>NC_137642.1:19869609-20344609 GCF_963383615.2 Lipophrys pholis | reverse complement strand
CATGTTAAAACTTTGCTTGAATCTGGCCTGGGCGGCGGATGCAAACGCCACTGCCCACTCGCTCGGTTTGCCTCGGCGTGGCTCACTTGCGCTTAAATGGCACGGCAAGAAACGAACCATGTGCTGCCAAGCGCGATGGGATCAGCTGAGGTAAAACTGGAGACAGATGGCTGGGAGTAATTACAGAAAGACCAACAGATACCAGTTTTATCAGTGCAGTGCCAGCAACACTCGGTGGCAATCGAAATGTTCTTGAGTTTGTTCCCTCACTTCCCTCGCTATCTGGTCGCTCCTCTACTTTCGTCAGCAGCGTTCGCCGTGGCTGCATTTATCTCAGACTGTCAGCCACCAATTAGTGGATGACCAGCGTCTTCTCCGAGTGGTGGGAAAAAAAACAAACAAAAAAAAACCATCCTTTCCTGGAAATCGCTCATGTTCATCTTTCTCTGACTCAACTTCCTGTTTATGTCCAACTTGAGAGAGTATTTTGAAGAATTTAATTATCAGTCTGGTATCTGCCCAATAGACGGCCAATTGGAGGAAATAGCCGAGTGACCCTAACCCCTAACCCCTACCTCCTAACTTCTAACTCCTAACCTCTACCTCCTAACTCCTAACCCCTAACCCCTACCTCCTAACTCCTAACCCCTAACCCCTACCTCCTAACTCCTAACTCCTAACCTCTACCTCCTAACCCCTAACCCCTACCTCCTAACTCCTAACCCCTAACCCCTACCTCCTACCTCCTATCTCCTAACCCCTTAACCCCTACCTCCTAACTCCTAACCCCTAACCCCTAACCCCTAACCCCTACCTCCTAACTCCTAACCCCTACCTCCTAACTCCTAACCCCTAACCCCTAACCCCTAAACCGAAACAATCCTTGACAATATGACATGAACTCAGCCAAACAACAGTCTAAAGAGCTAGAATTTACCTAATCAATTTTTGGCATTTTGTTCACATTGGATAGCAACTTATTAACCATTTGACAGTGAATATAAAAATATATTAATAGGCGCCCTTTTCACAAAATGTCAGAGTGATAAATTAAGAAGAAAAACACACTTTGGCTTCTCTGCAGTTCTCTGTGCAATAACCTGTGCAAAATGTTATCCACCATCACAGTAAAGGAATGACTTGATGATGAAATTGATGCTGAAGAACAATGGAAAGTAGTTTAACTTTTCCATATTTGTGAGAGAAGACACTCAAGAAGGAATCACCATCCTTGAGTAAGCTCCATTTGATCGTCAGGAATTAAAGTTATTTCATTTACTAAAGAGTGTATCCTTTTAAAGATGGTATTAAATTGTATTATGCGTGAAGGAGCACAGTTAAATAGAGTTTGGTCACATTGGATTAGACCCAAGATGCACTGAAGATGGATTGTGAGCAGATTAGTCAAACCACTCTTGGGATTAGTTTAACAAAAATGTACATATTTACTGCGCTTTCATATTATTGTCCGGTTGGTTGATATTATACTGACCCTGTTTACTAACTACTGACTCAGATGTAACACCAATGTGATCTACAGGATTGGATTGATAATTATTTCTGGAAATATCATTGTGACTTACATAGCTTCACCTCTGCTGATTTACTGATGTTGAAATTTATCTCAACTTTCAAACGAGGTTCAATCAAATCAAACACATAATGCAAACCACAGAGGGTTCTTTCTTGGTAAGCCTAAATGCAATAAGATTAACTCTGCTGAGAATGTGAGTGTAGGTCGTCATTTAAGTGTTTGCGCCCATCAAACAGTTGAATTAATGCCACAACAGGGAAAGTTTCATTTCACAAAGAGCCAACATGGCGGCCTCAGGCGTTGCCTCTTTATTGTTGTTGTCCTGAAAAGAAACAAACAATTTCCAGTGGTACCTTTCCTTGTCCAAGTTACTTGAGAAAGCACCAGCACCAAGACTTGCTCCACAAAATTGGAGCCATTCGATGGAAGCCTGAATGGATTAAATGCTGGATGTTACTGTTTACTCGAAACTGGGGAATGTGAAGAATTGGAATTCAGAATTGTGAAACACAAGTGACTGGATCCACACAATCAACACACCTGCAGATGTGAATCTCCAATATAAACATTGTTATTCCAGCTCGCCTAGAATAGGTACTTTTTCTACCCCCGCCCCCAAAAACTGTAGTGAAGTCTGTCAACAATATCGATATTATACAAACATCCTTTCACTGTGTGTGTGTTGGGGGATGACCGCGGCTGATTGTCGTCCATTTCTTGTGAATCTTTTCAACCTTTAACTCGGAATTTTCCACCTGTTAATTTCTTCAGTTTCCACCTGTATGAACATGACGTTAGTGTGTGTGTGCCTGTGTGTGTGTGTGTGTGTGTGTGTGTGTGTGTGTGTGTGTGTGTGTGTGTGTGTGTGTGTATACAGTACACACCATCGTGTTTTCTTGATTGAGCTTCATCAACTTTTCCATGGTTACCGGCATAACTGACAGGAGCTGCAGATGGAAGGGTGTGAGCGTTGGCGAGCGCGTCGGCCCGGTAGCTGACAGTGTTTGTGCCAGGAAATGCTGGAACAATGTAACCCCTGTGAGTGTGGAGACAAGAGCACAGACGGACAGACAGTGGTGGAACCGGCAGTGGTGAGCAGGGTGCTCACACACTCCTAAAGACCCGCCTGAACGTCTTGTGATGGGTTCTCCTCGTACCTCACTGCTTCATGGTGCTCCTCTGTGTTTTGCTCTCAGCCAGCGGCAGTGAGGGAAATATGAGCGTTTAAATATGCTGTGTGTGTGTGTGTGTGTGTGTGTGTGTGTGTGTGTGTGTGTGTGTGTGTGTGTGTGTGTGTGTGTGTGTGTGTGTGTGTGTGTGTGTGTGTCTGTGTGCGTGTGTGCATACGTGCGTGTGTGCTCTTATTGAAAGTTGCATCAGAGGCCCTAGACAGCGATGTGAATTTCAGCCCAATTAATCTGGAGCTTGTGAGCAGAGGCTGCATAACAAGACTCGTCTGTCTGACCTCAGGCCAGCTCACTGCGCTTGCACGTGTGTGTGTGTGTGTGTGTGTGCGTGTGTATGTGTGTGTGTGTGTGTGTGTGTGTGTGTGTGTGTGTGTGTGTGTGTGTGTGTGTGTGTGTGTGTGTGTGTGTGTGTGGGGGTGTGGGGGTGTGGGGGTGTGGGTGTGTGGGTGTGTGTGTACTGTTGGTTTGCATGATGCCCATTTCATGCCGGACTCTCAAACGCCCCCAACTGTGCCAAGCTCAAATGAGATACAACACACACACACACACACACGCACACACACACACACACACACACACACACACACACACACACACACACACACACACACACACACACACACACACACACACACACACACACACACACACACACACACACAACCAGTGACCTTTACCACGGTGCCAACATATATTATCCATACCTTTCCTTCCTCCACACACCAGACCTAATACTGAGCTCAGTTCGTACGTGAGCTCCTGTTTACTTCCCTCTTGCTTCCTTCCTCCTTCAGCGTTGCCACATACTTGTGCCTTACATACAGTAGCTACACCCAGCGAGTGCAGCGATCGCATGCAGACCTAACACTCGTACTGGCAGAGCCTTGGGCGGCCGTCGCCCAGCACGCCACTGAGCAATGAGCACTTTGGACTTAACGTGTTCTGTGAAGGAACGTGGCACCGTCTTTAACCAGTTTGGCCACTTTCAGTCCACCATTAGGAGCTGATTCCTCCATGTATGATGGCTGATGTTGATCATTTCCATTTGGGGACACCAGTTTGCTTTTCTATATTTCCTCTTTACATTGTCAGGTGATATAAGCAGTAAAATGTCAGGCTTCAAACGGCTTTGCATCTTATTTGAATCACAGCAGCTTAATTGACAATGAGGCCGGTGTCCATTTACAAGTATTAAAGTCAAAGTCAAAGTAACTTTATTGATACCCGTAGGCTAAATGTCTGTAGTTTCTGTACTGTTCACAAAAGTGTTCAATAGATGAGGTCGATCGGAAGAAAAGAAATGTCTCCAGTGAATAAAAAGAGGCTGAAACAAATAAAAGATGACATAAATATGTTTGGGATGAGTGTTGATGCTCGGCTCGGCCGGCAATAATGATTTTAATCAATAATCAATGTAGTTGTATTTGGGTTTTGCATTTCTTACAGAATTGTGAGCTCCGCTGTGTGGTGTGGACGGTCTCAGATGGAGGATATGAATTGTGATGATTGGAGTCACAAATCTGTGATCTCGTGTCGCTCACTGAGCTTCTGTTAAGCAAAGAGAGAAAAACTCCTTACTGATCTAAACAGTGAGGGCAAGTCATCAGCGGGAATGCAAAGCGCACATCATTTCCATCTGCTTGAAGGGCGCCTTCCAGCAGCTTCTCCTCTGACCCCGAATGCAGCATCAGCTTTCATAACTCTCGTGTGTGTTTGACTCCTGCGCCGTCCTTCTGCTCCTAATCTCATCATTTGAGGATTTTCTCCCTGCACAATCTCAGCCTGTTGCTTTGTTTGTTTGTTTGCTGTGTTTTGTTTTGTTTTTTGGGAGGGGGCGGAGGTCGACCTTAACTAGTCCACAGGAACAGCAGGCATTATAATCCAAGATTTAGATTTTTAGGCAAAAAGCCACCATCTGCTTACTTGATCTCCTCCTGACATAAAACATTTTAATGGTCGTCATTTAGGATGTTGAATATTTTGCGCACGAGGTACAGAGAAGCTGCACACAGTTGAATCTGTATTGAGATTCATTAGAGCAAGGAAAAAGGTCAGCTTTTATCCTGTAACTAACCTCGGAACTTAGGTTGATTCAGCTCAGAACATCCTGGACAGAGCGACACAGAGAGACAATCACACACGTATGGACAGTTTAGAGTCAAAAACCACTTCCTTGTGTGAGGAGACAATAGCGATGCATCGGAAGAACATAACATGACACCTCTGCGCCTGGTTCTGCAGGTTTCTTTCTCTGAAAAGGGAGTTTTCCATTTCCACCGTCGCTCATGCTTGCTCATGTAGATTAGTTTATAGTTTTTCAATGTAAAAGTGCCCTGAAATGACTATTGTGTTTTGGCGCTATATAAATAGGAATTCAATTGGATTTAATGAGACAAACCTGACTGGGTGTTCATGAGAGAAATCCTGAAAGCAAGCGTGTCCTTTGTTATTATTCACTCAATTCTCAGATTGTTTCTTTAATGCCCCAAAAAAACTTCACCAAAAATAACAATCCAACTTTGTTATATGCCCATAAAAATGATGTTTATGGTGTATTTTTCTGTGCATGGATGTATGTTTCACTACAACAACAAACAACAGCACCCACTGGTGAACCAAAGTGAAAACTACATCATTTTCAAAATGTTGCTTCCTTGTAAATGGCATCATTTTCTGGAATGAAAATGTAGAAACGATGCATTTTTATTTGAGATGTTGACGTGTAAACAGGGTCTAAGAAAGTCCGCCACCTCAGAATCGAACCAAGGATCTTCTTGCCGTGAGACAATAATACTAACCACTACTCCATCAGTTAAAGTTTACCTCGTTCTCATCCTGCTCCGACTCCAGTTTCTCTACAAAATACTTTTAAAAAAGTAACTTCGATATTAATCAGAGGGTATTTTTTCCTGCATTCCTTCCAGGGTCTCCTCCTGGTGAACACCGGTCGCGTGCACCTCGGAGAGAAGGTGCTGCGCGACGCCGTTCAGATCCACAGCACCTCTCACGAGGCGTGGAGCGGCCTGGGCGAGGCGCTGCAGAGCCGCGAGTCCGGCCAGGCGCCCGACTGCTTCCTGACAGCTCTGGAGCTGGAAGCCTCCTGCCCCATCCGACCCTTCACCATCATCCCCCGGGAGCTCTGACAGCCGATGGAAAACTAAAGTTAAAATGTGTTTGAAGTGGACGGTCGATTCACGAGGGGATCTTTTTTTTGCTTTCTTGCTCGGAGGGAGACTGGAAGACTGATGCTGCTTCTTTTGTTTATCCAGTCAATCTGATGTGAAACAGGAAGTTTAGCCTCCACGACTAAAATGTTAGTGTAGTTTCTGCAACCTCTCTCTGGATGGAGTGACCAAGATGAACGGAGGTTTCAGCAGACCATCGGTAACACGTCATTATCTAGTATTCAATCATGGGAACGTTTTATCTTCAGGGTTGATGAGTTAGAAACAGGAAAATGAGCAATTTTTACAAGGACCTAAAGTGCTCAAAGCGCCTCCAAAACTGGTTAATTACCAGTCTGTAGCGGCTATTATCCATCAGAAGTGGTGCAAAGAAGGTGAATCAGTGAACTCTTGGTAGTTATTAGTAGCCAAGACTCAGTTATGCACGCATCAATGCGGATACCACAGCACACCTTCAGAGTGTCTGTGCCTCTCGGGATCATTTCAAAATTTAGCCACGTCAGGTCATAATGTTACGGCTGACGACCTGCTGATCAGACTGTGACCTTCTCGAGGGTGATTAAAGTTCGACAGCAATAAAGGATAAAGAGAGGAGCGTCGGGAGGCTGTTTGGAGGCTTAAAACAGGAAGAGGACAACTCAGTTCCATAAACTTATATAACGTCAGGGTGCACCGGCTGAATCTAGTAGTTTCAGTACCCAAACTTAACCAAAGTTCCATCTGCCGGCTTTTTCTATCAGCTGTGCTGTAGAACTCTGGATAGTGAGCTTATCTATAGACCTTTCTACAGAGATGATAAAAGATAAATCCTATGTTTTGATACCAGATTCATAAAATATATGAATATTCAGTTCAGATTGCCTCCAATACATTAAGATTAGGAGTTGGATGAAGGTCTAAAAGACGGTTGGATGGGTGGAATATCAAGCCTCCATGCTAAATTAAGCCAAACCAGATCAAGCGCTATAGGAGATGGATGGATGACACGTAGTTTCTCATCCCCCATTCAGCAAGAAAGCACACAGGTTTGACTCTTTCATTAATTCTATTAATTACAGGTTCACTTTCTCCTTGAATAATTCCGAAATCAGTTTGACCGCGTGAAACGTTGCACCCTTCTTTCAAAAACTCCATGGAGTGAGTCCTTAGCTCAAGTTAGTGATGATTGATGTTTTTTTGTTTTTTTTAAGACGATCACAATCGATGAGCTTCGCTGTGGAGCTTGAGGAATCACCAAGATGTGCCGGTTGCATCCTGACACTCGACGCATAGCGTTGCCGGTGTGTAGGTAGTGAACATACCAGGCTGTCAGCCTCAGCGGCGGCGCCAGCAGCTCCACTTCATCCTTATTTTAGCCTTTGATGTATTTTTGATGGTGGTGTTGATTGGCACAGCTTCATTGCACGCATGCACACACTCCTTTCTCATCTTCAAATGAGAGCTCGTGTATTTTGTAGAGGTGTTCATCATACCTTGTGGCATCATATGTATCTGTACACTGTGTGTGTGTGCGTGCGTGTGTGTGTGTGTGTGTGTGTGTGTGTGTGTGTGTGTGTGTGTGTGTGTGTGTGTGTGTGTGTGTGTGTTTTCATGCACTGTTCCTTTACATTATGTATTTCCATGCATGTGTGTGTGTGTTTGCTTTTAAACTATCCCTCCCGGGTGTTATCAGTCCCTGTTCTGTTTGTTCTCTTTGTACGCTACAGAAGGCGACTCATCCGCTCGTGTGCGTGTGTTTTGTCCCTTCGGTTTTCTTGTTGTTGTTGTTGTTGTTGTTGTTGTTGTTTTTTTCGGGGTTTTTTTACTCATCTGTTCGTAATGCTCTCCATTATAAACAATAATAGCTTTTAAAAAAAAATCACTGCTGGATGCCGCTTCTTCACCTGCCCTGTCGCTTGTGACTAATGGACATCACTTCCGAGTGCCTAACCACATTAATGTGAGCAGTGGGACTGGGCTGCCGGCTTATGTAATACTGCCAGCACAGTTTTCTGCCTCCAAACTCCTCCTCCTCCTCCTCCTCCTCCTCCTCCTCCTCCTCTTCATCCTCTTCTCGTACTCTCTCTCTCTCTCTCTCTCTCTCTCTCTCTCTCTCTCTCTCTCTCTCTCTCTCTCTCTCTCTCTCTCTCTCTCTCTCTCTCTCTCTCTCTCTCTCTCTCGCTGTATCTCTTGGTCTCTCGCTCGCTCTCCGGCTTGCCTGATGTGATGTGATGTGGCTTGGTTGCCTAGCAGCCATCTCCTTGTTTGAGTAACTGGGGAAGCGGAGAGATATCTGGTCTGCTGAGCAACACACACACACACACACACACACACACACACACACACACACACACACACACACACACACACACACACACACACACACACACACACACACACACACACACACACGTACACATACAAACACACACAGAGTGAAGGCAGATAATGCCCTCGTTGTGTGGTTTTACAGGCTTGACAGTGTCTGTTTGATGTCTGCCGTTTCCATGTGAGGTATGAGCCAGCTGTAATCAATGTCTCCGGCTGGTGTAAATTGATTTGTGTTATGGGAAGAGGCCCTGCCTTTGCTCGCAGCACAAAACAAATATCAGCCATTTCCCTGCAAGACAGCCAGCACTAATCTGCCCCCCACCCCCCCATCTTTCCTGTCTTTATTTTATTTTCCTTAAAGCTCCACCATCGCCCACGTCCCCGTCTCCCTCGGCCCTGAAAATCCCTCCTCCATCAATACTTTGATTTCCCCCCCCCCCCCCAGTGCAGAAATTATCGATCATGTCATCTCTTCTTTTCTTTTTCCTTCCGTCCGAAGGAGTCTATTTTTACTTCTCCCAGCTCGCTCGGCAGCTCTCTGCGGTTCCGTCCTCTCCTCATTAGCGCTGTGTGAGACACCTACACAGGGGCTCCGGGAGATGAATGGTCTAATCCCCGAGGGGAAGGAGTGAAATATTACATGGTGTGATTGCACATGCACAGATGCACGCACAGTGACAATGTGAGGCTGGATACACACATTGTGTGCCACAGTACACACACACACACACATGCACGCATGCCATGGTCTTGACAGCTCTGGTAAAAGGAGACAGATTAATGGAAGAAGCGACCTGCTGCAAAGCCTTTCAGTATGACGACAGGCAGATGAAGCTCTATTCACTCGACCCGGTGTCACCAAACACACACACACACACACATTTAAATGCATGCCTCCATACTGTTTGTATGTGTGTCAGGATCACTGTGAGTCAGAGCATCCGCGCGTATCGCTCTGGTTACGCTCTCGCTGATGCACCTGAGCAACAAAACCTTGAGAGTAGTGACATGAGGGTGGGGTGGTGGTTTAGCAACAGGTATCATGTGGTCAGGTTCATGTACTTGGCATATTTTTTTCCCCCTTCGTCACATAATGTCCTCGATACGCCAACCTATGAATCACAATTGTTTACTTCCATTGACACTAATTGGCTTTTTGGAAACACGGTTAAAACCACTCTGGGTGTGATTTCACCGTCACTGTTAATGCTGTCATCCGAACCCTGGTGAACCCCACAAGCGGACTGAAGCCGTTTACAAAGCAGGCCAAAGCAGCACTCTGCCGCACTTCGATGACGGTTGGATTGAAGCGCGGACCAAAGTGTGCCGCGCAGACCGAACGCAGGACAGGATAGCTCCAGAAGCACCATGTTGTTGGAGCAGATCTTGATTGAAATTTCTCAAACGGTAATGTAACATTCACTACTTCACATCGTGATGTGTTGCATAAATCACAGCAATTTTTCCAGTGTGTTGTTTACGCGCTTTAATCCAATGATAGAACCGCCAGTGGTAATGGAAAGTAGAATTCAAATCACTCCATGGTGAACAAACTGTGAAACGATAGCACAGATTGTTCTCATCTACTCTTCCCTGTTTGCACATGATGTCAGTCATGGTGTTATATAGGCCCTGTTAACCCGACAATGTTTTTAAGTGAAAATGGAAAACTTTTGCTGTGGTTCGGCTGTCCGTTTACACAAAAACCGTCTCCTGAGCCACTGAAAATGCCATTTTTTAAAACACTGTCTCCTTAGAAACGGGGAAAACGCACCTTTTCTAAACTGAAGCTACTGTGCAGGAGGCACCATGGCCGTAGTAAATAGTTTTTCTGCACATGCGCAAGTAGATAAACAATACCAACAATGGCGGCCTCCAGAGGGTCATGACTCCCAGCTCATATTCTCCTGGGACTAGTTGGGACTCACCCGTAACAGCAAACTCCAACTTTGTCATCTGTCAGTACGAATATCCGTGTACTCGCATGTGTGGTTTCATTCTGAAAACAACCAACAGCGCCAACCAGTGCCCTGGCATGCAAACTGCTTTGTTTTCAGTGTTTCTGCCATTTTCGTGTAAACAGACATTGTTTTTCAAAACGTTGCCACGTAAACACAAAAATGCTCGAGAGCGAAAAATGCAAAAACGATGCATTTTCACATTTTCAACAAACCAACAAAGCAAATCATTTCTTATAGTTACCCCTCAAAGCTAAACTAATCAAAGCTAGCTTCAAGCACAGACGCCTAACATTAAGATTGTTCCAAGTCTCCATGATAAATCCCAAAAAACCCTAAAATGAATCAACATCATTTTGTTGAGTGAACGTATGTAGTCACTTTTAGCTGTCCTGCCATGACTTCTTGGCTTTTGACGTTGACCCAAGCGAAACCAGGATCAGTGGGTCTGCTCTGTGCTACGTCTCCACTTGCTGTAATTTCCACTAAGATCTCATCTATAAATATTTATGTACAGGTTCCACCATACTGTTGCTGTGGAAAGTGGCAGCAACGTCGGAGCGTCAGCCTGAATAATGAGCAGTGACTGATGATCAGTAACGGTTCCCTTTTTAAATGGGGTTTGTGTGTATGCCTGGAGTTCAGGTCATAGTGGTGTGTGTTGATGCCAACCTCACGGGGGCATATAGAGGGCATGGGCTGCGTGGTGCCAAGAAGGGAAACCATAAACCATCATCGTGATGTCCAAACAAGGCTGCGGAGTCACGGATGGGTGAGGGCAAGGGGTGTGACGGAGGCTACGGGGATCAGGTGAGCTTCCATAATCTCATTTATAAATAAAATGATGCATACACAGATTAAAATAAATAAATAAATAAGAAAATGTGCCCGGTGTTAACATGGTGGCTAAAATGTGTTCGAGCTAAATCGCTAAATCTGCCGGTAAAGATCAATTTGTGTCGTCTGATTCAGTAAAAACTATAAATATGAAAAATGCCATACCAACATACCAACATGCCATCACACATATAATAAATCACAGTCAGACTTAGAAAAGACTTTTAAATGACAGTTAACACACTGGCATTTAGAATACCGTGTGTTGTTAATGACACACAAAGTTATTCACCATTTGGCTGAAACTATTTGTCTCTTGACGTTTCTGATGCAAATGTACAAAGAGGAGAATTGTTCAAACTATGATGCAGAAATAGGACAGCTTTTGGTCACAGCTGCACTTGTGGGCCCATTATTTATTTAAATACGGCAGCCAAAAAGAAAAATTCAAGCCCTTTCTCCCTGGATTGCACAGACATTGCTCTTCCTCTAATTACCTGACACGTGTTTCCTTCCTTGTTTGCTACAAATCATGACTCCTCTTGCCTGAAGCCGAACTTGACGGATCTGTCCACACCATGCAAGACTTGCATTGTTGGTGCCAGCTATCCTGTTTACATGCACACAAATGGATCAGATCATTATCTTGATTGCTGCGGTAGTGAGATTATTAAAGTGGTCATATAACACAGATTTACCTCAGACGTTTTCATGCCTGCAGGTTAAACAGTGAGCACATCTCCATGTGTGTCACAGGGAAAACATACAGAAAGAAAGTGGTACACACTCACACAAACATTTAGAGGTATTACAGTCACCAACCACTATCAGGTCCTGCTTAAGATCGACTGGATGGAAACAGCACTCGTGTTCGCACTTTTGTTTCGGGGAAGTTTCTCGTTTTGATAACGCTCACCGAACAACAGGTAAAAGCCAGAAACTTTGATAATGCTGCAGTTTGCATGCCAGGCCACTAGTTGGTGCTGTGGTTTTGTAATAGAACAGTAAGCTGAAAACTCCTTTACGATGAAAGCGCCTTTAAACTGAATTTTTTTTCATCGTATTTTACTATTTTACTACGACTGCAGAAAAACGTTTTACAGCGACAGTGTGGATGTGCGGCATTCTGCATTTTAGAAAACTTGTGTTTTCCTTGTTTGCATGGACACACAGAGCAGTGAATTTCAAAAATGGATACCGTGTTTCAGAACAGACGACACAGTTTGTACAGCCTGATTTCACACGAAGCAGGATTTCTTTTTAAAATTGAAAATATTTCTCGAATCACAAACCTCTCGTACAACCATCAGACTCGTTGATTAATACTTTGCATACAAACACAATATCATCATTTTATATAAAAGCTGACTATCGGTTTCATAAATCCTTTTGTTTTCAGAGCTACCGCTTTAATTTTTTACAACTGTTTGTAACATACGAGTGTGATCTACTGTAAACGCCGTTGTTAAGCTATTAGATAATGTGTTGAAATAAAAAAAAAAACACACAATGCAGTGTTTTGTTGTTCCAGCCACTGGCGTGTTTATGAGTCTGAAACTGCTGAGGCCTGGAGTCTAATAACACCACGGCAGTATGCTCCCTCCCATCAATCACTCCCCGCTTACCTGATAGCTCTCCAAAGTGCTCTTGGTTCACGTCCACATAATGTTGCGACAGCGCCAGCGCCATTATCTCCACCACCCCCCACACCTCTTGTTCACTAACAGTGGCCCATTGGGACTGATTAAACATTTAAACGTCATTTAATAGAAACGAAACGTTGCGCCGATGCGTCTGTCAGCGGTTCGAGGGTGGCAAGGTCGCGGGGTAAAAAGATACCTGGTCACCCTTCCCGGTGGGTGTCACGCCGCCAGATGGATTCCTCGCCTGGTCAGTCGTCACCCTCAGTGTGGGACGACGCGATGAGAGCAAGTTGTGACCCGGACTTGAAGAGGAGACGAGGGAGCAGCGCCTTCAGCCGCCCCGTCTCTTTGTTTGGCCGGAGAAACAGAAAGTTATCTGGGTCTGGGCCGGCTTCACAACACCCAAGAGTCGTTAGAGTTTTACTCGTCGTCTGAACAAACAATGGCTGCGTTGTTTTCTTTCGGAGCCGAAAGCTGAAATCCAGCTACATGAACAATAAAGCTTCAGTCTCTAATAGAAGATAAACTGTGGTTTATTGTTTCAAACTTGCTGTCCTGGCCAGGCCATCAAATTAGAGAGGGAATCAAACAAATTAGTCTCACCAAAATATCAGTGAAGATCTGGGAATCCATCTGCTAACACGCAAACACCACATTCATCAGGCCCAAACTGATCAATAAAAATCCAACGAAGAGTATATTTCAAAAAACATTATATATGGAAAGTATTTACTTTTCAGTCCGATGCCCCATCTGTTAACGTTTCAACATTTCAACAATATTACTGTAACCAGCCACCAGGGGGCGACTGACATATGTTGGCCTTGCTTTTCGGAAGATGTCGCACGGTTAATATATATTTTTGGTTGCTTTATACCATTTCTGGTCGCAACAGAGTAAACACACTAATATACGATTGTTATTACACATTTCCCATCACACACTGGCTTTGAGGTTAACGGCAATCAGCGAGGTACCTCGTTTTCTTCACTGCAGCCCCACTGATTGTCACCTCGGATCTCAGTTTTGTGTGTTTCCTATGAAATCACTGACACCTCCAGTAGGTTAATTAGAAGCAGAAATTACTTTTATAGAAAAATTACATTAACTAATAAAAAATTTTGGCACCGTGTGGGCTCATCCCGCTGATCAGTGTTGGGCCACAGACAGTCTGACAAATCTGGACACTTTCAAAATAAGTTTTACTAACATTTCTATTACCTGCATGTTACCAACTGATTACAGTCTACATTACCTACAAAAATGGGGTGTTACGGTGACTTTTTACTCTGTTTTATTCATAGACTATTAATAAATAGCAATGCATCGGCTCTATTCAAACCTGCCAACAACAAGGGCAATAAAGTTCACCACAGAGGGCAGGCAGAGCCAACCCACCATTGAAGAACCAGTAAAAGTGGAAAAGGAGAGCGTATTCTACTTCAAGTGATGTATATGTGGACTATATTCGGCTGTCGAGAAAGAAAAGCAAGTTCTATGTAGCGTAGTTTTGCTTTTGGCTCTGTTCTTTTCAGGCTGGGTAAAAAGAGTCTGCCGAGTGACCTCATTTTTGCTTCATCCACCCAACAGAACGAGCCACTGTTGACTTTTGGGATGTTTTCAAGCAGCTTCACATTCTTTGGAAATTCCAGCACTCTGCCTTCGTCATCACTTGGGAGCTGTGTCACATTTTCTCAGCATGTTGTCCCCAGTTAGCGGTTCATTTGCCGTGCTCGGCGAGCAGGGGTCACCGCTTGTCGTGAGCTGCCCAAAAAAAAAAAAAAAAAAACCTAACAAAAGAAAAACTAAACACAGATTTATTCCAGACGCTCGGTGACGTGCTACATTTGCCTCGCGAATGCTGACCGGATCTTGTTAAGCCAGAAAGTGGAAGGGGAAGATGTTTGGGCCGGCCGCGGGACACCAGATGTTCTCCTGACCGCCTTAAATCGAGCTTAAGAAACACACGAGGCACCTGCGTTTGTCTCGTCGCAGCTTTGCTTTTTCCTCCATTTTTATCTCAGAAAACATGTGCAGAGTATTTAAGAAATGAGTGAACGTGCGCATGTGTCTGCGGGTTTTTACGCATCAGCTTGCCGGCGAGCTTTTAAAAGGCAGAGGATCAGAGGCGCATGCCGGCGCGCACATTGGTGGCATTGTGCGGCCGCGTGCTCGTCCTTTGAAGCCGACGTGTGCGGAGGCTGATTGACAACAGAGGAGCGGGCGCCCGGCCGTGCCGGCGGTCCGGACATGGCTGTGGTGGACGGAGGGTGTTAAGTCGTCAGTATGAGGCATATGTCAGAGATCAGCAGCGGAGATCACCCAGATGAGAGGCGAGAAAGGGCGCCAGGACTTGAGAGAGATGCAGATTACCCAGGGGAGGTTTTGATGCCACCGAACAAAGGCGGCCCGTCACACACAAACACATGCGTCTTCTTGTGTCTTTCCTCAGAGGCGCGGGATCCTTTCAAAGCTCCGCGATTATAAGATTGTCCTCCTCATCAGATGGAAGCACTGATCTGTCTCCTGGATAATGACGGGGGGGAAACACGAGGCCGGCTCTTCAACCTCTTCAAGCTCTTCAGCGTCCAAAGGGAAACCGAGCGGTGGGACTGACCTGAGCAAAGTAGATCCTCTCTGATAACAATCTCCCAAATAAAACACTGGATGTGTTTCAAGTCCAACAGCCACAGTCTGCGTTGATCAATGTGACGGTGACAGAAAATGTCATCCTCTCATACCAGACAGCCAAATTGTAATAGACGAGTTTGCAGTGAAATAGAAGTGGATCTTATTGGGTCAGAATGCATGCATTTGGTCATTTCCACCATTAAATCCATTTTACAATATTTATGGAATTATTGCGACACACATCAAATGTGATTTGACTCCTTTTTCTCCTTGTGTGGCCGTTTTGAATGATTTTGCCGTCCTTGAAGAAGGCCGCATTCGTAGAAATAGTATCAATAGGAAACTGTGGTAATCGAGAATCGGTTCAGATGCTCAAGCAGTTCCCATTGTTGTGATCCACCCAATCGTTTATCGATTCCCACTAATGGTTCTTCCTTCTCATCCAGATTTCTTCGCGCCACGCACTTCTCAACATCACTTCCTGCGTCACAAAGTAGAGGAAACGATCAAAGACGTGACAGTATTTCACACAAGAAAACTGATGATTGTGCAGTTTGCAATCCGTGTAAAGTCATTATAAAACGTAAGGCAGTAATATGCCTAAACATTCTAGCTCTTAACGCAACATTAGACTTCAAGAAAGCCATTTGTTTAGCGCTCAGCACTGGCGCATTTGAAATGTTGACTAGCTTCCAACACAGCTCATTGTGGGCTATGCTGCTAATTATTTTTATTGGCTAAAGAAACAGAGCTGCTAAATGTTAATGAAGTGTGCTGAAGTTTTCTCTCAGTTGAATTAATTTAGTCGATATCTGGCAAGCCGACGGTCGCTACGGAGCGAACACGCCTGCGTTAGCTCTGGAGGCGCCGCGAACGCAAACGGGGAGGAGGAAGGAGTGCCACGGGGCGGTGACAAGTTAGTAGTGAAAGGGGTTCACATCAGAGCGGGGAGGTTTTTAGGACAAAGCGGTTCACGTTGCACGCCACGTTTGGTTTCCGATGGCTAATTAAACGGCGTCCTGCAGTGCTGAAAATCAAACGGTGCGTTTCAAAGGCTCCTGCTTTGCGATGTTGGTGAATCCGCCAGTGTTCGGCTTCTCGCTCATGTTTCGGTGAACCGGAGACCGCAGAGCGTGAAGAAACCTGACAAAGCTATTTTAGCCACCTCCACCCTGGATTTTGGGCGTCCAGGTTGAACGTGGACGTTTGTTGGTTATAATCCCGCAGCTGATCAGATGATTTCAAAAGAGGACATCCTGGGCTTTTCAGTGACGTGTCATAACGGGAAATACTGACCTCAAATGCGATTGGATGGTTAAATGTTTTGTTTTTGTTTATTTTGAGTACTTTTACAGTTTGAGGACAAAGTCAGAATATCACGAGTAAGACTGATATATTTACCATTACAACTGAAAACCTCTCAATCATATTTCAGTTTTATTCCCACAAGTGTGCTTCTTATTGACACGTTAACAAACAAAAATGATTTCTGATGTTTGATTTCTCTTCAGCTGCTCAGAAACTAACAATATCAGCAGGTATTTTTTTTCTGATCCCACAGATGCTCTCTGTCTGCTTGCAATGATAGAATATCAGAGGATAACCTGGAGGGTTACGAATCATCGTGGCAATCCAATATTGTCACCGGCTGCATCAGATTTTCTCATTACACTGCAAAAAAACATGGTTGTCTCTTCAGTGAACTGTTGACCTTGTCCTGCCACAGAAAGCTCATTCAACGACCAGTGATTGATCCCCCCCCTCCCCCCTTTTTTTTGTTTAGGTGCAAAGATGGTGTTATACATGTGATTTAGATGCAGATTAGCATTAGTTTCAAGCCAACTATAACCGGTAAGAGCTATATCTACTCATGGTTTTGCAAATAAAAGAACTTGTGTGAACACACTGATGATTGTAGACACTCAAAATAACACACTATCAATTTACTGCATTTCCCTTCATGGATATTGAAGAAAATCTGTACCAGATCACACTAAATACTGGGAGGAGGTTATGTTGATAAATTATTGCACTACACATATTGTGATTAAAAACATTTGGAAATGTTTGAGTTGTTTATGATAGATTTTAGACATATTTTGGGAAATTAACTGAGAGATGCATGACCTCAACTGATTCACTGTGAACTTGATTTGTGGACTTCATAGAAAGATTTCTATGGTATATTCCAACTCATTGAATCTACTTTGAATGTCAAAATGAAGAAATTGGACCCAGCCAAGATGCATGACTGTAAGGAGCCATGTTTGCAGTAGTTCTTTGGGGGAACTTGACACCACAGTGAACCTTTGCTTTGCCCACGATGAAGAATCAGTACACTGAAAAGAAATAGAATAAAAGTAGGATTTCATTGTTGGATCTATGACTCTCCTATTCTTCAACAATGCTCTTGTTTTTCACTCTATGAAAACGAATGGACGCTAACAACATGCGTGCATGCTCAGCAAAATACTCCCCCAGATAAATAGCGGAATCCAGCACGTGTTTCCGCCTATCCACCCCCCCCCCCCCACACTGTTGCAAGGTAAACTACACCAGCATTATGCTTCAAGCGGAGCTGATTCCTATCTCTGCTGTTCTCTGCGCCCCGACATTGTTGGCTTGTTTGTTTCGTCGAAAGACAGAAAGAACGAGTAGGTGGCGATAAGAATAGCCGTTTTATTGTGTGCCACTGCCTTGGCCCCTAATGCTGAATGTGTTATCTGAGGGTGCAGCATGCCACAGTAAGCTATGTGCATGTGACGCATGGCTGAGCAGCATTCCTCCTCCTGAGTGCATCGCAGGGCAGAGATAGTAGGAAGGCAAAAAGCCGCCCGGCTGCCAACAAAGAGGAAGAGAGGAGCGCGAGGGAGAGGAGAGATGAAGGGAGAGAGCAATACCGGGAACATGTAGTTAAGTGGAATGAAGTACCCTTTGTTGCAGATAAGATCATTCTGCTTCCCTGGCCGGCGTCACTAAAGCGATTTGAGCACAACGAATGTAGCTGATTATGTCGTTGGCAGACCACAAAAATCCCTCACTGACATGCAGATAAACATTGGTCCAAGTAATAAAAAAAACAAAACTGGAGGGTTTCTTCTTTCCTGCATTCATGATTTGACTTTTTTTTTATTTTTTTTATTATCATTTCAAGCACGATTAAACGTAGATAGTGGTGGGAATGAAGTCCAGACAAGGAAACATGGTGGAAAACGTATTTAAATGAGGGGTCGATGGCCTCCGTAGTCAGAACACTTCCAGTAAGGTTCATAGTAACCCGGTCCTGGAGTCTTCTGTGGAACACAAACACATTGAAACCCACAGAGAAACCTCACATTTAGTTTGAGTTTATGACACATAAAGAGGAGAAATTCATCTCTTTGAAACATCATTGAACTGAAACTAGTTTTACTTGCAGTTAAGTAAAAAGAGTAGACTTGTGTTAGCGTTACGTGGGATGGTGGAGACGGACTCACCGAGGGCACGGTGGGCAGCCGAGGCAGCGTGGACTTGAAGCAGGACGTGACGCCTTTAGCTGATCCGCTCTGTGGGTCGTAGTGACACGGAGCGGGTCCTTCTCTCTGAGGTGGTAACAAACAGAACCGCCGTCAGTGATCCAGCCCTCTGTCCAATCAGCTCCAACATTGATTAGGATTTGGTTCCCAAAAAAAGATACTTAAATGGTGCCAGTTCGTTTATTGTGGCATAGAAAATTCTGTTAAATCTGAACCGGATCAGCATTCTACCATTCAATGTTTGTAATTTGGCACCAGCATCATTTAGACGTCTGAATTGTGAAGATATCCATAAATCCATAACAAATACAGCCAACCGATGGTAGATTCAGGACAAAAATGAGGAAGCTGCAGTGGCTTTGTTCAGCTGGTTTTGATGTCCACGGTCTTTTAAACTCATCAATTAATCATGAGATGACTTAACCCAAACGTGTAAAAATGTTAAGATTGTTTTCATGTTTCATGTTTACTCCTCCAACGTCCTCACTTTTTTTTTTTTACTCTTCTGTAAGAACATGCAAACTACTAATAATTCCACCTATGTGCTGCTGTTCATGTTTGAACATTAATATTAAAAGGCTGCGATTGCAGTGTCCACATCATCTCCTATTAAAGCGTCTGGTAGCTATGGCTTGTAGCATGTACATTGCTAAAGTTATTGAGCAGCCTATACAAGCTGAAACAAAGATATTCAGGTCAACGCAAATACAGCAGGTGCACTTAGCTGCAGTCTTTGTTTAGGAATTTAGTCTCTCGCATGTTGCCCCACTTTCCGAGGAAAGGACATCGACCCTCAGCTTTATGATGCCACCTGAATTGAAATGCTATTGTTCCTGAGCGTGCGGACCAAAGCCAGCTTAGCGTTACCGGCGCACTGCTCGGTCCAACTGCTCAGAGCGTGATGCAGGGCTCATGCCCCGAGGCTTACTATAAGTTACTATACATTCGCCCACTGTACATGGTGACCTCTGACATTTTCAGAGCCAAATGAGGGATTAAGTCTGTGACCCTCAGACGTATGCACTTGAAAACCTATTGTTGTAACATTGATACTCGTGTCGTGTGACAAATGCAAGAACAATGTACAGATTTAATTTGGCGGTTCATATTCTTAGTCCTAAAACCTATGATGTAGCGTTTCGCCGGTGGCTCTTTAACCTCCGCCAACAGTTTCTTGCTGTGTTTGAGGTTAATCTCAGTCAAAAGTCAGTCCGTCTCTCCCTCTCCTTGCCTTTCACTTCTCCTTTCCTCTTACCCACTAACACACATACTGGTTCGCCACCAGCGGCGTCCCATGCAGAAATAGCATCGCCCCCTCCTCCTCCTCCTCTGCCCTCTTCCCCAGACATGAAACTACTGTAGCCACGTCCCTGAACGCAGCACCAGCCTTTCATTTTCACTCGCTCTCTGATTGTGACACGGGGAGACAGGATGGTGTCTTTTCTTCTCCTTCGCTCCTCGCAGGGGTGGCTACTACCATTTCATGCCATTTGATCCTGGTTGCCAGTTCACTTGATCCTCGGCAACTGGCCTGCCGACCCGCCCCCGCCCCCGCCCGTTCCCTCCCTTGCGCTGGCCTGCCTGCCTCTCGCCCCCGGGAGGTGCTAATGCAGGTGTATTTCACGGGAGTTGCCGGACGACAGCGAATCTGATGTGCATGTTTGAGCCAAAGCACCTGGCCTAGTTTCCCACTGCGGCGCAGTGTGTTCGAGAGATTCTCCTGGGTGGGAGAGGTAACTGGCACATGCTACGAATGTCTGTGAAAGTTTTCGATTAGCGCGGCCAAGACCTCTCCGCTCACCACTCGGCTAAGTCAACAGGAAGCCCTGATGACATGTGCCCACGCAGTCGCTGCATCGGGACAATCAAGAGAACACTGCGTGGCTTTCTTGGGCAGTAACGCAACGGGACGCATTCATGTCTGTTGAGGCAGGAAAGATGAGCACAAACCCTCATTCGTTGACAGATTCCAGACGTGTTTTTACAGGATCCAAGGTATTTGGGTAAAATACAGGTTCTCATACCAGAGGGCTTTGGCAGGAATCCACCATCAGCTCGTGTAACATGAATTGTTGTCTCATCTGTTGATTAGGTTGTCTGCGATCCCACCTTGTCTACTATCAAATCCAATAAACCCATTTTTTCATTTCCAATGCAACACAACATATCAGATGTTGACAGTGAGACATTTCCCCATGTCATGAATTACATGAGCTGATTTTGAGTTTGATTGCAGCAACATATCCTCAAAACATTCACAACAGCAGTGTGCAAACATCAGGTAAGTGAGGAGAATATAAACAAGGAAGTGAGGAATATTTTCCCATGCATGATGTGGCTTTTACTTGAATGGTCACAGACAGTGATTTCTGGAAGTGTTCCTGGGCTCATGCAATGGTTTCCACAGCAGATTCCTGCCTGTTTTTGATGCAGTGCTGCCTCTGAACCCAGGTGTCCTGATGATCTGAAACTTTTGATGAAATTATACACTGTAAATTAAGAGAGTACTTCTAGTTTCACATGTTTTCTCTAAAATGTTGCTTTTATATCCAGTCGACCTAACCTTAGGAGTCTCTCCACTTGTTTTGATTTATGCCAGTCACCTTTCCCACCTCTTGTTGCCCCTCTTCCAACGATTTTGAGATGTTTTGCAAATATAACACGACTGTGATGTGACATCTGTGCATGTACTTCAGTGATTTGAAACACAGTCACGCCTCGTAGGTTTTTTCTCAGTAATGGTGGTTCATCCGAAAGAAAACCATGAATACTTGAAATTGTATTGTGAAAGATAAAAGTGGAGGAATTACCAAAGACAGGACGATTCTCAATGTGGATTGCTGAACATTTGTAGTTGATTTCAAGGGAATACAGCACATAGATCCTGAAAGACTTCAGCCTGAAGTGTTGGACAGATCCATGCATAGAGCAGAGCAGACAGCAGGTGTTTAGATCAGCACGCTCTCATGCTGCGGTTGTCGGGTGAATCACTTTTCTGATCCGGCGTCAGAGAGACAGAAGTTACTCATATGAAAGCGGCTGTGATTGTGACTTTAATTCAAACGGGCTCGATTCTTAAGGGAGGACTTGTTCCTTCCGAGCGGCACGTGCAAGTCGATATTGCAACAAAGCACGGCGAGTAAATCTGGGACACCAAGTGCCCCCAGGAAGTAGAAATTAAGACACATCAGGAGAAAAGATATATCGTTTTTGTT
Source organism: Lipophrys pholis (assembly GCF_963383615.2). Lineage (NCBI taxonomy): Eukaryota > Metazoa > Chordata > Actinopteri > Blenniiformes > Blenniidae > Lipophrys > Lipophrys pholis. Next base: position 20,322,594 of record NC_137642.1, on the reverse strand, counting down.
GTGTTTTCAAAGCATCTTTGGCTTGCTGATGGTTTGCTTTGCCGCGTGTGGAAATCATTTTATCCAGGCTTCAGAGAGACGGAGATCTCTTCACACATCCTATCAGTTTGGCCATGTGACCGTTCAGCCTTTCACTTCACTGCGGGGGGGGGGGGGGGGCATGTAGCTGCTTAACCTCTGACCAAAGAAAAAAACACGTCTGCAAGTCACGGTGACGCCACTAACTGCAGAAAACTGCTCCCAACTCCTCAGTAATAACACCCTGGGGATTTCTTAGCACCTTTCCTTCTCTGTCAACACTCAGCAGCTGCCAGCGGGGCTCAGATATCCATCAACTACCAGCGGCTGCGGCTGCAACACCTTCCATCTCCAACAAGTGTTGCAGCAGGTCCTCAAATGGGGGTGTGTGTGTGCGTGTGTGTGTGTGTGTGTGTGTGTGTGTGTGTGTGTGTGTGTAGGGGGGGGTTCAGTCGGACAGACCATGGGATCGGTTTCTTGGACCCTCGTGGTTGTCATAACTAGCTCATGAACAGTGCATAAAAGGTACACATTAGGTCACAGCTTGTAACCAAAACCCATTGAAAGTATATTGTAATGAAGCCTTTTTGTGGCCAGTGGAAAGACTGAATGGTCCTAATAACTCACCTGAGTGACCAGATACTTACAGGTGGAAAGCTGATCCGTCGCACGGTGGACCGAAACATCACATGCCTGCAAGAGGAGCAGGAGAAATGGAGGGTGGGGAGAAAAACAAGAGAGGAGAACAATGAGGGCAAAAGAAGAAAAGAGCGAGGCCATGTGTGATCAGAGGCTGGGAAAATGAGAGAGGGGGTTAGAAAGTGCTCCTCCATCTTTGACAAGGCGGAGAGTTGAGGGGGGAGGGGAGTAGGAGTGGGGGGGGTGGGGTGGGGGGTTGACGATCAAGGAGCAACGATTCGCAGGGAGTCTCGCTCCGCTGTGATCTGAGAATTAAAGAGAGGCTGTTTGTCGAGTGCTTACTTGCAGGGGATCTTCTCCACCGGCTTCGCTGACACGTCGTAGTCGCAGGGTGACGTGTTTATGTGCTGCCACAGAGAATAAAGATGAGGAATTGCTTAAATGTATGTGACAAAAATCACCATGAGGTGGCCATTTCATTCAGTTGCCGCTGCGTAACGTCTAACAGCAGGCCTCTCCTTCAAGCCCATCCTCTTGATTTCGCTGAGGCACAAACTCCAGTTTAACCCCCGACCAAACAGACTTACAAAACAAAGTACCCAAGACATATAGCTGGATAAAATAAAGACTTATGGGTAAAATGTACATGAACCAACTCAGTGCATGAGTCTATTGAGGACCACAGGTCGCTTTCTTCACTGTGGATGTTGAAGGAATGTTTGAGCACTTTTGAACCTTTGTTTATTTGGGCTCCTTGAACAGTCGGATGATGTTTGACATCAGTCGTAGAGCACTGAGGGACAATTCTGGTTCATTTCAAAGTGTCAGCAAAGTAGTGACTCTAGGAACTTTGATAATTTATCAATCAGTACATTGAGCTTCAGGACAGTTTTTTTTTTTTTTTTTTTCCAATTCCTACTCAAAGACTCTTAGTGGTATTGTCATAATGATCCACATGCTAATCCAGTAACATGTCTAATGTGTTTGACTGACTGACCTCCGACAGGGTAAGACCAGAATTATAGCCACAGTCAGACGTCAACAAATCAACAAGAGGAAGAAACTACCTTCCACTGTCTCAGGACACTAAAGTGTTCACCGAGGCCAGCCTTGAAGAGCATGTACTGGAACAGTTTGAACCCACAGGTCTCAGTCCATAATGCTCTCAATAAATGAAATGCTCTATCCGGGTGAAGGAGTTCATGTGTCTTTAAGGTAATGAACATTTGGGTATTTTAGAAAAAAAAACCATGTTGTTGTTTTTTTGTTTGTTTCTCATTGGTCAAACAATATTGTCACAAACTCCCATTCTATTAAATGAAAACTATTAGTATGTCTTATTCCTGACTGGGCCTCATCTATTCTATTCTTACACAACAGGGAGAACTTGTAAAGACGTTTCTTGCCAGTGCCAAATTCCTCAGGTGAATTCAATACCCTTGATGACTTTGGATCGCAACCCAACTGCTTATCAGTTTATTATCCAATCTGCCAGCAGGAAGAGTCTGGACACCACCTTATCTCGGATTCCCAGGGTGACGATGTCGGGTCGTGGGCGGTTTTTGAAAGAGTATGACGCCGGGTGCCTCAGAACCTCCTGAATGAAGTCGGTGTGGTCGTACGCTCCAGGCAGGAGGACGTCCCCCTTACAGACGCTGAGCGTCTGGACTTTTCTCCCCACATTTTTGAAGCCGTAGGTTTTTCTCACGGGGTTGAGGTTGGCTTCCTCGATAAAGTCTCGGACGTGGTAGATGCCTGGGACGGGTGTGTCCTGAAACAGACAGGAAAGGTTTTGGGAATCATTCCCGATGGATTAGTTAAGACTTAAATATTGATCATTGCTGTTTCCCAGCTGAGGCTGGAACTTGCTCGTCTCTCTATCTGAACGTTCTCTGTGTGCCAACACGTGTTTCCTCTGGGCTCTCCAGCTTCCTTCCACAAAACCTAACAGAGTTGTGACTCTAAATTGACCATAGAGTTAAGTGTGTCCAAGTATTTCCTGTCTCTCTGTGTTGCCTCTATCCTTCATACTCTGTTGACTAAGATACGTGCTGAACTTGCCACCCAAATCTGGATTAAGTCGTTACTAGAGATGGATGAATAGATGGAAAAAAAGTCTCACGCCAAATTGTGTAATACCGGCAGAAATGTGGTCGTTTCACAAAACTGAATCAGGGGTGAAGCACTATAGCAGTGAGAGGCATTTACTCAGCTGGCTCTCTTTGACTTTTATTAGCTGAACCTATTATAACCTATTTTATTTGTTGTACCTATTTTTTAGGTTTTGCAATTTGTCCTGAATCTTATCTTTCATTCTTCTTTTCACTACAGCTTTGCGGCAGATCATCTCCCATGTGGCAGTTTTTCTTGTTTCAGATTTACTTCATTAGATTATAGACAATATTCCAGATAAAATCCTAATGAGAAGACCTCATATCTTTAGCTTGACCAAAACAAATTCTTTTACAACGTATACTCGCTGATTTAGTTTTTTTTCTCCCGTTTGTTTTTGAAGCATGCTCATTAATTCATCCATTTTTGATTGCACTATGAATGTTTTCCACACAACTCCAAACATTTATGCCACCGTTATCTGTGATGGTGACATGAATAACAATAAACTCCGTGTGAGCTGCTACAGACCGGTAGTTAGCAGGTCGATGTGTCGTCGCCATGAATCCACCGTATGAGACTCAGCGACTGAACTCATTGTAGTGAATCTGTTAAGGATCTACACTTTGGACAGGGGCGGAGGGATGGCACTGCGCAATTAAAGCCATTAGCTGAAAAACAATACACAGCGGGGGAACATGATGTATTTATGAGGCTCTGTTGTGCTGCATTATGCTCCAGTCACACCAAGAGGAAGCTGCTGAAAGATAATGTAGTGCTTCGATTTGTTATTATTCAAACTGTAAATGTCAGTCCGACACTGTTTCCAGTTTTTCATTGGCTAAAACAACAAGGCTTCTTAATTATTACAAAACTGTTTCAAGGGGAGAGGCGATTAATAAAGTGGGATAATGCAATGAACATTAATGGAGAGTTAAACAGGAGCAGCTCCAACTGCCTCTGCAGTGATCACTTTATCCCGGTTAGTAACTGTGATCGGAGAGGGCAGACATTCATTGGTTATCATGGAGAATAGGCATAAATGACAGCTGAGCCAAGTGTGTGCCAACATTTGACTCTACTATTCAAAGTACCTGCCTCCTAATCATTGTATGTCAGTATGTGTGTACATTTTGATTCAAGTAGAAAACAAAAAGAGAAAATACATTTTAACTGATGGTTGTTAGCATTCATCCATCCATCCATCCATCCATCCATCCATTTTTACATTAAGTATTAATAGAGTACAGAACTTTAAGGGTATTTTCTGAGGTGTGACAAAGGAAAACCATAGAAATACACACAGTTGGACTCATTTCCAAGCAAACATGTTCCTCATTATGGGAACGGTTCTGTGATTTTCTGTTACGTGAGCAACGCTCCAACCAAAATGTCTGTACATTATAATGAAATTGGTATAAAGTGGCAATACAAATAACTTATGGATGTAAGCATTAATATTGAAACCTGTCATTTTTTTTAAATTATTAAGCATCCATCAAACACAAAGCGACATTTTGACCCTGTGACCAGCAACTATACTTTTTACTTGTATCATTGTAACCCATCATCTAATTTCCGGTTATTCAAATTTGAAATATGTGACTCTGTTTTGTTTGTTTTATTTTGCTTTGTTGTTTTTTTTTATCATTTGCTTGTTTTTGCTTCTATTTTTAAAAATTCACAAATAATGTTGAGTTTTTTTGTTTTTTTTTTAAAGCAACAACCAAAAAAACACAATGCAAATCAAAAATTAAGGGAAGAAGCTGGCATTAAGGTTCATATCCCATTGTTGGTATATTGCGCAGATCTGCTATGGAGGAGAGGAGAGTAAAGTTTATAGCATATTCAGATGAGCAGGCAGAGTTATGAGGGTGAAAGGCTTGAAAAGACTTAAAATAATTTTAAAATCAATCTAAAAGTGACGTGAGGGAATTACAATTAAACACAAGCTCAGAAGCTCCGTCTGCTGTGGTCCTAAATGGCTGGTTCCTACTCAAAGACAAGGCTAGAAGATGAAAGACCCCGAATGTGAGCGATCGGCGTTATCGTTGTAAATATGAGCTATTAGCTATCTCCACAAGGTGGTCAGTGGATGTAAAACCAGAGTTGACGGTTCAACCAGTTACAGCTTTATCACGTTATTGGCTCCATGAAATGTGAAATGACCAAAACGATGATGTCGCCGGCCGTTATGACCTTATTGGTGGCTACATCTGGTGTGCGATAGCGTGTGAGAATGTAGCAGATGATATAAAACACGCTATTTATGTCACCATTTAGAAACCAAGAGGAAAGTGTTTGGGATTAGTCGAGCTGTGAAACCACGCCGCTTTACAACACCTACTTTGAGCGTCGCCAGCCACCAGCTCCCTCGACCACACTGGTCTGCCTTGTCATCGCCCTGCGGAGAAGGAACAAGGTAGAAGCCCAGACTCGGTCCGTTGTCGTCTGCAGTGATGACACTGCCGTGCCAACAATTTGTTGTGATGCATCCATCCGGATCGCCCCATGCTTTTACCGCACTGCTTTATTAGCCACGCAGCCACGCAGACTCACCTTATCTACTCCATTACCAGCCCTGGGCATGTCGCTGACTTCGTGGGCCACTTTGTGTTTTCTATTTTGGCCACATCCATGCGCTGCGCCGTACTCATTGTCGTATCTGCCGAACAAGGAGATCCAGTAACACCTGAGTGCCATTAAAACCGTGACTGTTACTATAGCAGCGACTCCGCTATCGATCAATTTTTCAACACAGTGGCCTAGTGGAGGGCTAAATTTAGACTCGCCGACCAGTTTGACTGAGAGGAAGACACAATGGTAAGGAAGCACCAAGGTACGTACTGTACATGCTGCGAGTAACAGTACCTACTCCTCCCTGACGCCTGTTTCCATGGACTTCCTATCTCAGTTCAGCATCGACTCCAGATTCTGATCATAATTAGGATAAATTTGAATAACTATCCTGCACAAACACACACCAGACTAAGATCCACTCATGCAGCTGGATCATGGAATTCTTTAAGAATAGTACAACTTGGTTTTAAACCCACGGTGCAGACGCCTCCAAACATGACCTTACTTTCTAGAGGGAGGTCATGTGAAAGATGTGGTATAATTATTATTTGCTCCAAGATCTCACTGTGTGTTTATTCAGAATATAGCGCCCTTTCTTATTAAATTTTAATTGCATTCTATTTATGGGATTAAATATTATCACAGTGGAAAAACTCTGAGCATTCACAGAGAGGCAATCTACAGTTACCGATTAACCTCAGAGACATGTTTTTGAACTGTGGTACTTAGAGGAATCCCACAAGCGACCATGGAGAACACGCAACCTCCGCAGGCGTCATTCACACGACGACGTTTCAAGTGAAAATGCATCGCTTTTGCATTTTTTGCTTGAACAAAGTTTCCCGTTTAGACTGCGACATTTTGAAAAACGACATCTTTTAGCAAAATGACAGAGACGCTGAAAGCGATGTAGTCCACGTGTGATTCAAGGCAAGTTCATTTGGACAGCCCCGCTCATACACGAGGAAATTCAAAGTCCTCCCCAAAGGCGAAGAAACACATAAAAAGTTACATTACAATCGTGGAAATAAAACCATCACATTGTCAGCGACATGGACCAACGTCGGCACTTCTCCGGGGGCCCCGTTTCAGCAATGGCCTCCCTTGTTGTGACCCCTCACATTCCAGCCCATGTTCATACCGTGCTGAGCACAACACCACCTCAGACAAGACAATGAGACAGCAAAGTGATATGTCAGCTGTGTTTTATGTAAACACGACACAACAGAGCTTCAGTGCTGCTTATTTGTTGCTGTTCAAGCTGAAGCCATGAGGGGATTATCCGCTGCTTCCAGGTGGAAAAGTTTCTATAATCTTTGATAAGACGATAAGAAATAAGTGATGGATGAGGATGCAAATAAACTGATGACTGGTTAGTCATGTTAGTCCTGTCGATTGCTAGGCGTGCTTTTAGTATTTTCATGGGTCTCTGTAAGGATTAGTCACTGTTCTTCCTGCTAGTGGAAGTGTGTCATTATGCCATTAGGAACTCATGCAGCTTTACGTTTGCTTAATATTTTTGGGAATTCCTAATTTAGGATAAGGCCACTTCTCATTGAATCACAACATTGCAACTTAGACAATATGGATGTGTCATGCAAAGCTTCAGCTCTGAGCATATATTAAAGTACTACCCCACATTTCATTCACAAAAACAGCATAAATTTGTACGAATCCTGTATGAATAAGTCACTGAAACAGTAGGAAAGACTTTGAACAAAAACATTAAAACTTATACTTAAATCACCCTCAAATATGCCTTGTTGTTTTGATGTATATAAAAAAGAAAGGAATTCAATAGGTCCCCCATAGGAGGTTACTCAGGATGCTCTGTTATGTCTAAAGAATCCGTCTCCTGACAATAAATGACAGAAATAATGTATCTTCTGTTAATAAAATTTGAATAACCCTAACCCTCTCTGGGAGCAGCATTGTTGCCAAGCTACATGGAGCACATGGTTCGAGGGAGCTGAAGAATTTGTCGTCACGCTGCTTGTCAGGAAAATCTCCTGCAACCTGACACACACAAGAAACTGCTGTCTGAGTGAGCTTTTCATCATTGTCCCTGGTGCACATTCCTCTATTTGGACTAAACACGAACACAGAGGGCAGAGATTGGTGCTGCATGTCCCACATAATTAACAACTTGTGTACGAGAACACTGCGATGACGCTTGCAGACCAAAGTGTTTCCAGGTCTTGGCGATAATTGGTTTTGTCAAGATGAGGGTAACATGTGGCATCGATTGACACCCGAGTGTTGCACCGCAGAGAAATTCAGTGCAATGAAGTTGTGCAAAGTTGCTACTTGTGTTTTCTTTCTGGTAATGCTCTAAATGTTTAAACGTGGGTCCGCAGGGAGCGCCGAATGACACACATGACTGATCAAGCCACAAACAAGTGCAGCCCATACCAACCCCAGCAGATTGACAGAACGAGAGGGACCATTTTCCCAATTTAGCAGCGCAAGTCTGCTAATCCAAACACTGCATTAGGATGGGGGGGGGGGGGGGGGGGGGGGGGGGGGGGGGGGTGCAATCAGCAGCCGACAGAAAATCCACACAGGAGCCGGAGCAGAGGTCCACAATAGAGCTTTATTTTTATCATTCATCAAAATAACAAACTTAGTATCTCTGCAAGCTACTGTAACAAACTCAATCAGAAAATAAAAAGAAAGAAAACAGGTACACCTCTATTTACACCATGGTTTATGATGTACGCTCGATCACCCGCACCTCTGGGTGGGTGGAGGGGGTGGGTCGCCAAGTAAGACATGAGGCGGTCGTTTCTACACGGTGCTGTGCCGGGAGCAGACAACACATGGCCTATGTAGTCGGTCAGGGAGCTGGACTGCACAAGGCTAATCTAACGTCGAGTACCATTGTGTGCACTTCAAAATAGAAGCCTTTGATCCCATCCAGTGCTTTCATTTTAATGACAATACAGATCTGACCCGAGCTTATCTGAACAATAAGAGGCATTGGCTGATGCTCCTCAGTGCTTTTTGGGGAATTAACAGGGTGGTTGGGGCAGGGAGGGACACTTTGAATCAGTAAACATTTCAATGTGGATTCTATGACAAGGGGAAAAAAAGAAAAAAAAAAAAAAGCTTATCAAAAAAACCGGAGCATCCTGTCCTCAATACAAAAACGTGAATTATTACAGGGTATACAAACTTAAGGATCCATTCTAACTGAGAAAACAAGACAATTTCAAATCTGGGTAGATTGTAAATTTTATTGGAAAACAAAAATATACAACTTGGAATGGATTATTTGAGGCATGACCAGGAGGTCATTAAAAAAAGAGAAAAGGAAAGAAAAAGCAAAAGTAGAGATTAAAACATTAAAAAGCATGGTAAGATTAGTCATTTTCTGGTATATAGAACAGCAGATACAAAAAGAGTTTGTACGAGTACCTAGGAGATACACCCGTGTCATTTTTTTGCAGTAGTGCAATGCTGAGAGATTTCCATATATACTTTGTCCATAGTCCATGCAGAGTTTAAACTCCTCTACATTGTTTCCATGCCAACAGTGTTGCCAAGTGACAACCAGCTGACAGGTTTCCAATGTCGCCATGCGTGGAGGGGCCCCGAGCACACAAGACAGGAAGAATCGAAGTTCTCTGGCTCCCAGGGGCCTCCACGGGCTTCTGGTTGCATGACCGTTCAGTCACTCCAAAACACCATGACAGCAAAAGAAAGGGACATGGGGACAAGAGCCTATGCAGTTTACATGCAGTTCCTTTGGACAGCAGAAGGGGCGGGGACGAATGGGGGCTATTAAGATTTTACAGATAAATTACACAAAGAAAAAAGGCAAATTATTTATATAAGAAATCTGTACAAGGCCTTCACTTCGCCGTCATCATTTGTACGAACTCTGCAGGGAAAAACAAAAACAAAATGTAACTTAAAACGAAGAAAGAATTGAGAGCACAAAAATACTGAAAGGCATCAAAGTGTGTACCAACCTTCATAGTTGACCTGTCCATCTCCGTCAATGTCTGCTTCTCTGATCATTTCGTCCACCTCTTCGTCGGTCAGCTTCTCTCCAAGGTTTGTCATCACGTGACGCAGCTCAGCAGCACTGATGTAGCCATTGCCATCCTGAAAGTAAGACCAGTCAGTGTTCAGTTTGCTTAAGGTGCTGCTGTGGACGGGGTCAGAGAGTGCAACCCAGGCAGCAAGCATTTACCTTGTCAAAGACACGGAATGCTTCTCTGATCTCCTCTTCACTGTCTGTGTCCTTCATCTTCCTGGCCATCATGGTCAGGAACTCTGGGAAGTCTATCGTTCCATTTCCTGAAGACACAGAAGCAGGATTGACGCACCGACAGCTGACGGAGCAGCAATGTGCGCTGCAGGACAAGTCGGAACGTCGTTCTCACCATCAGCATCCACTTCATTGATCATGTCCTGCAGCTCAGCCTCTGTAGGGTTCTGGCCCAGAGAGCGCATCACTGTGCCCAGCTCTTTGGTGGTGATGGTGCCATCTCCATCCTTGTCAAAGAGCGAAAATGCTTCCTTGAACTCTGGTTTTGACAGAGGGAAAGTGGACAGACTTCTTTAGTAGGACAAAGAAGCCACACCACAGATATGCAAAAACTAGACGGGCCATTTGAGAGTGGTGAGGGATAGAAAACCCACTGCAGATGTAGAATTTAAAGTATAAATCCATGGAAATGTTTAAAGGCCCTTTGATCATACTGAGCCCAATGGCAAATCGTCCCAAGCTTCTAAAGTGTTACATCACCGATTGTTTCAATTATAAACCGAAGACAGAATACTGGTTCATCTTTCTGTTATGGTTCCAGCTACTGCAGTTTTTGGCTAAACAAGAGCCGAGGACACGGCAGAGGGCGGCAGCAAGGCCAAAGTCAGCCTGCATCAGCAACAAATGGCAGCTTCTGTGCTGCCGTGAGGGATGAGAACAATGACACACTCATCAAGTGTGATGAGGCCATTGGGCAATGCATAGTGGCATGCAGCAGCTTGTCCATGTCAGAAAAGCTACAACCTGCCCAGCTGTTCGCAGGGTCAAATAAACAGGGTAACACCCTTTCTAGAAAAGATGAAAAAGCCTGTGTTGACTGCCGAGCATCAGGAGGGAACCGATTCCTCTGAGGAGGGCCACTGAAACCCCTCATCACTGCGACTTTCTCCAAGTCAACAAGGCACATTAGTGCACACCCACGTCATGCCATTTATTAAACATAAAAAAAAAATGTCAGGGAGGGGTTTAACCACAAGAAGCTGATACAATGAAATACTACTCTAGTTGGATCGGCATATAATGAAACCTGAGAGCAAAGCCAATGTGCATTAAAAGATACATTCAGGAGGAGTCACTACAACTGTGACACACTTAAGACATGAAATACATGTTGTACAGCAATAGTCCATGAGACACTCTAGTATGATTAGAGCATCTCATCTCAGAAGCACCATAAAACTAAAAGGACAAATTACCAAAGGAACTGTAGAACTCCACATGATGAGCGCACACACCCAGGGCAAAGGACACATTAAGTGCAGCATGTAAAAAGGTGACAGCAAAATGCCTCGCCAGAACAGAGAGCACTTCCAGATTACATAATTTATTACAAGGTAACCAAGAAAAAGTAAGGTTTTCCATGAAGGAGTCCTTCAACACTGCCAAGGTGGGGGAGTGAATCAGCCAGCAAGCAACAGCCGTTTCTTTCATTCCTTGTTTTATGACCAAGTAGGCCGCCCTGTGGAATGCCTTAAAAGGCAAAAGTATAAATCCATGGCATGGGATCCATAACGCAGGCCACTTTTGCAGGTTATGAGCCAAGTAGAGGATCTGTGAGACGATGTCTTACCAGCAATCTGCTCTTCTGTCAGCTGATCAGCCTGTAAAATACAAAAATGAGCCATTGTTATAAAGAGAAATAGGGATGAGCAATTAATTATATACGAGTTATTAGATTATAGGCCATTTTAACTTTGTAGACCCAACATTGGTCGTTTTCTACAAATGTACCCAGTACTTCTGTCATCAGCTTTACAAAATACGGCAGATGTGAAGATGACGATTAATTTAATGGATTTGGCGAAAGGATAAGAAACGTAGAAAAACGCACGGTGATCATAGAGTTCAGCCACGTTTGGACCACCGGCGTCTCGCGCCTGGCACGGACAATGAATGGCGGGCAATTTGGCGGTAAAGCGCGGTTACTCCAGCAAGCAGCAGTCACACAGACCTCCCGGAGCAGAAGGAGTACTACCGCAGCAGTCACAGGCAATGCAGCTTTCCGCAAACAACGTTTCAATACAACGAGGGCGCAACAAGCCAAGTGGGAAGTAAACGAGAGACCTGCCGAGAAACGATAAAAGCCGCATTTTAGAGGCAAGGCGGTCCAGTAAAGAGCACCGGAGTAACTCCGCTGCCCACAGACTGCGTTAACACGAACACGCCTTCAGCCATCGCCTTGATTCGGCTAACTAGTTAGCATTACCTCGCAACGAGCGAGCAGTCATTCAGTCAGCGCCGCGGAGCTTTACAGCAGACCAACGGCTTAGCTACGCTATGTTTCAATAGCGCCGATTTGTAAGTTCAAAACTCACATTACGAGAAATGAACTAGCCTAAACTGTAAAGCGGGGAAGATAATCTCTCCTTCCTTACCATTTCGATATGAGTGCTGCGGCTGGTTCACGACAAAAATCCGTAATAAACCAACGCTGTGTGGAGCTCGAGGGAACCGACAATCTCTCTATGAAGCACACTGACAGAGAAGCAACTGGACTCGCCTTTTACGGCTGTCGCAAACTCCGCCTCTTTTCAATATCACTCCGCCAACTTCCTCTTTCCTCACTCGCCAAATTCAACAAAAAATACATTTTACGAGGCGATCGCCTCCATATCAAAGACCAAAAAAACGCGAAATACAAGCGTACGGCTGCAGATGAGTTTTCGATGGTCGTAATACAATTGATCACGCGTATCGCTATGGATCTACATGACTGCGTATGAATACTTTCTGCTTCTCTGCGATGGGGCAGAAGACGTAGCTGAAAGAAACGGCGCTCTCTGATTGGTGTGTTTGTACCTGCAATGCGTCACTCCCATGGTCTGCGCTGCCGCTGCATCTTGTCCATAGACATCCCAGTCAGAGCCACAGGCACAGCAGACAAGCTTGTTGCATAGTGTGTGTACATTTGGGCATCATCTACTAGGAGGCCCAATAAGATAGTTTGGATAAGTAATTAACTGTCAGGAGCTTAGTTTGTTACTTGTAACTGGGGTGCTACTGACCCAGATAGTGCACACATCAGCCTCTGGACCTGTTATTTCTGCATTTTTTTTATTGATGACATTTGCTTATTAGCAAGTTCCTTTCACATACTGATTGAGTTCAACATGGATCTTGAATAAAGTTCCTCCTGTCTGATGTGCTGAGGACTTTACATATGATGCATGTGTTTTGGTCAATTCTTCCCGTGTTCAAGTGTGAGCATGCATTCGAATGCAAAATGTGTGACAGACTTCGCTGTTGGCTGACAGTGGATTCTCAGGTCTAATTGTGCTGCTAGTGTGTGGATGGGAGTATCCAATAGCCTGATTGCTTATGCCTGACTGCTCTCCTGTCTCTCAGTGGCCACCTGTTCTGCCCCGATCCCATGGGAGAGGGTCCAGAAGGAGGGTGGACGGGGATGTGCGAGGAGAAGCATCCGAAGAGTCGTTTGGAGAATGTACCAGAATCCCCTTATTACAGAACAGCACTCCTCACCTTCCTCCAAATAGATACTGCCTCTCCTTTATTATTAGACTCGGATCTGGCATTACTTGTAGAGAACTGTGTGAAAAGCTAAAAAACTCACACTCTGGATGGAAGACATGATGATAGAGGTGATGCTGCCTGTACCATGTGATCTGCTGAGCAGCCTCAGAATGACTGAGCCCCCCCCCCTCTCCCAGCCACAACTTAACTAATCTGGAACATATTGGATTCTTTTGGTTTAAATCTGTTTTTCTGCTAAAGGGTTTTTGTCACCGTGCAGATTATGTCATGCCAGAGGTGACGGCACAAGGGCCTAAATCTGTCACAAGAAACAGATAAGCTGATGCATGTGTGAAATGACTGGATGTGGAGGTGTACAAATTCACCTCTCTGAAAATACTTGGCAAACACTGTAAAATATGTGTAGATGTAGAGATTATAGTTGTGTACCTGCATTCTTCTTATGTAGTTTTTCAAGATTTCTCTCAAACAGAAATCAATGAGTTCTCAAAACCTGAATTAGAAAATCGGAGTACAATATAATATAACATTTGTGATTACCCAGCAGTATAAAATACATTGGTATAGACCATAACTCATGATTTTTTTAAGAATTTGTGTCTTGAAACTGTCACAGAAGTTAGTCTTGCTACTTGTGAGCAACATTTAAGTCATCGAGGACAGGCAGACACTCATCTACCAACCTGAATTCAATCTCTTGTTCAGTTTATCTCATGCTCTTGTGAAATAATATTGAGTCAAAGTCTCCAGTTGGGAGATTTTCAGGTGACATTAAATGGAAATTCAAAGTAGTGCACTATCACTGATCCCGTTCTGATCTAATACCAAGTGAAACCATAGCTGTTTTCTTAGCAATGTGATAGCAACACAATACAGATACAATGCCAAAACTTTGTACAAAAGGGAGCTTATCACTTTGACCATTGTGGTGTTTTTATTCTTCTAGTTTTTAAAAAAAAAACCACCAAGGCAAACAATATTCTTTGTCTTTCTCTATATCAGCTCATAGGGCTCTGGTAGGAGTCAGCCATCATCTGAACATCTTGCCTGTGTGGGCATTTATGCAGCTATATTAGCATCACAAATCACACATGGAAGACAGAGTAGTTATGCCAACGAGCTGGAAATAGGACTTAAATGGTGCAATACATTTTAAATGTGATGAACAAAACACATGTTCATGTAAACATAGTAACTACAATGTTGACTACAGCTAATGAAATTGAAAAAAATGCAGTGTTGAATTCTCAATTTTTGTTGTTTCAATCTAGTTGGAAGCTTAGTAGTTTTGGGGCTTTTCAGCTACAAGTTTAGCTTTCTTATTTTGGAGTTGCATAATACTTGCAAGCTGGTTGTTTGATGCCCACCTGAGGTCAAATGAGGCTATAGAAGCCATCATGGATGTTGCATCATCATGCTGAACCTTGGCGAATGTGTCACCTCATAATTCGATTATTTTCACTTTTAAAACTATTCAAGACACAATTTCCTCATATCAGTTTACAGCGAATCTGAGGTTAGATGAAAGGCTTTCATGGAGGGTGAAATTCAATAATTAAAAGTTGATTGGTTAGCTATTTTGTAGCAGTCGGAGAACTCAGATGTGGTTAATATTTACTTTGGCATAAATAAATAAATCAATTAACTCCTTCACATAAGGCTTCAAAAACAACAAAAGGTGGTGTTCAGTTTTGGCAACGAACAAAGACCCAGAAGAAAAATCCCAATGGCTTTTTGTCAGGGAACCTATCCAACACACACCCACACTCGCACACACACACACACACACACACACACACAAAACCACTCACGTAAAGCTCGATACCTGGGGAATCAAACCTTCATATAATTGCTCACTGTTGGGTCATAAACATTTCAAAATCAGAATGAGTTTTTGTTTGAAACCTTCCAACATCCAGAATGAGCTCTCCGGTTGGTTGATGATGCATGCTTTTCAATGATTCAGTACTCTGAGGACCTGCTCGAGGGCAAAGGTGAATTCAGACTGGGGGTTATTAAGAACAGGGAGACATTATTTAATGGTCTATAAAACCTGAAACCAATATTCATGATGTCTACCATCCAGTTAAGCCATGGAAGGCATGCGAGGCATTCAATACAGCATGTTACATTGTTGGCTTTGCAGCACTGCTATTGTGTCCCCCTCCTTCTTATCAGCTCTGTGAATATGTAACAGTTTCCCATAATACCTCCTTATCAAACACTGCCCAACCCACAACATTTTTTTGTTTTATGGCACCTCAGCTTTCATTTCTCAATAGCAGAGGGTCAAAGGTCACTTCAGTTCAGCTGCGACACAGCCCTCCATCTTCATTAATGTCACCTCCCTCAGGCCCATCACATAGCTCCCGCTGATAGCAAGTCGCCGTCGCTCCAGAGAAAAACCTTACCATGTGGGTCAGTTCAATTTTTGGCAATGGGGGCGGGTTGGCACGCAGCACGTGAGATACAGTGTGTGGTGGTATTGCACAATCATGTTCTAAAATAAAGTAGCTTTCGAGCAAAAAAAAAAAGAAAAAAAAAAGGCTAATTTGTGTGCCTAAGTGGCATGCTGGGACTTTGAGGGATATAAAGCGGGCCCGGTGACAAATATGAGAAGATGTTTACCTGTGTAACTGAAAGACGCGAGCCGCATTATAAATGAATGAGGATTTGTAATGCACCTGCTGGTTCCCTGCCAGGTGAGGAGATCACCTTTCACAGCGGAGAATTGTGCTTGTTTGTGGAAGTCAAAGCCACAGTGAAGAAAAAGACCTTTGCATTGTGGAAATGTGTACATATCAGCCCGCACCTGTTCTATCCGAGGCATGTGTTTGAACATCTCCATGCTTGTGTATGTTTAAGATTAGTCGACATGATCTGCTTCTATTCATTCATGGTCAGCTCAATAGAGAAAGGATGGTGATTGTGCATTTTTTATGACGTACAAAAACATTTCAGTGTTGTGTCAGTAGGAATTGTTGATACTTTTGATACTTTAAGTACAGAAGTACAGAGTATTTTCACAAATCAATGCAGATAATCCACATTTCTATAATTAGAACATCTAATGTTCCGTTAAAGTTGCTCAGAATATACTGATTCAATTACAGACGTCAGATATAATTGGTTGCAGAATTTTTGGAGGCAACGACAGCCTCAAACTGTGTCTTGTATCCATCAGGAAGCTTCTTGCAGTTTCTGACATTCTTCTACTCCTTTTGCGGTTCATAGGAAACTTCATTTAGAGCCAAGTTTCTGCTTCCTCCACAGGTTTTCAGTCGGATTTTGGTCTTGGTTTAAAATACCATGGCTCTTCTTTCTGTTCTGATACCAAGTAAAACCACAGTTGGCATGAACCTATACAGATGCTTTAGAATAAAAACCTAATGTGTGAGGGTAAAGTGGTAAAAGAAAGGACTTTCTTAATCTTTATCACAGCTCCAAACATGACAGCTTGGGCTGGCGTCTTCTGCATATTTATGCCAGTCAGCAGGAAATAGAAAATCAATAATGAACCTGACACACTCCATTAAATGTTCTATTCAGAAAAAATGAAACTTCACAAAGTTTAATGTCCACAATCTGAACTTAACCTCATGATGGTGATGTCCATTTGATGTCGGAATACTTCAACAATAATCTTTTGAACAACTATTTGGGGCAGAATGAAGAAAAAAAAAAAAAAGAATCTCTCCAAGATGAAAATGTGGTAGTTGTATTTTTAATTTGATTGGGTCTTTAACTACCAGGAGTGCCAGCGAGTCAGTCTCTGAGAGGAATTCCTGATGACGAGTGTTACTACTTGTGGCCCCAGTTGGTGGGTGAAACGGACGGCTTGTAGTCAGTGCGAATGCTTTTACGGCCATGCGATAAGGGCATTAGCAGTGTAAGGTCCAACAACAGTCTCGCCAATCCCACGGGGCATTCTGGCGTACCTGTTACTGAGAAAAGACTTGTTTTCCAAAATTACATCATGAGGCAGAAATGATTAATGGCTTTAAATCGGATAAGAGGATTTAGTCGGCCCGCTATTCCCTGCCTATTTCAATCATGTTGTGATGAAATGGATATAGTGTTAAGCATGCTCTTAGTTTTCTACCCTCCCATCTCGGCTCGTAAAGTGTTTCTGTTTATCAGGCCTGGCACTAACATCATCAACCTGCACATGTCAGTTGCTTTATTTGAAAGGATCCGAGGGACTAAAAACATTTACTGGCTGTCAGATAGAATCCTGTCCCAATGACTCCCCCCCCCCCCCCCCCCCCCATCCCTCCTCGACTCTCTCTGTCTCTGTCCTTCTTCCACCCACCCTCTTTCCCTCGTTGGCTTGCCTCCAGGTTGTCTGCTGCAGTCGGCGTTGGAGCTGGAGTTCAAACACTGCAGCCTTCAGCAGCACATGAAACAGTGCAACTTGGAACCTTCCAGAAGTGTGGCACTACAAAGTCCGCCCCCCTCCTCCCCTCGCCAAGGTGAACCTCACCCTCACCGGCTTGTTTTTCACTGTTCGCTCTGCCTTTTGTCTACGGCAGGTGTCAGGAGCTGTACTTGTTGTGTGGATATATATATATATAAAAAAAAAAAAATCTTTTCATGAGTTTCCCCCTGCTAACCCTCTGTTGCAGTGTAATCCCGCTTTACTCTCTCAATCAACTCTGGAGAAAGTGATACCGGAGAAATCGAGAAGGAGCACTGCAGAGGTTATGTAGAGGTGTTTTGTGCACACGAGTCCTTAGTTTAACAGCAATAAAGACGAGACAGAGGCTGCTTCAGCGGCTCCCTTACAAAACCCCCACCCTACCCGTTCTTGACCCCAGGTTGGAGCGTGGGGCCAAGTCTGTCTCTGCAGTGGCAGGGACCTGCAGGACTGCCGCCTCGCTCCGACCGTGCCTCTCTCAGATGAGCTCATTCTGCAGGGTGGGGGATCTGCACTGCATGCTGTGGCCACTTCCAGATGAAGGCTGCAGAGCAGGTGTCTAGTTGTCTGCCTGTGTGTGTGTGTGTGTGTGTGTGTGTGTGTGTGTGTGTGTGTGTGTGTGTGTGTGTGTGTGTGTGTGTGTGTGTGTGTGTGTGTGTGTGTGTGTGTGTGTGTGTGTGTGTGTGTGTGTGTGTGTGAGAGAGAGAGAGTGTGACAGTGCAGACTTTCTGCCTAAACCTTGCTCATAAACTAATGTGATTGATCGGCCTTGTGTGCTCAGCTCTGACATCTGCTGGTAGGACAGATAATTGCATGGAGCTGGAAAAACAATCAGAAACCGTGTGAAAGGAATCAAAGTAATCAGATTGAGTCCAGCCTATTTTCAGTTTTTTTTCCACATTCCACTCAGGCTTTTGATGATGTAGCATTTGACTGCATCTTTTTACTTTCATGCATTAATCAGACAACCTTGATAAGGGATTATTTTGCACAGATTTTGTAGTTTGAATGAGACCATACAATGGGAGTTTAGTTATACATTTTTCCTTCTTCAAGTCAACATAGGCATTTTAATTGTTTCTGGTCACGGAAAAGCATCAGTGTCCTATTGTTTTTATTTATGTTTTCCTGGTATGTTTTTTTTCTTCTTTTAAAGTGATAAAAGTACTTTGTGCTGTCTTTGTGGGTTATTTTGAATTATTTTGTATGTGTATTCTGTCACCATATAATATGTCTACATTAATTAAATTTGTGTTTGAATGTATTTTTGTCTGTCTGATTTCATTTAGTATCAATTTTGCATTTTTTGTGATGACTTGTATGTCTTTATGTCAATTTATTGGGTCTCTATGTAGTAAAGAGTCTCTTTGTGGTTGTTTAGTTTCTTATTTAGTGCTCTAATGTCTAGCTCTGGTCTTTTTTTGTGGCTTGATGGTAATTTTGTAATATTTGTGCCTTGTA
Source organism: Lipophrys pholis (assembly GCF_963383615.2). Taxonomy (NCBI): domain Eukaryota; kingdom Metazoa; phylum Chordata; class Actinopteri; order Blenniiformes; family Blenniidae; genus Lipophrys; species Lipophrys pholis. The sequence continues at coordinate 20,303,599 of NC_137642.1, read as the reverse complement.
CTGCTTTCTAGAATCTTCTCACATCGGTTTGTGGTGATTTGGTGTGATTTGATGATCATTTATTGGGTTTTTTGTCTGTTTTTTGTCTGTTGTCAATCAGCATCTTCTTTTGGCCATTCAGTGTGTCTTTGTGGTCATTTGGTGTCTCCCTCTGGTTATATAGGGATTTTGCACTCATTGAGTAGATCCTTGAGGTCATTTTGCATCTATTTGTGGTCATTTGTTATTAGTTTTACAGTTTACTGCCACTTAAAAGCACATTTTTGTGTGTCATTTTGTATCTCTTAATGATTCCTAGTCATTTTAATGCTGTGTGGTCATTTAATTTGTCTTTGCTCTCAGTTCACATCTCAATGAGCTCATTTTAGATCATTTAGTAGCTTCCTTAGTGTTAAATGTACTGAAAACATCTTACCAAGTCAGAATGTAGTCAAAATTACAGGATTCTAACCCAACAGCAACATTAAAAATACATTTGGATCAGTAATTCAAAATTCTCTCGAATAATGCAAGTGACTCTTTCACTGTTTTCATGACTTTGACCCAATAAAAGGGGAATGTTAGCTGTTTATTGATGGTAGATCGGATTCTGGCATCAGTTTGCTTTGTCACTGGCACCACTTGGTTTATCGAAATTTGATTAACAGTACAAATCTCTGATTTGAAAAATCTTGGCTTGTCTTCTCTGCCAGCTTCAGTTCTCACACACTTCATCTACAGATTATTAAAGAGATGTTTGTTTCATCTCTGAGAGTCGCTTCATCCTCTCGTGTGCTTTCACAGTACTGCCACGACGCCACAGTGCTGTACGAGCAGCATTTCAAATGATTCACATCATATTTACACTTGCTGTGTACTCTCGGAGGCAGGCCAGCTTCGCACACTGAATTACTCTGCTTTGTTAAATTAACTGGGACGCCATCCAGCCGTGAACGATAATTCAGAGGGTAATTTCCAAAGTAGAAAAGGGCTTTTTGAAAACAGGGACACCCACCTTATATGGATTGACGTGTTTGCAGGATATTAACTCCCACCTAAATTGAATGATTTGGTGGAGATGAATGATGGCAATTTTCCTGACGTGGGTACATTAGTGCGCAGCGACTCGGGCTGCGATCAGAGGGCAGAAAACAGGACGTCAGGTAGTCTGGAAAAATGCTAATGTTGCTATTAAAGAGCCCTGTTGGCCTGGTATCAGCTGGAAGCCGTAGTGCTCTGCAGTGGTTTACTTTTCATCCACATCGTGGAGTTCTGCTGGGTCAGACTGTAAACTGTCGTCCCGTCTCCACTTCCAGCTCGGCTGCTTCCATCACTCGGCAAGGAGGACGAGAATTAACTGACTTTAGAAATCTCTCAGGTTCAATTGCTTGTTTCTCACAATATAAATAAGAGCCATTTATCTCGAGGTTTCACCGCATGGACAGAGACTCCAAAAGTGCGAGCATTGTGATCAGTGTTGTGAATAAAGTCGTATGACACTGATGTGCCGCGGTTTTTGGCAGCAATGTTACTGGGAACTGATTATTCGTGCAAAAATGAATAATGGCATTACAATTACTGAAGTCTGTGTGAGCTTGTTACACATTAAAATTGTACATAAAAACCGTTGCAGAGCTGCTGTCTCTACCATTATCGTCTAAGCCTGTGGTGCAAATGGTGACAATTTACTAAACTCCTGTTTACCATTAGCAATAACTCATTTTCACAATTGCTGCGACGCATTAAAAACTGTAATGAACTCAAGCTTCCATTTCTGTCTGAGTGATGGTGGATCGTCTCAGCTGTTTTGTTGCCTCATTCTGTTTCTTTCAGGAGGCGGTGTTATGACAATTTCCTGCTGAGGGATGCAGAACAGGAGCACTCAAACAGGCCAACATAGCATCTACACATCCCCATCTGACTCCTAAGTGTTTGTAGTTGAGGAAATATAATTTTTGGCCCTTTGGGGTTGCCGAGATTTGCATGTCCTGCTTCATTCAGCTGGGAGCTTTAGATGAATGACGTTTGCTGTGATAAACACAGGCACCTAACCGAAATGAAGTGTGTGTAATACAATTTGATTCCAAAGTGTGTGAATTTGCATGAGGCCAGGAGTTGTGTTTTTCGGCAGGTGTTCGTATTAAAACCAGCAGAAGATGCAAATCACTCAACTCTCAGAAGGCAACCTGCCAAAAAGTGCATCCACCTCAATCAACTACAGACAATTACGAACCAAATAGTGTTACCTACCCTTCATTTGAGCCTCTTTGGATTGATCTGTGCAAATTGTAAACATTCAAATTTGGCATTTACTGCATGATCTAAAGCAGAATACTTCACAACACCTTTTCAAAGTGATGCGACTCAGTTATTATAGTAACTCAGCTAATGTGCCACAGCAATATGTCCACAATAAAACCAGCCACACAGAAAATCAAAAGTAACACAGGAGTTACTTTCCAAAGTATCTATGTTATGTTCATTTTCAGTCCGTTGTAACTTTTCTGTAATTTGCACAATACTGATTTCGATTTCTGTGCCGCCGGATCGGGCGACGTGCTATCTGAGGCAGTGTCTGGGATTCCTCGGCGTGATGTTGTCTATGATCCGAGGGCTGACGTGGGTTATGTACTGCAGCGCCGGGTCGGAGTAGTTGAACGGAGGAGGGTTGTTCGGCTCCAGGATGTAATCCGGCACCAAGTGTGGAAGGCTGGAAGACAACACGGAGTCGAATTAGCATGCAGGAGTATGATACGAAATCTCAGCAGTAAGACGCAGACCTCTCCTTGTCCTCGTATTTATGAATGTACATCAATATTCAGCACTTTCTCTTTACATAAGACATGAGTGTCAAACTCTGGGCAGTCAAAGGGGAGCATATTCACCCGTAGAATACACACTTTGGACAACCCCAAAGCTCTCTTTCATTGTAGTGCAAAGCGGCAAAACATTTTGAGGAAAAAAACCTTTTCAAAATGTGAAAATGTGTTTAACAGGTTGATACTAAAATTAAAGCCTTGCATTCTCAGCGTGAAGACAATTTGAACAATGCTCCTTTGAGTAAATACTAGGTAGTTTGCAGTCTTTATCATCCATGTGTTTTTCCCTCACAGAGCATCTTTGAGGCTTAAGCTACATTTCTAACTCTTGGGTAACTGAGTTTTACAGTCCCAGTTATGACTTTTATCTATTACTCCAACTAAAACAGAGAAAAGTGCAGCTAATTCAATGGGAAAATTGAGCTTTATTTTCTTTATAGATATGTCATCCTGTGAACTGGAAGGAAGTCTCCGGCTTCACATGGAAGTATTTCAATTATTTAGATAGATAGTCAAATTGTGAGATAGTCAAAGAGATACTCCAATTGTTGATTAGTTCATCAGATAGTCAGTTAGATGGATAATATGAAAGTATCTAAATGCATTTCAATGCAGACAGAAATTTTTGAAAATGATTGACATCCTGATGTAATACAAACGTATAAGAAAAACATGTAAGGTTTAAAATACCTTCATCTCGTTTAGTTTTAACTCACTTGTAGTTATTAACATTACTAATCACATGTGAGATAAGTGATTCTGGCAAGTAATTTTTTTTTTTTTTTTTTTTTTTATTGATTCATTCCAGGCATTTGACATTTCAAACATATGTGCAATCACACACACACACAAACCTCTTATTGATGGTAAATAGTATTTTCTTGACCTTCTCTTAACCCATCTTTTCTTTAAACAGATCAGTATCCCAATATTAGCCAACAATTTGGCATTTGTAACAGTAATTAGTGTAGTATAGTAACATTTGCCTCTGCTTAGAAACAGGTTATACAGTTTGAAATGTTTACAGGTAAACACTGGCTCTAGTTAAGGTTTCTTCCTCTTCTCTGTACAGCACACAATCATTTATGAGGCAAATTTATGGAAATGTTTGGATGGGCAGCAGTTGTTGTCAAACGCTCAGTGACTCATGCATATTCATGCAGGCTGCGGCCCAGATATTCAAAGTGTTGAAAGACATGAAAATCTGGGACTAAAGCTGATTAAAAACATGAAACACAACATCCTCAATTCTTCTCCGGGCTGGCTGTTGTCTGATTTGCAGTTAAGATGTTTTGGATTGTATATCATTACGTTTGTTCTCTGTGCAAATATGTATATCCTCCCCACTGATAATGAAGTACAGACTGTGCAACCTGCTGTGCCATGATTCACTCTGTGAATAAGAGCCCAAAAACAAAATAAAAACCCACATATCTGGCCAAGTGATTCTTTGTAAAGTTGCCCATTGCCTGCACAAACCTCTTCTGAGTCTTTGTTTTTTTGGTTCTTTCTTCTTCCTCACAATCATTTTCATGATGCTGCTTATTTGAAAACTGAACTATGCTGATATTGGATTTTTGCCCAATGGGAAAACTGTAAACAGTGTATAGCCAGTCCATCATATCACATACATCTGGAACATTATATCATATAACAATAATAATTTATAAGAACGTATTTACTATGTAAAATACACCCATCCCCATATTCTGTACATGTCCACACTTATAGGCACCGTGTGCGTATTCTTTTATCATATTGTATTTTTATCTGCTTTTATCCGCTTTTTGTGCAATACATCCAACACCATACTCTGTACATGTCCACACTTATAGGCACCGTGTGCATATTCTTCTGTTATATTGTATTTTTATCTGCTTTTTTTAGTTCCTGCTATGGGTGCTTCTTTCTCTGTACTATCCTGCTGTACCAATGCAAATTTCTCCACATGCGAGATAAATAAAGGGATATCTTATCTTATATCTTATATCTTATATCTTATCTTATCTTATAATGTCATTCGAGTAACGTTCTCTCCCATATGGCTCGTAGAAAGGCAACAGCACAACAACTTGCCGGGCCTTTGCCTATTCACTCTAATCTAACAACATAATCCCACAATGCCTGCGCCAACCCCCCTTCATTATATCTATAAGGTTTATTTGACTGTTAACAGAAAAAGGAGGCCAGACATCAGGGGGATTATGTGTCTCTCTGCCCCCCTAACACCTGGTCCAGATGCCATACATCTGCACCCCCCCCCCCCCCCCCCCCCCCCCACACACACACACACACACACACACACACACACACGCCGGGGCTGAGGAAACACGCACGTCACGAGGTCATGAGCAGATTCTCCGCAATGCTCCTCCTGCACACATGCATCTAAACATGAGATGTTCTTTCAAGTGGATTTTCATCCAGCGCCAAACAATCAGCTGTGCATTAAAACCCTAAAGTGATCTGATGTTTTCTAATGCGCGATTATGTGGAGCTAACTCTCTTCGTACTTTTCATTCTGTGTTGTTGAGCTAAAGAAAATGTACTCCAGCAACTGCTGTCTGTTTACAGTCTCTCACTGTCTTAAAGTCTGAATTTGTCAACTTGGAAACTACAAATGTAGTTTAACAGCTACATGAAAGCTTCCTCAGATGATTCCTCTTCATCCACACTCCTTTGTTGTCTTCTGTTTGTTTGGTTTTAATGAACATTGCCTGTGTGGACTCCCTTGTTGTCCCACGTTTTGGAAGAATAACACCATCAATAACATCATGGGGAAACGGATGTATTGAATTGAGTTGATGGAGCCCTTAGCCTTCACAAGCACAACATGAAATGTGATAGCGTTGAGCTGGGCCTTCTGGTGGAAGAAACTATCAAACGTATTGGAGAAATACAGCAAACAAATCTGAATTTGGTTGACATAAATGAGGAGGAGAATGCAATACAGGAAATGATCGTTTACAAAGTGAAAGAAAATAGAGCAACGATAAAAGATTGTGGCCTCAGATGAAGATTCGTCTCTGATATTAGATCTCAGTGCTGCACTTGATAATATTGATCATAACATCCTACTACAGAGACTGGGACATATCATCGGGGTTCAAAGTACAGCACGAAATTGGTTCAATTATATCAATTAATGTTAATGATGACTCTTCAGCACAGACTAAAGTTAAACCTGGAGTTCCACAGGGTTCTGTGTTAGGACCTATACTTTTCACATTATACATGCTTCTTGAAGGGAATATTATCAGGAAAGACTCAATTGCTATGCAGACGACACACAAATCTATTTATCTATGAAACCAGATTATACTGATTAACTTGCCAAACGCGACCTAAAAACGTGGGTGAGCTATGATGTTCTGCTTCTGAACTCTGAACAGAAGTTAATATGTTTGGCCCAAAACATCTGAGATTAAATTATCTCAACATATAGCACTGGATGGTTTTATTTCATTATATTCAATTCATTATTATATTCTTATTTATATGCATTCTTACTGCAACTAAAAATACAACAAATAGCTCAACTTGTTCCTGTTTGAAAGGTTTAAAGTTAGATTTTCTTCATTAGATTTTTACACTTTGTCATCCTGCCAGCCTGACTGAACCCTCCAGCAAATCTGAATTGGCCCGCAGACCCTATGTTTGACTCCAATATTGTATCAGAGTGCATCTTGATGTCATTTTAGTGCCAAAAACTAAACAATTCTTCAACTATTTCTTCCACTGATAGATGTGTTCTCCTCTTTATCGCCTTATTGTATGCTCAACTTTTGTCTTGGTGTTACCCAAGTGCGGTTTCATAACTTCAGAACAGTTAGTAGGAAGTGTTTTTGTTTAATATAGTAAGAGAGTGGGCAGCCCGTCCTCCAACTGAGAAGTTAAATAGGAGGGAAGACAGTGCTGCAGCAGCAGAACAGCCGACAGGATTTAAAGCCTTCAGGTTGCTTGTAAGAGGACTGTCTCCAGGCAGACCTACTTGACTACTGTACCTTGAAATACACAGTGCTCGTGTCCAAGTGTGTGTGTGTGTGTGTGTGTGTGTGTGTGTGTGTGTGTGTGTGTGTGTGTGTGTGTGTGTGTGTGTGTGTGTGTGTGTGTGTCTTCTCTGATTGCGGCAGTATATTTTGTGATGGCCTGCAATGAACCCTGTCTCACTTGGCCCACAGGAGCTGCTGACCCGTTGAAAAAAAACGTGTTTTATATTTATTCATTAGAGTTTATTGGCCAGCTAAGGGACACTCGAGCTATGGACTTTATCCTAACGTGGCTTTTGTGAGACTCATAACAGACGACAAATGACACTGCACGTGTTGCCAGTCACTGCATGCTTACATAAAACCTTGGGCATGGTTTCCTGTATAAAGCGTGCTAAGCTGTGTGTTTTGCCTCAGAATAGCACCATGAGGGACGTCACACGCAAACAGAAGTGTTTAAATGAGGGTTTTGGCTGCTTTAAACCCAGTTTACATGAGAATGATCAGCTGCCTGGAGGAAGCCTTACAGGAAATATATCTGAATTTGGCAAAAAAAATTTAAATAAAAATGAAATAAATCACAATTTTAGGTGCAACACAGAAAATCTACAAAAAGAAGTTGTGGCTAACGTCCTTTATGGGCCTTCATTTAGGAAATGAGGCCCAATCTTGGAATCGATGAAAGAAATCTTTTAGAAAATAAACATGGCTGTTCAGGAGGATTGTGCCAAAAGAGTATTTTTGGTCAGTATACCTCATAACCATTGAAACAAGGCTGTATTAACATTATTATTGTGCGTCGGAATGCTCTCTGTGGCCATAGTTTCATCAAAAACTATACGTAAACATAATCCCTTTCAGGTGTCAAGGGTAAAGAGGGGTCACTCACTCTCCGGTAACAGTCTTCTTGCGGCAGCAGAAGCAGGCCAGAGCTGTCAGGAGCAGCAGGAGGAGCAGAGGGATGCCGATGCCAAGAACGAGACGCAGAATGAGATCCTTGTTTGTGTCACCCGCTTTGCCTCGGTCTGTAACAGATCACAACCCGAACTGAGGCCAGGACCAAACTCTTTCAGAAGAATTCAAGAAAGCTTTACAAAGACACTGCCATTAAGAGGAACATCAATTGTTTGGGAATCTGTGTTTGTTTTATTGGGTAATAATTGATGATTTCTTCTCTCACAGTAATGTGAACGTCTATGACAGCTTGTGCAGAGCTTTTTTTGACAGTTCAGACTGTATAAAAATGAATAAACAGCACTTCAAACATTATACATTTGACAGAACAATGTGAGTCACATTAGTCATTTTTGATATTAATCTCCTTTCAGAGTGAAACCATAGGTGGTATTTCACACTGATACTCTAACAGTTACAGTTATTTTCTTTGAAATTACAGCTATTAAAAAGACAACAAGTGTTTTTTTTGTTGTTTTTTTTTTTTACAATTTTTTTCTTTAAACTCTGTTAATCCACCTGAAATATTCCAGACCAACACACATTCCACCATCAAAGTAAAATGTAATCAAGCATTAATGGATAATGGATAAATATTGTTATAATGTGGAGATATTGCACAGATCTCACTCAATGCATCTTTAGAATCCTTCATTTACAGTTTTAGTGAAGTGATAATATCAATTTATCAATTGATTTCTTTGACCTAAATTTGAATAAAATGAGTTCACAGGGTACACAGAATATGCTCACCTATTACACAGGACTGTGTCTCATCCACATCAGTTGTACCATTGCAAACACATCTGTAGCCTCCATACGTGTTGGCACACTGGGCGGGATGGACACACTCCGCCTCCTTGGATTTACACTCGTCCAGATCTGTGGACAGAGAAGAAGTCTTAATAACACTGTGGGTCTAATTAACTAGGATCTTGTGAAAAGCCTGCTAAATTGCATGTTTGGAGTGTTTGGATGCAAATAAAAGTGGTTGGGGGCCAGCTGAGGAAATCCCCCCCTCACACACAATAATGCTCATTGTGCTTCTGGTACCAAACGGCAGCTGAGTGAACAAAATGATGGCTGAATAACGTTTGAGGCAATTATATTTTTAATGAAAATGTAAAAGGACTAAAAGTATTTTACCATCAATTTCTATCCTCCGGATGTCGTAGTGTCTCCTCACTCTGGCCAGATAGTCCGCAATGTACCAGTGGGGTGTATCACTGGACACGCCAATGCGATATTCCTCCACACCTGGACTGGATGCTTGTCCTTGCTCTTTCTTCGTGATGTTGTAGAACTTATTCCTGAAAGCTTTTGTGAGAATGTCATCCATCTGAGGAAGAAAGTATTGGTCACTGAGCAGTGGAGTGGTCTTGCTGTCAAACTCGGTTTCACTGTAACCGATTAGTACGCCACCTGACATTTGTTGAGATACCTGTTTGAGTCCGTCGACGCTCCTCTTCTCCCATCCCACAGAGACGTTGAACACATTATACCCTGCCAACACAGAACAGCAGCTGCGTGATGACCTTTCCTAACCGTGTTTACCATGGTAACAGCCGAGGAAGAGCCGCGCCGCGATGAAGCTAATGAAGCCGAACATATGAGGGCTCTTACCTGGAGGATTAGGAGAGTCACCTGCAAGGAAACACAACAAGACAATTATGGGACACACTGCACTTTGCTGTGGAGCGCAATTAGCTCGCACAAATGCCCTCCCCTGACTCTTATGGGAGTTGCACAACATGTTGCACATCCAGTAGGGATGTGCAACATTTTGGGTGTTCAGTGCGTCTATTGAAAGCCACAAACAAAACATAGAGTACGAGCCTGAACACTCACTCTTTTACCATGAAAGAAGAACAGTTCGAACACATTAGGCTGATAAAATATAGTCAATTATGATGTTTTACTTTAAAATGTTCAAACTTCTTATTGAAGCTTGACTTCAACTGACTTTGACTGCATGTTGACTTTTCCTTCAATGTGATTTCATCTGACCTGCATTTGATGTTGATCTTTTCTTTAATAATTCAAACTTTAAAAAAAACAACATCACATTTAACTAAGATCCATGGTTCAGAAATGTCCAGTAGATTTTAGTATTTTTCTGCAAAATCTGTATTCATGCTTGATTTTGAAAAGCAGATATATGTCAAATATATTCACATTTACTTCTCCTGATAACACATTCAGAGCTGCATTTCACTCATATCACCCATTTGTCACTCCTACAAATCAGCCTTCTTCTCCTTTCCACCTAAAAAAAAAAATCCCCGGCCTTGTAACAAAAGGTTTGAAAGAAAATATTTAATAAAACTGACTAATTATTTGGTTCATAGCCTGGCTTGTTTTTGTTTATTTATCTGAATACAAGCCTTTGAAAGCTTTGCAGCATTTGTAGGTTCCATGTTTGCGTCAGTTGTGGTTCATTTGATGTTTCATTTGTGAAACATGCAGAGAAGCAGCTCTAAAGGACGAGGGTTAAGAAACAGTGTTTACCTTTTAAATCAGTGCTGTCCAATCCTTATCCATAAAGACTGAACAATCTGATTGTGAGCTGATAATGAACTGATTATTACGATCTTGTCGACTGGGCAAGATCTCAAACATACTGGATCAAGGTCTACAATCCTAAAATTATGCTAATAAGACTGTTGACGCAAGTAACTGCCAACTGTAAAACCTGGGAATCTTATCGTATCAATCATGACGTACATACCACATCCTTCAGTGTCCTCTGGGTCTTGATACCTGCACAGACACTCGAAGGAGCCGGGCTTGTTCTTACACTCGTATTTGGCGTTCTCACAGGCCATGAGAGATGCACACTCATCTGTGTCTGAAACAAAGACAAGAATATATACAGTTTTCACTAATGAAGCAGTCCATGTCTGATATAAGACACGTTCAAGTACTTCCACTCATTTTGAGGAACCAATAGTTAATCAAAGAAGAGATACGCCTCATGATGATTTCAAATTAAAGATGTTGAAATCAATAATTGAAACATCAATGATTGCCAAATTATTCTAATCCTTTAATTCATTTAGGGAAAAAAATAATAAAGACAGTATATCAAAGTGTAATCTATGGCTACATATTTTAGAAATAACAGCACAATGCGTTCACAAATTGAGAGTAAATACAGACGCTTATCATTCTGCTCGGCAACTGCAGCATACAACAATGAGTGTCTTTTAGAAAAAATATAAATCAAGAGAGATAGAAACAGCAACTAATAAAGAAATAATAACTAGAAAATAAAAACATTTCTGATATAATTTTGTATGTGCCTGCCCCTGGCTGACGACTAGTATCCCCTCCATTAAGTTTTTCAGTAAAATGCCATCGGCTTTGACTGGCAATTCTTTTTTCTTTGTGAAAACGGTTTGGCAAATCCTTGACAAAACTCATAGCATGATATTCTCTCATTTTCCACACTTTTTGTTGTGCTTTTTGTGTACTTACTCCCATTTTCACCAAAATCCCATCGGCTTCAACTGGCAATTCAGTTGCTGTTTTTTTTTGCAATCTTTGCAAAATCATAAATAAAAGTCATTGCACACTATTTCAGAATTTTCTGTCTGTTTTGATGTGCTTTTTGACAAGTGTTCAGACTGAGGTTGATAATGAAAATGAAAACGTATCAGATTCAGTACCAACAGAAATCTGAATCTTGTTTCACAATAATCGTATTTGTGCTGTTCAGACAGTCATACAATGACTCATACATGAAGTCACGTTATGCAAGGTGAATGGAGCTGAAGAAAGTTTGTGTTTCTAACAACCAAACAGAACTGTTGTGTGTTCAGTACCTGTGCAGTTGTCTCCATCCCCAGTGAAACCAGGCTTACAGGTGCAGGTGAAGTTTAGTCTGGTAATCTGGCATACTGCGTCTTTATGGCAGGGGTACGGGAAAGGGGGGCTGCACATATCTGAGAGGGTATGCAGAGACGCAAGGTGAACATCCAAAGCTGATGGTATGATGTTAAATCAAAACAAATATGTTTTCTTGTACTACCAACCATGATTAAAACATTTGTATCCCTCCATCCCTTCAGGCACAGTGCTCTTAGGACACATGCCACAGGTGAACCGGCCCGGCTCTGACTTTAACTGGCACTGCACACTTTGGTAACACGGCTTTCCTCGACAGACATCGGTAGTGTTCCCACAAAACGTCCCGCTGAATCCCTCAGGGCACAGACAACCTACCACCTGGGAGGTACAGGACCGAGTCATCCATGGAAATCACAACACTACCACAGATGACTTTATTTGTAAAATGTTCATGTGTTTACACTGAGTGCATTTACTAAACAGTAGCACTTTTTTTAGGTAGAATTTGCAAAGGTCTTATCATAGAAAAGTGTGGAAATACCTGATAAAGCCATTCATTTTTCAATGATAATTTATTTCTTGTATACTTAATATGTGTGCTTTGGGTCATTGCAGAGACAATAATTCAGTTTTTTTTCTATAGTTTTTCAAATTCGTTTCACCCTATAGCTTTACATGACTGAGTCATGATATGTAGTGCCCATGCAGAATGATACTGCCACCACCATGCTCAGGGTACGTATGGTGTGATGGTGGTGCTGTGCAGTGGTTAGTGTCCAGCATATATAATATTTATTCTGATTGAAGTCTCATCACACTTAACCTTCTTCCCATTGCCCATGGAGTCTAGTTTATGCAAACTGTAATCCATAGTTAATATATAGTTATATATATCCTGAATCGATGCATGAAACTAACAGAAAGTGACAAACAACCCAATCCATCTATGTTACCTGGAATTTTCCCTTCAAGTGGTTTTCGGCAATGCTGTCATATTGACACGTCCCCCCATTTAAGCAGTCGCAGACACGCAGTATGGGGGTGAACAGCGAGCTGGTGAATTTGTCGCTGACCCTGATGGTGATCTGGGTGGGCTGGGTCCTGAGGGGCCTCCATGTCAGGTAGCCATCACCTTGAAAAATAAATGAGAGCCGAGATATTTTGGTTACTGGAAAGTTAACGAACAAAATATTTGAAATGGCTATGAGTTCAGAAAGGATAAGATTGTCTTTAACAACATGAGTCTCACCGCTGCTGACAGAAGTACGCGGAGGTCTGGGTGAAAGAAGCGAGTAAGTGATGGGGTCATTGTTGGGGTCTTCGGCGAAGATCTGAACGTTGACCAGAGAGTTGACCTTACCGTGGATCACTGTGGGCCCTGTAACTATGGGGGGCATGTTACCTGCAGCAGACAGACCTCACTGGGTTAGAGGGACTCATCTGGAAAAGCAAACCAAACCTTTTCCAGGTGAACACAAACTAGTTTACCATGGATCCAAGCCCGGTTCTTTAGTTGCATCTTGGTGGCCAAGGTCTGCTTGCCCAGGTCAGGGTTCCCAGATGCTAAGGTGTCGTGGATGCACTGTATGCTGTTTTCACAATTTCTCCTGACTTCTTCCATCTTAGCAGGACTGGTTGTTTTCAGTAGTTTCTCAGTGGGGATGGACTTTAGCTGTTCTTGAGAAGGTGATGTGAACAACAGGCTCTCTGGACCTGGAACTGTCCCTGGATGAAGATATAGGGATAGACAAAACTCAATTCAACATCAAAGAAGGTTTATCATGGAAGACTTGGTGACAACAAGTAAATCAAAGAGGATGGATCAGGATCAGGGTAGCAAGGCGCTGGAGTAAATCCCATACAACTATGGGCAACAAGCCCAAATGCCTGAAACAGCTAGAATGACCAAATATGATAAAATAGCAAAATAGGGGTAAAATGGTTAAATGCACTTCAAAGGCTGAAAAGGTTAAAACAGCCAAAATAGCAAAAGTGGCAAATACAGCAAAAAAAGCTTAAATGGCTAAAAGTGGGGACAATTTTATCGCTCAAATAGTGAATCAGAATTAATATTTTATTTGTCAGATAGTGGCAAAAACATAGATGGATGGATGGATGGATGGATGGATGGATGGATGGATGGATGGATGGATGGATGGATGGATGGATGGATGGATGGATGGATGGATGGATGGATGGATGGGAAAGCATTGTTGGTGAGGATAGCATGCTCTATATCCACAATGTTTACATGGAATCAAAGCCTTGAGCTGAAGATGTGCTTGATAATTCTTTGATGGTTTATTATCAAGTACAACAATTCTGGGGAGGCTGTGGCTCAGCTGGCAGAGTGGTCCATCTTCCAATCTCAAGGATTGCAGCTCATTCCCCCATTACTCCGTGTCGATCTCCCTTGGAACCCTTGGAGTCCCCCAATGATGAGCCACCACCTTACATGGCAGCCATCATCATTGATTTGAAGCAGTGAATGAACATGTGTGCAAGAGAGTGAATGTAATGTAATATGTAAAAAGGTTTTGCAACTACTGTTGTGTATAATTTAAGACCATTTACCATACACAAGATTTGCACAACAGCCCATGTATGGTGTGTACTAGAAATAGAGTAGAGAGCTTTCTCAAACTACCTGTGTAAAGCTAAGCTCCGTTTTTTTTAATTATCTGAAAATGTCATCAATCTTTCATTCTTTGATTGACTTACAGGAAAGACCAAACTCCCGCAGCTTCTCCTCTGGGGGTGGGTTGAGGTCCTTGGAGGCCATGATCTTACTGTTGGACATGAGGAAGTCATCTGAGCGATTGGAGCTCCACAGACCCATGAGTCCCACGGTGCGATTGTAGAAGGTCTGAGGAACCTCCACCATAGCAGCCAGCTGATTGAAGCCCTCTCTGCGCCACACCAGAACATTTAGACCACCTGCGTATATGGCTGCACAGCGGTCCTCCGAGAGGCAGCGCACGGCAAAGTCCTTCTTGCCCACATACACAACAGCTGAAGCGGAAAAGAACAGGTAAGTTTTGTCTATATTGCTGTACTTGGTTTGTCTAACTACGTGCAATGTTCAATGGAAAGATAAAATAAAGTAAAAACATAGATTTTTTGTGTATTTAAGATAGATGTGCATGGTGACTTTTACCATCATTGACACCTTTGACCGGGACCTCAACATCCTCCACAAAAAGTCTCAGTCCGAAATGTTCCTCTGAACATCTCCATTCAACCTGGAAACAAAGCAGATAGATGGATGTATGGACGGATGGCTGACAAAATTACTTTTACATTGATATTAGCCTGCCTGCATCACATTAAGTCAATTAATGTAACTCTTTGAAGTAACTAATTGTAACTTTTCCTTTGGCACAAACAAGCCACCTCTCACTGACTCCGTCTCTTTTGTCCTGACCTTGCCGATGCCTTGGTGGAAGGCAGCCATGCGCACCACCACTGGGACTTCAATGATCCCCTTTGTGTCTGTGTGGAGCTTGTCTGTCTGTCCTTGCAGGGTGAAGATATTAGAGCCCGTGGCGGAGGAGAGGCGCAATATCACAAACTCTCCAAGGGCCTTGAAGGAGTACTCTGTCCCATCAAAGGTAATGAAATGGAGGCTGCCGTACACAAGTGCTGCAAAGGGAACATTGACAGGAGATGTTTTTTTAATTAATGTTTTTATTATTCTGTATCTATACATGCTGTGCAAAATACAAGCTTGTCCTGGTTCTTGAAAGGGCCTCTCACCTACACCGTGCATTGCCGTGTTAGACCTGGTGGAGCCGTTCAGGCTGCTCCAGCTGTAACCTTGGCAACGATCCAGTGGCCTCTTGTCGCGGTAAAGGTGACACAGAGGAGACTGAATGCAGCACCACTGGAAGGGCAGGAGATCCTCATCTGGAGAGGAAAGTTTGATGAAACACACTTCAAGCCATCTGAATATGAATCTGCAGTCAGAAGTGAAAAGTTCCAGATTTGATCAAACCAATCACGTTTCTCTCTGCGAGTCTTTTCATATCAAGTCAGCAGGTTTTAAAAATGTTTCTAAACTTTCTGTTCTGTTTGAAATCTTGAAATCAAATATAATTGCAATTATTTATTCAGTCCACATGGGAGGCAGTTTAAATAGCTACCAGATCTGCTCTAACAGAAGATGCTTTGAGCTTTGAACCTTTTAATTTTCCTCACAGAGGACATTTTGGAACTGAGGGAATTAAACCTCAACACAAAACCTGAAACCTGAAAAATCTTAACAAACTATTTAATTGCAAATGTACAACAAGGGAGCAAAATCACTAAGACTGTGGTTATTTTTCTAAAAGTGTATTTCAACCAGGTGTTTTCAAGAGAAATCCAACAGAGACACTAGTGTTTAAGCCTTGTCTCCGCTCTATTGAAGTAATACAATTAAATAGTTTATCTGTGACCCAAATCACTCCCAAATTCAACATTTGAGTGCAAAGACTGACTGTGCCAACCCCCCTAGACTTTGAGCCTACACAGTAATAGTGCAATTGACACATTAGTCCTGTAACCATGTTTCATTTATGCAAAAACATAATCACATGTATTACCTATATGTCGCTGTATGCTGTGTTGGGAGAAGTAGCGCTCGCTGTACCCGGACAGCAGGGGACCATCCAGATCATAGACACACCTCTTCCCTGCACCATTAGTGCTAAACAGAACAGACCGGAAGACATGCCCTGCTGCGCTCCCCCATCGCTGACCCCTCAGCCTCTGCACCGTCGAGCTCAGATAAGCTGCATCCTGTAAGAAGGACAGGTCCTCCAGAGCCTGGGTGCGGGTGCAAGGGCAGGATGGAAGGTCCTTCGTCCACTCAGCGGGGTCAGGCTGCTTCGTGGCCCATACCTGGCA
Source organism: Lipophrys pholis (assembly GCF_963383615.2). NCBI lineage: Eukaryota > Metazoa > Chordata > Actinopteri > Blenniiformes > Blenniidae > Lipophrys > Lipophrys pholis. Next base: position 20,287,122 of record NC_137642.1, on the reverse strand, counting down.
CTGGATTTCCGGAACTGCTTCGGGCCCCGTCGGTCCCGTCAAATCATACACTAGCTGGCCTAAATTGCCCAAGGTTCCGTTCACCTGCTGGGGCCTATATCTGCCCCCAGGCCCGAAGAGATTTTCTGGAGGCAAAGTTGTCTCCACGAAGGACACTTTTCCATCAGTGTAGCCGATGAGAGCGTCATGGTGCACCCTCTGCCCGGGACCCCATTTCATCTCTCCATATCGCAGTAGGGCGAAGGAGCGTGCACCATCCGTAGTTAGGATACATTGGAAAGTGTTTGTCTGAAACAACAGAGTTCATTGTTTGGGTCAAATCTGATCATTGACATCTTATCAAGTGCAAGATGTATTACCAAATCTATATTTTAATGAGCAATGATGTTCTCTGCTTTGAGTACCACGAGAGACTTCCAATGGGACACTAAAATGATACTTTATGAAGCAGACAGGCAACAGCAGACTTCAGTGCACTCATACATCCAGGCCCTTGAGGGTGAATTGGCCCCAAGGTGGCACCAAAGCTGCACAAAACAGCATGGATGTTCCAGGAAAGGCAAGTGAATACCTGCTTTCTTTAGCTGGGTAATGGAAAGGGCTCACATTGCATGTTACAATCCCATAAAACGTTGGACAAGCAAGCAAGCAAGCAAGCAAACAAACAAACAAACAAACAATCAATCAAACAAACAAACAAACAAACAAACAAACAAACAAACAAACAGTATCACTCTCTACTTCCACCAACCTTTCACTGAAACTGGAACACAAGAGATTTTATAGATAGAAAGTACATTGACAGATTTTACATGCTAATAATGATGATCTCACTATTTTCATTGTATTATAAACACTGGAGATGTAAATGTATCATAAAAGACAGGAAACATATATTTAAAAACATGTTTTGATTAAAAAACAATATGTTCATGCACCACTTTTGACATTGATAGATACAAAAAATACATAGCGCACCTCTGATAAGTTCATCTTCTGGAAGAAGACAGGCTTCACATTTTCCCAGGTGATCTTGAGAATCCAGGCAGGATTAAAAGCAGGCATGCCTTTGAGACCCTCAAATTTTGTCACCTCGTCAATGGTGCGATTGAACACAATTTGAGAATAGATGTTCGACACATCCATTTCATGGTATTCCTAAAATAGCAGGAAAAATATTTAAAGCGCAGCAACGAAACATGACGCCAACTGATTACTAATACCTGTAAAAGTCGTTTTGTCACAATTCAGAACCCTGTAACCCCATTTGACACCTAACCTGATAATGCATCCTGCCGTTCCCTTGGGTGAGGTTAGCGTCGTCCCAGAACACCGCCAACAAAGACACATTCATGTCATCAGGAAAGCCGCGAGCAAAAGGAGACGGCAGCAGATACTGCTCATTCTCAGCCACTGTTTGAAACTGGACGAGTCCGTTGTCAGAAAACTAAGAAAACAGAAGGATAGATGATATCAGACAGAAATCAAACTGGACTGACTATCTCATAAATCAGATATTTATGGCTAAAACACAAGTGGTTATGTTGAAGTTTCATTTGTGTGAAAGTCACTTTACTTTAATACACTGCAACCACCATTGCCATTCTGTGGTTAATGTCACTGTACCATTTACAAAAATGAATGGTGCAAATAACATGTTGTAGCAGAACTCCAAAACCAAACCATGTGTATCCAATTATTAAGAAGTCATCATCATACCTCATCATACAACCAAAACTTAAAAAAATTAATAAAAAAAAAACAAGGTCTTTACAAAACAGGTCTACCTGCTTTGAATGAATAACCATTGTTAGTTGTTAACAGTCCATTGAAAAGTGGGAACTTCTGCTTCTCCAAATTAGGTCAGGAGGCTGTTGTCAGTGACATAAGCAGTATGAACCTATACACACGTATATCAATTTCTTTTCCACAATAGAAATACTTTGTTATGATAAAATTTGTCAATACTCTTATGTCACATTTTGACCTTGACCCTCTCCCCTAATCCGGACTTGAACCAGGACTCCTCTCACTGTATTATGAAACTGCTAACCACTGCACACTGACAGTTTGATCATTTTGCACAAACTTTTTCCTGCCTACCTACATTGCTGTCATAGTTAATATGTTTACTGAAGTTCACAACATGTTTTACCTTTTTAGATGTAGCTATGGATAGGCCATGCTACCTCATATCTAGAAAAATAATCTAAAACATTATCTGACTGACTGAATAGTTTTTTTCTGGTGTTACTCCAGGTGGATTTCTCAACATTCACATATGTGGTATTCTTAAATACTTGCTGCAAAAACAGGATTGTATCACATACAAATACAAAAGGGGCCTTGATATGATTTATTGATTAGTATATGTGTACTAAACATGATCATAGTGGAAAACTCACATAAATCCTGCTGTACAATTTCCCAATGAAGGGAAAACCCATCGGTGGAAAGATATAAGGAGAATTTCCATCTTCTGTGTCTATTTTAACATCTTTATCGCCAGCCTCTGCTCCGTAGGGATACAGATTGCCCTCTGTGGGGAAGCACACAAAGTTAAGCTTTTGTAAATTAGCTATTATATCACATTTCAATTAACCAAACTAATCAGTTTATTTGTCATCAGCATAACAATCGATAATTAAAAGCCGCATTTCCAAATGATGGTCTTCAGAAAAGCGCCAGGGGGAGGTTGCTGATTTTTGCTGGAGTTGTATTTATACAAGAATACTAGAAATGTGTGTTTATCTAGACAGGTGTTGAACAAAAGCATAGCTAACCATTTTGAGCCATCACTTTGCACTCTGCGCTGTTTTTTGGGCAGGAGCAGGCATAAGATCCCGGAACGTTGGTACAGGTCGACAGCCCACGACATGGCATGAGTGACACGCATTCATCTACATCTGTACATCCTCCTTTTCCGTGGCCTTCATCTTTGGTGGCAGTCCAGCCACGATTGCATGAGCATTGAAAATGTCCAGCATGATTGACGCAGGTTGCAGCAGAGTGGCACTGTCCATTATTCTGCTGGCACTCATTGATGTCCACGCATAGCGAGCCAATGCTTGTGAAGCCTTGCATACAAACACACAAAAATGACCCTGGTGTGTTGTGACAGTGCGCCAGATGGTGGCACGGTTTGGTCGGGGCGACGCACTCATCTACATCTTTGCACCAAGAGCCGTTTCCAGTGAAACCTAAGGGACAGTGACATGAAAAGGCACCAGGTGTGTTCCAGCATTGTGCCACAGGATGGCAAGGTAAATTCTCACATTCGTTGATGTCGACACATGCCTGCTGTTTTTCATGATAGCCGAGCTTGCAAGAGCAGTTGTATGATCCGGGCAAGTTTGTACACACCTGATCAAAGCGACAGGTGGTGTTGTCCTGGCACTCATCAATATCATCGCAGCCTGCACCAATGCGTCTGTACCCAGGAGAGCACACACAAAGAAAGGACCCAACTGAGTTTTTGCAAAATGAATTATCGGGGCAAGGTGTGTCATCTGGGTCACGACACTCATCATCATCCTGGCATTGTGTGTCGTTCATGACAAAACCTTTAACACAGGGACAGTGGTAAGACCCCGGGAGGTTGATGCACGTGGAATAGGGCTGACACACTGAAGAGTTCAGAGAATATGAGCATTCATCCACATCGATGCATTCTGTCCCGTTACTCCAGTATCCGTTTTGGCATTCGCAGTAATATGAGCCAAGAGTGTTCAGGCATGTACCATTGGTACAGAGCTCCCCCAAAGTCTTGTCACTGCATTCATTGACATCCAAACAGGAGTCATTGATTCTGAAAAATCCTGTGTCACAAAGACAATAGTAGCTTCCATTGGTGTTGAAGCATCTGCTGTGATCAGGACAGGTGGTGTTATCAAGGCATTCGTTAATATCCTCACAAACAGTGGTGCCATTGCCTTGGTAACCGTTCCAGCACTGGCAAACAGAGGATCCAATTGTGTTTAAACAGTTTGAAAAATTTGGGCAATGCACGAGGCCGAGGGAGCACTCATTTATGTCCAAGCACAGCGAGTCATTGCTTGTGAAGCCTGGGTCACAGGTGCAGTTGTAGCCCCCTTCCTGGTTTGTACAGGTACTGTTGTCAGTGCAGGTGAAGTTCCCAGTCGCACATTCATCGATGTCATTGCAGTGTGTCCCATTGTCTTGAAAACCTTCCCAACAGTCACAGGTGTATGACCCATTTGTGTTGAAGCAATAAGAGAAAGTTGGACAGACCTGGTGGAGAGATTGGCTGCATTCATCCACATCCCAGCAGTCTGTGCCGCTTCCCATATAACCTTCTGAACACTGACAATAGAAGGAACTTTGTTGTGGGTAGCACTTGGCGAGCGGGTGACAGGTGATGGTGGCATTCAGACAGGTGCCTTCACTAACACATGTGCCCTCGCTGTAAACAACTCCCAAGATGCAAGAACAAGTGTAGGAACCAGGAAAGTTGCTGCATGTCATATTCTCCCCGCAAACCGTGGCCAGCTGACATTCATCCACATCGTCGCAGATATAACCATCACCCTGGTATCCATCCTGGCACTGACAGAGGTAGGACCCTTTGGTGTTGAGGCACAGAGCTTGGGTGCTGCAGTTGTGAGGTAGGGTAGAGTTCTCCTTGCATTCGTTCACATCTTGGCAGTCATAGCCATTTCCCTCCATGCCAAAGGGACAGGCACACGAGAAAGATCCAGGAGTGTTAGTGCAGCTGGCAAGTGGATGGCATCCTCCGTTTTGGACCTGGCACTCATCGATGTCTACAATTTATCCAAAATGGGACAGTGTAAGGGAAACAGCCCCGAAAAGTGCTAAAAGAAAACTCTCAAGAAAATTCATTTTTGGAGAGACAAGGTACCATCTTGTGGAGTAAATATGTGTGATGAGGAGATGGTACTCACCTGAGCAGTTCTTCCCATCGCCCTTAAAGCCACTGAGACAGAAACAGTTATGGCTGCCCCTTGTGTTGACACACCGGGCGAACTCACTGCACCCGTGTTGCCCCGTCTCACACTCATTTACATCTGGAAAGATGATAGACAAATGTTGGGGGGAGATTAGGCTTTTCAGCAGAGAATAATTCCGTATTGATTCAAATTAATTCATACACGCTGCTTAGAATTAAAAGATGAACTTTTGTTCAGACATTATCCTGCTAAATGCTACAGTACATTATTTCATTCTCATCAGACCCGCCCCCATTTTGGGGGGGGTTTAGTGTCTTCTTTCAAAACTGTTTAGGTGGTTGCTTTGTTAGTCTTATTTGATTATCAATAATAAATCATTTGAAAGAAAGGTTTTTCTTACCGACACAGTGTGTCCCGTTAAGAATATAGCCTTCTTTGCAGACACAGAAAAATGACCCTGGTGTATTCAAACATTCAGTGTCATTCTGTGTACAAATATTTTCCCTCTGGCACTCATCGATGTCCAAACAAGTCAGTCCATTGCCAATGTAGCCCAGATCACAGACACACTGATATCCAGCTGGCGAACGATGACACAAGCCTTGACTGTGGCATGCAGGGTCACACTGTGGGCTGGGTGGGACACAGGTGTCATTAAAGGCCACTGTACCATTTAAACAGGAACAGACATGAGCACCGGGGGAGTTGACACATTGCGAGAAAGCGGGGCAGGTGGTGTTTGACAAGGAGCACTCGTCCACATCCTCGCAGGAGAAGCCATCACCCGTGAAACCCTCCTCACAAGCACAGAAGAAATCCCCTATAAAATTCGAACATGCAGCCCGAGCATGACACGTGCCCTCCACAGAGCACTCGTCTATATCCACGCATTGGGTGCCATTTGCTGCAAAGCCTCTCTTGCAGGTGCAGGTGTACATCCCGATGGTGTTGAGACACGTGGCATTGACGTGACAAGGGTTGCTTTTGCACTCATCCATATCCACACAGTCCATGTTACTGGTAGGGCGGTAGTACCCCACCTGGCAGGGACATATGTACGAACCATCTATGTTTTTGCACTCTTCATTCACCCCACATGGATTATCCAGTTCAACACACTCATTTATATCTTGACAGAGAGTTCTGTTAATCAAGATGAAACCCGGCTCGCACAAACAAGCAAAGGATCCTTGCTTGTTGGTGCATGTCGCTTTGTTTTTGCAACCTCCATTGTCCACCAGGCACTCGTCCACGTCGGCACACAAGACTGCCCCATCTCCAGAATAGCCTGTGAGACAAGTGCAGTTGTAGGAGCCAGGAAGGTTTATGCAGCGGGCATTGTAGTGGCATTGTTGGGCCAGTGAGCATTCGTCCACATCTACACAGGTAAAACCATCTCCCCTGTACCCTGCCATACACTGACAAGAGTAGGAACCAGGTGAATTTGTGCAGATTGCATGAGGACTGCAGAGTCCTGCTTCACACTCATTTAGATCTTCGCACTGTGACGTATTGAAGATAAAGCCAGTGCCACAGTCGCAGTAATATGACCCGCCAGTGTTGACGCAGGTTGTTGGAGAAGGGCAGATGTCGGATGTTGCACACTCATTAATGTCTTCACACTGTCGTCCATCTCCAAGAAAACCTTCCAGACAGGAGCACTCATAACTGCCCAATCTGTTGATACACGCTGCATTGGGGTCACAGTCATTGTTGTCATTGTTGCATTCATTTATATCTGCACATGTCAGCCCATTTCCTACAAATCCGCTATTGCAGGTACACTGGTATGACCCCTTGGTGTTTCGACAATCTGCATATAAACTGCAAGTATTGCTTGCACATTCATCAATGTCCACACAACTCTGTCCATTACTTTCAAAGCCACTGCTACATGTGCAACGGTAAGTGCCAGGAAGATTTTTACATCCTCTGTATCCAAGCGATGAGGCACACACTTGGGGAGTCTCTGAGCATTCGTCTATGTCGAGACACAGGTAGATCCCGTTGCCCTTGTAGCCAGCATTACAGGTGCACACATAAGACCCAGGGTTGTTGGTGCACGTGGCGTTCCAGTGGCAGGTTCTTTGGGATTTGCATTCGTCCACATCAGTGCAGTTGAAGCCATTGCCGCTGAAACCGACCTTACACTGGCACCGACGATTTCCCTCAAAGTTTGTACAAACGGCATTGGCATGGCAACCACCATTTTCTGTTTCACACTCATCAATGTCCTGGCAGTTGAAGCCATCTCCAATGTATCCATCAAGACATTCGCACGAGTAACTGCCGAGGGAATTTTTGCAGCGAGCTCTCCGGTGACAACTGTGCAGGCCCATAAGACATTCATTAATGTCCTCGCACTCGATGCCGGTACCATAGTAGCCCATGGTACACTCGCAGGTATAATTGTTTTTGATCTTCAAACAGTCGGCCAGAGGGTGGCATATACTGCCTACAGCCTTGCATTCACTCCGATCAGTGACTGGAAAAAGAAGAAAAGACACACATTTAAAAAAAACTTATATTGTACCCTATAATCTGTCAATTTTGATTATTTTCATTGTGTTATAGAATACTTTGTGATGAATCTCAAAGTAGGTTTGACTGTATATACCTGCACAGCAGTATTCAACCACTGCAAATAGACTTAGGAGCCACAGCAGTGGAAATCTGTATGGGTAAAGAGAAGAAAGTTACGCAATTTATCATTAACCATCAACACAGAAACAGTAAGGACATGATATATAATTTGGTAAACTACATAGTAGCAAACACGGCTATTATTAACTGGCTGTAACAATATATCAAAAGGCAGCAAAAGAAAGTCGGAACATGCAGTCGCCTTTGGTCAGAGGGTCTTGTAACATGAAGTCTGACAGGCTCAGCGCCATTGTTTGGAAGTACCACATTAATTTGACCTAACTGTGGAGTGTGGGTTACCTTCCTCCCAGTGCTTTGTGTTTCCACAGCCTCATTGCAACCCAGCGAAGAATGGCTGAGTGTCTATTGTTATGGCTGATTAACCCAGGCCATTGTCTGATCAGTCATTTCACTGTCATTTCACTGTCACTCGTAGAAGGTCACAGGGGATTTTCACGAGACTTGAATTCTGAAAATGTGTTTTCTGAAAACACCATTTACATGGACTTTGGATGATCCCTCATAGCTTCATTCTAAATTTGTAGTATCTGAAGTCTGAGTAGTTTCAGCTGAAGGTTCTACTGAAAACAAGTTGTACTTTCAAACATTCTTTTCATGGAGTCACGACAGATTTCTTCTAAGAACGACGGATTGTTGATTTTACAAAACAACACAGCAGAAACAATGGCGGACACGTTCATTCCCACCAATTCTAAAAAGCACAAGCCGTCAGAATATGATCAGTTTCCCAGGTTCAATTTTGATTGTATAGAGTCTTGCTTTTAGTCTTGCTTCCAACTAAGTTGAGAAGCACTGAATAAGACTGTCGTCTAATGACTTTATGACCTGTGCATGTCTTTCCTATATGTGTATAAAGCAGTAGTATAAATATTCAAAAGACAAACTCATCTGTGTTGTAGCGTACTTGTAAAAAATAGCCTTTTATCAAAGTTTTTTTTTTTTTTTTTTTTACTTCCATTTATGTCTTTACTTTATTTTGTTCTACTTAAGTTTCCATCTAAATCCCAACACTACCTCGAGGTGATTTGGGGGGGTATTGTCTACGTCTCAGGACAGGGATCTGGATGAACATTCATTGCTGAGACTCTTGTTACATAAGTGCAGAAACGCCCGCCGTAAATCATATCAGCCTCCCTGAGGGGCTGCAGCTACAGACACTCACCACCGGCACCAATTATTGAAATATGAGAATAATGAAGTTAGGGCAAGAGTCTAAAATGTCAAGGTTTTTTTTACTCACTCTTATAAAACAGCACATCAACCAAGATAGTTCACACTAACATTTAGATTTAGACCTGATAAAAAATCCTCTAATATTTACCCTTTGCCTGTGAATGTATATAGACTTTGTATATCAGCAGCTCTTTCAAACAGTTATCTAAACCTCTCTCATGTCTGTCCAACACATAGGTTGTTTTATGTTATGTAACTATATTAACTACAGTAGATTGAATTAGTCTCACAGATGTGGGTTTGTAGGCTCCAATTGCCCCCAGCTGGAACCAAAAGATTTATGGCGGCCTCTAGTGGCGGAAGTACTCGTGACAGAAACACTGTGGAGAGTTTCATCATTGTGAGAGTCTCAAACGTTTCATCCTCACTTCAAAATTTGGATCAAGCTCCTTCACGACGTGGACTTCTTTGAGTTATTTCTAAAAGTTTTGTTCATTTTCATACCTTTACAACAATCCTTTGCGATAAGAATCAACCTCAAACAGACATATTTCATGTTGGCAGTGTCTACATTTTGGGTCATTCCACACATCTCTCCTGAAACAGTCTTTAATTAACGATCAAATTGCAGCATGCACGTTGATTTGTTTTTGCTTAAATGAGATAACAGACATTAAAGATTTGGCTGCTGAACTCAGAAAAATCGGTGGTTTTATATATTCAGCCTTATCTAAGCTCAGCTAACTATAAGCTTCTTGTAGTTTTTAGTGAACCAAATGTTTTTTTTAAGCAATGTTTTTCAGTATACAAGGAAAACTATTTTATTATTAAACTGACTTTCATTATAAGTGAATTATTTGGTTTCAGGCTTATTAGTACTTTTTTCTTGTCTGACTCTATGTTTTTCTGTATGTCAGTCAATCAATCGAATTAAAAACAAAGGCATTTTCTTCAATTGCGGCTTATAACTTTCAGTAATTGCAGAGGAACTGTGCATTATTTAAGAATTCAAAAGGAAATCTTACATGTTAAAAGTTTAACAAAAACAACAACTAAGAAAAGCTTTTCAAAGAAATGTATAATCTCTTTTATTCCCACAAAGAGGAATCAGAATTAGTCAAACTCATGATTACATGAACTCATTTGACCATAAAAAGAAGGTCAGTTAAGACACGGTGGTAATATTCAATCTGGGTCACATGAACTGGAATTATTGGACTATGTAGGTTGAGACCGTCTTTTACCACCAGCTACAGGTAATAAAAACCTACGTAAAGAACATTTTAGCGAGGATTTTCACTCACCTCATGTTTCCAGGAATCCTGTTTGAATCCATGGTGGGGGAGAACGCACAGCACAGCCTCCAGTCCCCTGGATCTCTCTCTCTCTCTCTATACCTTCTCCTCCAACTTCGTCTCCGTCTCGTCTTCTTCCATCCCCCTCGAGACAAAGTCCCAGCGCATCACAACCCGTCCTGCCCTGACATCTTAAACCTCTGGGAAGGGGAACACCCATATTCCCCTGCTTATGTGTCAGCTCAGGCACAATGAGTGGCCCAGGTCCCAAGGCCTTCGATTTTCCTCTTCCCCGCAGACAAAAGACGCCTAAATCACTTTCATCACTGGGTTTATCAGCCCAGGGATCACTTGAAACCTTTTTGTTGTATCTTAACAGTTTGACTCTTATCATGAGAGGCATTAAAATAAGTTCATGGAGGCATTGCTTAGAGATATTACTGACAACTTTATGGATTTGTTGGCTTTCTGTGGCTTCTCTTTTCGAGCCACCAAACTAGTTCACCAAATCCATAATCTAACTGACATGTGAAACGATGGATCCTGGTTATCCTAACCAAAGTGAAACAGATCTTCAGATTATCTGTGGGATCTGGATCCTGGTTATCCTAACCAAAGTGAAACAGATCTTCACATTATCTGTGGGATATATGCAGATTATCCACATCTATTTAGTCCTGACTGTGGTTATACTGACTATGGGATATTATTGAGACCAATGCGTTCATTGGTTAATTCCCTGTGCTTCAGTTTCTTCCCACAGTTCAGAAACAGGCATGTGAGATTATCTGGTGTATCCTGCTTTAGTTAGCTTTGGAAGCTTTGATTCATATAGAATATGAATGGATGAGGAGGTGAAGGGAGCCTGTTTGAAGGCATGGTATGTCTGGTTTTGACAGTGAAACAAGCAGTACTGTACATATGAAATGGATCTATAAATCTCTGTTTGCTTCCCCTCTCAACAACCTTCTCCACTACTGGAGAAAAGACTGAAGAAACTGTGGAAACGTTTCGTCACAAGAATGTAGGCGTCAAATCGTCAGATGCGGTAATAGTTATTTTCATGTCTCTTTTGTTTGACCATGTTTTTCTAATGGGTTTGTAATTTGAGCCCATTTTTGACATATTGTAAGGCCGATAGAATGACGTGTATCTCTAACAAACAATAATAAGTATTAAAAACCAACAAATAATAGATGGAGGTGAAACATTCAGACGAGGCATTATGATGAAGAATATAACACCTGTTATCAATCCGTATTTTGGTTTGGATAACCTTCAAAATATCATCAACATAGTATTACATAACATAAATGGTCATGATATCATCTCAAATGAATCTTCAGGAAAATCTCTTAAGATTTTGTTTAGTGCTGACCGGTTCAAACTAGTATTTCTTGCAATACCTATTCATACCACAAGATGGTGCAGGGATTCAGATTTCCTAGAAACAATAAGGAGACTATAGCTGGTGTAGCTCAGAGTAGATTAGAGAGTAAAAGTATATTAGCTTTACTCAAACACCAATCTTTGATTAGAACTTCATGTTTCAGTTAAAAAAATCTAATGCATGTGAAGATGCAATCTAAAAAAAAATGTGAAAAGTGAAAGCTTAATAAAAATAAGAGCTTCGCTGAATTTGAGGATTTTTGGCTTCATGAATAGTGGATTTGTGCGATCTCTGTTACCGGTATTGTGAATTAGTTAGCTAGTGAATGTGGTGTACAGATTGTCCAAAATCTCCGCACAATAATGTAAACATGGTGATTTGAGGGAACAGTCGAGAATGTGGAGTGAATTGTGGTCCAGAAAGTATTTTTGTCTTCATGAGTATAGAAATGTTTCACGACAGTTGGCTCACATGTGTAATGTGACATTTCCAGTCAATTATTTCATCCAGTATTACACCAAGAAATATGATTTCATGAGTTCTCGCAATGTCATCACCTTCTGTTTGTATGATTGAATGAGTACTCCCGTTACAATTTCCAAATATCACAAGTTTAGCTTTGTTGAGAATCAGTGATAGTTAATTCCATTTATTTATACATTTCTGCAGTTATTGTTCTTAGTAGTTTCTGTAAATCCGCTTAGAACCAAAACATAAATAAATACTTGTGTCATCTGCGAACAAATTTCATTTTTTGAAAGTTACAAACTTTGCAGATATCATTTTTGTCAAGGATGAAGAGTTTCGGACCCAATACTAATTCCTGGGGGACGCCACAAGCAATGTGCAAGCCTGAAGATGTAAAGTTTCCCATTTAATGCCAATGATGTTGAGCTATTTTATTTGAATCCATACTGACTGTCTGAGAGTGATTAGTGCTTTTCTGTGAATTTGTTTCATCTGCTTCTGAATATTTCTTATTCTTTTAAGAATTGTGGCAGTAATGAAACAGGCCTGCAGTTTGTGAAATGGTATATATCCCAGTTTATAGAGCGACACAACTTTAGCTATTTAATTTTTTGTTTGGAAATGCATCACTTTGGAATGATGAGTTCCAGGTGTAAGTGGGAGGTTTGGAAATTCCCTCAATAACTCTTTTTACAATTGTCATTTCAAGGTTATTACAATTAGTAGATGCTTCCTTTTTACATTTAGTTTCAGTATCAATAATTTTTTTTCTTTCACTGCAGTCACAAGTTGGTTTAACATTATATAATTTATCTGTCACCCATATTGTCTGCTTTTACGTGTTTATCAAAGAAGACCGAGGATGCTGATGATGTGGAGAGTCTTTTTTAATTATGTTATTTAATAGATCCCATATTCTATTATTATACAATAGTATTCCTTTCTGATAACCCCTATAAACTGAGTTAACAAATTTTTGTATACATTTTTTTTTTTTGTATTGAATTTCTGCTTCCTTGGTTGTTTTTATTTTGAATCAAACACATCTAACTTTCACCTGCCAACAAACATCCGTTATAGCCTGATTGCCAACTGACAAAAGCCAAAAAGAAACCAGCTCAATAGTTAGAAGAAAAAACTTAAGATTGATTTGACAAAAAATGTAATGTCTCGAGCATCATGTTTTACTTTCAGATGATATAAATAATGTCATGATGTGAAATTTAATAACGTAATTATTAATTTATTGAATTAATATAATTAATAAGCGTAGCTGCCGTTTTTAAACAATTGATTCCTTAGAATTCCATACGGAAAATGGACGGTGTTGCATTCAGTTTAGTTGTTATTATTTTCTGCGGTCAAAGTAACACTGTTGTTGTCTGATACATGCCAGACGATCCAGAGAAAATATTTCAGGTGTTGCGGCTCTTCTCTCTCACTACAGTTGTTTACCAGGAGACTGCGCGCAATTCCTCAGGTATGCTGTAGCAACTTTAGTTTGAACCACCTGACACCTTTGGTTAGGTTGTACCTGCAGTCATTGTGGAATATTAAATAATTCACATTCATTCTGCAGGATGTCTCCTGTATGTTTCTATACACAATGTGTCCAGAAAGGTTGAGACGGACGCTGAGTGGACAGAAACCCAACATGAAAATTCTCTCGAAACTTTCTTGTTTTCACTTGTTTCTAAAAAAGAAACTAAATTACTACATCCTGTGGGAATTGTCTGATACATACTGATACTGATACGTCAAAAGATGTAGACAGATGATCTTAAAATATTCTGAGGTTAGTGACTCAGCAGTGTCTTACTGCACAGCGTGACTCACAACACCGGAGATACTTTTTCCCAGTGTTGAGTTTCTACCAAGACCTGTTCAAGACCGTTGATGATGTCATCACCCGGCAGATATTTCCCACTTTGTAGTCAGTGACAGGGTTTGCCAAAATTTTCCGGAAAAACACAGTATTTTGTATGTTGTATCATTTCTGATGGGAAAGTAATAATCCCTCGGGATTACGTTTATACATGACATTGGTAATATAGGTCATGAAACTAAATTATATATGAAAGAGGTATTTGCTTTTATTTGTATTGTGACACATACTTTCATGTTCTGAAGTCGTTTCCGTGTTTGTTTCATGTCCCGTTTTTAGGTTATTTCATGTCTTTTTTTTTTTCTCTTTTTTTCTTTATTTTGTCTTTTTATTTCATGTTATATTTCTTACTGGTTATTTTTCTGCTTTTTTATGACTGTTAAAGTTCAATAACTTCTTGAAAAACATATTGCACTGAGAGGAAATTATACTTTTCTGTAATTCATAATTGTGGTTTAATCATTCATCTCACAAGTAAACATATTTCACAATTCCTGCAATACTTCCTGTTTCCAAACAAATAATTGTACACTGAAATCTATCATATATTACTCAATGAAAGCATTATGCTTAACATGAAGATACATGCTGCTGATGGTGGTGGTATATTTTGCCTTTTTTGCTCTTATAAAATATTTGTTTTCAGATTTTTGGAGAATAAAATATATATACTATGAAAAACCTGCATTATCAATGTAAAACTGCTGCAAGTTTTCAAAGGTGATCAATGTCAGTGAGTCACATACCTGATACTTAAAAAAACAAAAACATTATATGGTTGCAGTGCTCAATCACATGTTGCTGAATTTTTACAGTTTGGAGACATCTTATATTGAAAATAGTGAAATATGCGTTGTTTTGGTGAATGTTGTCCTTCCTATCATGCTTTGTAATGTACAAATGGCACATAAAGATGCTTTACACAGACTTAATAAATAATAAAAAAAAAAATCTATCTAGACAACACTCTGGGGTGTAGTATGTGTAGCAAGTATTAAAATTAAATCATTATAGTTTTCTTAATGAATAAAAACCACGTTATATGTTTGAGTGACCGTGAAAAAACTGCTTTGATTTAAGACAGTTGGCTTTCAGTGACAAGAGTGTGCAAACGATTACGGTGTGGTTTCACCCTCAACCACTCTTTGAGAATGTTACAAATATATGTCGCCATACATTGTGACAAAAGCACTTCTTGAAGCAAGGCACGCATGTCTTTTTAAAAGTAGAGCTATAATATAAGTGTATTCTAAGAATGAACATCAAGACAAAGGTTGTTTCAGTCAAAGTCACAGCAGAGAGCTGATGGAGAGCAACAGAAACTCAGTCAGAGGTGAAACGAGAACCTGTCAATAGAGCCTGACAGACAAATATGGTCATACCGGAAACAAGGTGCGGCGGTCTAACCCCACCCCCTCCAAGCGTCGCCCCTGACGTCACGAGGGCACTGAAATTATAAATGGCCTGGTTGAGCCCTCTACCTGTCAGTTGGATAACAACACCTGAGCGGACTACAAATACCTGACACCTGTGTGCGAGGACGCAACTTCAGCTGGTGCTCGTGCCTTTTCATTTTTCCTGCTCTTTTTGTGCGTGCGTGCGTGCGCGCTCTCGACTGCTTTTCCGTCCAAACGGGTTTGACCGGGACACACCTGCGTACCTGAGCGGCCGGTTTCTGCTGCCAGCGTCGAGCGTCTTCAGCCACACACTCCATCTTAACCCTCGGAGGACGACACACACACACACACCAGCGGGAAGCTTTTGGTTGTTGTTTAGTTGTTGGGGGTTTTTTCTTCTTCCCAATCATGAAGCTGTGGATTCTTATCGTACTTGCTGCGTTTGCAGCGGGAGCTTCAGCTCAAAGCTGTGAGTATTTAATTACTTGGATTTTATTAAGCTTAAAAAAAATCCGAATTAGGCCGCAACATGTCGAATTTCCATCTTTATTATATGTGTGTGTGTATAAGTTAAGAGCAACTGTTTGAGTCTTGTATAATGTTTTTATACCTGCACCAGGTGTTTCTTGTTTTTTGTTTTGTTTATGGTTCCTTTTATTTGTGAGGCAGCAGGAAGGTGGTGTTGGGTGGGGGTTGGGAGGATCTGCCCTGCTCTTTAGGGACCTGTGTGTTTGGAGAAACCAACGCCCAGGCAGGTTTAGGTAAACCTCGCTGTTTAGGGAGCGAGATATGACGCCAGGCAACGAAATGAATCCTCTAATAAAGTTGTTGTGCTGTATAATTTATTGTCGTTTAAGTATAATTTCTGTGCTCATGAGTGTTGAATTGTCTTTTGTTTTTGTGTTTTTTTCTTTTGGTTTAGGTTCATGTGATACCATGAAATGGGCCACCTGTGACGGAGACCCATGCGTCTGTTACATTTTGATTGGCAACAATGTCAAAGAAACGCTGGATTGCTCAAAACGTAAGCAAAATAGTTTTTTAAATGAAGGAAAATATGCATTTTGTCCACATAGTTTGTTTGTGTGACCTTATGTACTCATGCCCCTCCCCCCCCCGCCTGACCCACAGTGATCCCCAAGTGCTACCTGATGAAGGCCGAGATGTACCGAGCCAGGAAGGGCCAGGACACTCGCACGGGAGGAAAGCCAGTGGAGACGGCCTTTGTGGACAACGACGGCATCTACGACCCGGACTGCGAGAGGGACGGCAGGTTCAAGGCCAAGCAGTGCAACAACACTGAGGAGTGCTGGTGCGTCAACAGCGCCGGCGTCCGCCGTACCGACAAGGGAGACAAAAACCTGAAGTGTGAGAAGCTGGTGGAGACCTAGTGAGTACATGGACCCACGTAGAGACGGCATTGGGTGAAATGTTTGTATCGATGTCTGATTGTTGTCCTTCCTCATTAGCTGGGTCCGTCTTCAGCTGACCCACAAAAAAGTCAACACTTCAGTGAATGCGGACAATCTGAAGGGGTAAGGGAGATTCTTTTAAAGATTTCCAGCCAAATGATCATAAGCACGTTTCAGGATTGGCGTCTCACAGCCACGTTCTTCATTTCAGTGCCATTGCGGATGCCATCAACAAGCGTTACAAGAACTTCGACAAGACGATGGTGGACAATGTGCAGGTGAGAAAGGGAACCGGCGGGATTGAGGCATAATTATATTAATTGTAGGAACTTTTAATAAACCGCCTTGTCTTCATTCTGCAGTACGACGGCGATTCTCGTATGATTGTTGTCGACGTGAAGAAGCCGATGAAGGAGCGCAAAACTGACCTGGCCCAAATGGCCTATTACATGGAGAAGGATGTACGTTGATGCTTTTCCCTCTGGTTTCTACCCTCAAAAGACTGGAGTTTTCCTTTTTTAAATGGCCTCGCTTTTAATTTTTCGTTCCCCCACAGGTGAAGGTGCTGCCTCTTTTCAAGGACCAGCAGAAGTTTGCCCCCAGTATTGGCGGCCGCAATCTGGAGATGGAGAACATCCTGGTGTACTACGTGGACGAGGAGGCTCCAACTTTCACGATGAAGAACCTGACGGGCGGGATCATCGCCGTCATCGTGGTGGTTGTACTGGCGGTGGTCGCCGGCGTGCTCCTCCTGGTGAGTTTCACGCCTCCCCTATAGGTTTGACTGTGCACTTTTTCTGTCGCACACAAAGTCAGTCTGATTGTCTTTTCTTTGTGTGCAGGTCTTTGCCAAAAGACGTCAGGATCAGAGGTACAAGAAAGCTCAGGTGAGAAGAACTTCCTCTTTCCTGTGTTTTTTGATCCGTTTGTTGTTTTTGTTTTTTTTCATGCCAGATAGACGTTAACGTGCTCCGTTTTCTTCACTTCCAGCAAAGAGAGATGGTGAACATGTAAAGCAGCAGGATGGATGAAGACGACACGTCGCCTATTTTGGACAAACTTGTTTTTGCAGTGGGAGTGTGCCATTTTTTATTTTTTTTTTTTGTCTTTACTCGTGAAGTGGATTGTAAAGGAACAACTGCAATGCTTTTTATGTTTTTTCTTTTTTTGACATAATAGTGGGCACTGCCGGTACCATCTTTTTTATTTATAAGTTTGTGTAAAGCCTTGATGCCTTGTCCAATCTGTACGCCACAAAGAACTGTGCTGATTTTAAAAAGTGCCTGACCTGAGTTGCATTTTAACATTATGATTTCTTTAAGAGGTTTAATTTCTGTGTCATAGATTGTACAGTTTCTTACTTGTGTTTGTTTTTAATAAAACGTTTGAAAGACTTTCCGGGTGATGCTTTCTTGATTGTTGGGAGTGGAAAAGTACAAACTTGTTTCTGGAAGTTTGGTTGAGATTTGTATAAAATGGCTGCTTTGTTTACTCGAGGTGTTTTATTGGGTGTGGCAGCTCGGGATTTTCAATGGAAAACGTAAATATCTGTTCTTATAGTTATGTTGCTCGGAACACAAAGCTCATTTGGTTGAAGTCTTTTAAGTCTAAAAAAAATAGCAGTTTTTCTTTTTGTTTTTTTTGTTGTTACTTCCTGACTGGGTGACAGTTCTTGTTCGGAGAGACAGAGGAGGTTTGTCACGCCTCAAACCTCTTCCAGCTCGTGTTCAACCCGTCTGTCAGGTTTCTAGGGCACAAACAAGTGGAAGCACTACTACCTACACGAACGCCTTTCAGTTTGCTCACAGCCCCGGTGAAAAGTCAGTTTAATGTGTGCCGAAGCTGCACGATTCATGTGACCACAGACGCACAAAAAACCCCCGGAATTAAGCATTTGCCTGTGGTTTGTTGTTGCCACGCACACTCTCTGTTTTCAGAGAGGAATACAACCCAAATCTACATTAAAAAGCACACTTTCAGTTCTTCTTTTGCTCTTTGGCATGAAAAGATCTTCAATCTTCCGCTTTTAAGTGCGTCACCAGTAAAGCACTTCAACTTTTTAACCACTTCTCATTGTTCTCTTTTTTTTTTTTTTTCTGTTCTTGCCTTACCCTGTTGCCCTCCCCCTCGTCTCCACGGCAACGCAGGTACAAAAGCATGTCTGAAACTAGTTGGGGCAGGTGAGGTATCATATATCTTGCCTTCCATTCCCCTCCCCCACTTCTCTCGCTCGCTCTCTTTTGTAGGGAACTGGAGGAATGAAGGTGTGTCGGTTGCCGTCAGGCACCTGCTGCAAGTATCAGCACGTCAGTTTGGCCTCCACCAATCAGGAAGCAGACTGAACCTTAGTTTCTGCAGAGCTCATCGGCTTCCCACAGGCCGCAGGAGGTTTGACTGAGAGGCTTTCTCTGGGATATTCCACTCAGTGAAACTAGTCTGCTGTGGGATGTCGAGTTTATTGAAGCTGACAATAGTTTGGAAGGTAATATGACAAATGGAACACAAAAGGGGGAATATAAGAAATTTTTTATTTTAATTTTTTTCCTAGTTCATGTTTCCAGAAGCAGAGAGCATTATGATTCTCTGTAAACTCTTCAGCAAGCTTCCCAACAACCTGTTGCTTCAGCATTACACACATCCTCCTCTCGTTCAAACAAACATTTCTCTTTTACTCACATCAGCTTTTCAACAGAGTGTGCGATCGGATTCCACTGCATTCTGTGATGTACGTTTTTCACAACTCGTTTACATTTAACCTCAAATTCTTCAGGAGATTTTCACATGTTTCTTACATGAGATGAGCAATTGCCACATGGGTGAATCATGAAACACTGCACAGACATGGAAGATATGGTTACTCATCCTACCAGCAGTTGTTTTATATCACCGCTGTCGTCATTTTTCACCTTTTACAACTGGTCCATTTCCTCGCTTGGCCTTAGTTCAGGTGTTCTGCAGCTTATTTTGGGGTCTGGTTTTTGTTCATATGTAACACTTCCCGGTTTGTGTCAAAAAATTTTGTTCCATATTTTATGCTCTGCTTGAATAACGACTGTATTTGCTGTCCTGTGTCCATTTCAGTAACATCATCCGGGTTAGATCAGACGCTTAAAAAATGTGTTCTTTCCAGCTATTTTTAAAGAGATGGCTTAAGAAATGAATGTCTGCAATAATGTTTAGATCGCGTGTGTCAAATTTAGGCTCCAGAGAATAGCATGTATGTATGTATGTACTGTATGTATGTAAAAGTATGTTTTCATTCTTGCATTAAACTGACACCGGGATAACTTGTTTCCTAATATTCATAATCCGTGTTGATTCACTTTGTGTGTCAGTGGTTTTAATGTTGTGGCCGATGTGCAACTCTATTTCAGTTGAGCAGTTAATCTAAAACAGTTACTGGAGGTACTCCGCCACTGTATTTAATGCAGTTGTGAAACTTTGTGTGATTGTGTTCTTAAGCAGATCACTTTTTTTTTTTTTTATTATTCAAATTTCCATTGAGTTTGTGATTTTGACAGATCATTATTGCTTTATTGTGATTGTATTGGTTTTGTCTTGTCTCTGGGCTGGAAAATGGCACTCGCTTCACCTGTTAGTTCAAAAGTAATGATTCGAGAACATTTCAGACTCAACATCTTGGGTGAATTATGTACTAGACGTGCACACGAAGCTCCAACAGTAGAAAGCGACCCAAAATACCCTTTACATGGCCTGTGACTGGATCATAAACAGGGTGACGCCACGTACCTCCGATGCTATTGAAACTTCAATCGGCCGGTCTGATGGGATGGACGTGTTTACATGACGGATCAGCGCTGAATCAGATTGCTTACGTTCCACATGAAGCTTGTGAAGCGATAGTTGGAATCCAGACACACAATATAACATTATGTACTGGGAACTCTTCAGGAATGCAGTAGCACTAGGACCTTTGATTATCGAAGTCTCATCAAATCTGAAGAGACCCCAGCAAAGCACAAATGTTAACAGTTAGAGGCATAAACATTAAGGTTAAAAATATTGTTTATAGGACCTTGGTTTGTCCTAAATAAGTTTCTTTTTTTCTTCTTTCAAACAAGACAGCAAGCCATTCTCTCAGCTGTTCGTGTTTCTCAGGTCAATGAGTGTCAAAGTCTAGTTTGGTTGCATTTTTTGATGCCATATTAACTGCAGTGAGAGAGAAAAACTCTTGAGTCGAGAGAAATGTTTGTTATTGTTTAACTTTACTCCAGGCAAACCTGATTCGCCTTCAAACTCCAACACTTCCCTCAACGCTCTCTAACAGAAATTATTCGAGTCATTGTCCCGAGCAGGGTGGGGGGCGAAAGTATTTGTACTCGATTAAAGTTTTACTGCTGCCCTGGCTGATCAGTAACTCCAATAAAGAGTTTGCTGATTTCCTCTTAAAATCCTGCAGTACCAATTACTCACCTGATCCACAGTCGCTCGTAAAAGCCTCACACACAACCCCCACACAGTTTATTCTCAGTCTGTAGTCTGGTTATCTGTTATTGCCTCCCGCTTTCATCATAATCCTCTTCATTATACATCTAACACTGTAGCGGTTTCCTTCAGTTCCTGCCCTACAGGAAGGCAGAAACAGAGCGCAAGATTGCTCTCTAAATAATTTGTAAATGAAGTGTCATTAGCTCGTCTTCGCTGGGATATAAAAATTCGGCCATTCCCGACCTCGGCCTGTCATAAATAGTGTGGACTTTTCTCTTTTGGGTCACAACTTGAAAGGGGGGGGGGGGAGAAAAATGATCACGGAGTATTAAAAACAGCCTCCTGACTCTTTCTTTTACCTCGACGGAAAGCTGCATTCTCCGCCACAAATCTCGCCAAGTGTTCTCGGAGGAAAAGGCACCGTGAGGCAACATTAGCAGGTCGCTGCAGCCTCATCTGTTCTGTGATATTAAACGACACCAAAACGGATGAGGGAGACAAGTTCCGATCCGGGTCATTTTCAGTGATGGGCATAAGATCCGGGGGCCGGTGGTCTCTGTGCCGTCACAGCAGCGTGGGCGCCTTGCTGGGCCGACCCAGCGCCGGAGGGGATTTGCTCCTCAGCTCTTTGCACTTCAGGCTGACGGGCTGCGCCACCATCAGAGCCGGGGCGGACAGGTGGTGGGCGGCGGCCTTCTGCTGATGTGTGCTGTTGATGTAACTGGAGATGAAGAGGGTGATCTCCCTGATCTGTTGGCCCAACAAAACAGCTGTGTCAGTACTTTTTCTGTTTGCACCAAAGCCTTTGGAAGTCTCGAGCCTCATGTGGCTCTTTGGCCCCTCTGTAGTGGCTCCATGAAACTTTCCCTAAATCACACATGAATAAACATTCAGCAAATGTTTTATTATATTTACACGACAGTATAATTTTCAAAAGGACGCCTAACTCTTTGTAATTGAAAAAAATTTGTATAAAAAAACGGCAAAAAATTATAAAACAACTTTAAAAAATCCGCGGATATAAATAGGATTTCTAAAGGTAAGAAAAATTAAAGATGGGGGAAAAAAAACATACATGCAAAACTGCTTAAAAAGATCCAAAATGGTTCTAACATCGATGATGTCAAAATGGTCAACAAAAAAGAAAAGAAAGTTGAGACAGTTGAATTCCATTACAATACAGGCCTAATTAAAGGTTAAACATGTTTTGCGGCTCCAGCTAAAACTTGATTTGGAAAATCGGAATAATGGTGATAAAGGATCCAGACCGCCGGGTCAACCTGCGTGAACATGACTGAGAAATCTGGAAATTATTCCAAAAACTTTAACGACATATGAAATGTGGAAGGATACGCCGGAACCTTCATGGTGTTTGGGAGCTTTTTTAAGTCTTAGCGGTCGTGGGTTTGAGTCCACTGATCATAGATCTCCCCATGCAACACAATGATGAACAATACATTGAGTCTGAACCTGCACTCCTCCAGATGGGATATAAACTCAGCAAAACGCCTGTGGTCTTTCTCACCTTGGAGGCGTTCATCGCAAACAGATGCTTCTCTGTGGGCTTGTCTTTGCCGGCGCTGGCTCCGATGCTCTGACCCACCACCAGCATGAAGTCCTGCTTGCAGCCTCCAAACGTCATGAGGTTCTTGTAAGGGTGGGATACCAGCAGTTTCTGACAAGGCAAGCAGAAACAATATTTGGAATGGATGCAGATAACAGCCAGAAATGTCTACCTTTTAATAAGACACATTCTCTTAACTACCAAACCACTGCTTGACTGTCTTGATAACATCACGCCCTGGATGGCCTCCAACCTTTCAAGGGCTTAACGGCGACAAAACAGAGGTGATGGTTTTTTTGGTGGTACAACTGAGACTAAACCCACTGTAGACCATAACAAACCTTGGTGTCAAACTTAATTCAAACATTAAGCTTGACATTCACATCAAGAAGGTGGTTAAATCTCGCTTTTTTTTCGTTTTCCACCAAAGCAACTGGCTAAAATGAAGCCAGTTCTTGTAACGCAACTGCTTCTGTTAATCCAGGCTTTTGTTTCCACTCGGCAGTTGCTGCCAATATTTGTTTTAAAATCCCTCTATTCCATGGTCTTGCTCCACCCTACCTTTCTGAACTGCTACACCCTTACAGCACACTGACAATGATGTAGTTACTATGCTGGGCCACGGAAGGTTGTTTTTGTAATGAAACCACACACACGTGTGCAGAGAACAATACGCCAGACGATCCAGACTTTTAGTCACAACGTGTGAGCTTACCTTTGCAGAAAGCTATAAACGGTTTAAAAAATATATTTCTAAATAAATGATACACTTCTAAAGTAAATGCTTAAACTTAGTAGTTTTGTGACACAAAATGAATTAAATGCTGATTCAACTATTTTAAATACATAAAAAAATGTTTTCCCTCCTGAATTAAAAGGGCTTTGAGACCCCCCATGAATTATTGGCGACCTCTCGTGTGGGTCGGGCCTCCCTGGTTGGGAATCACTCACCAAGGCTATAGAATCTAACACTCAATTTTTGTTATTTATTCAAATAGTCTTTTTATTTGTCTACAGCGCTTTGTGTCTCTGTGATTGTTTTAGGTGCTTTAGAAATAAAGTTGGATCGGACTGGAAGTCATTTTCCCTCTATAATTCTTTCCAGCAAGAAGGTGTGCAGGTTTCATACACCTCCTGTTTCTTCCCACAGTCCAAAGTCACGTTTGTCAGGTAAATTATTGTTTCCTAATTAGACGTACAAAGTCACTTTATGTCTCTTTGTACCGTGAAGAGCTGGCAGCCAGTTCAGGGATTTTTTCCACCAAGAGATGTTAATTCCTTAAAATCGATCAACAGGCATGGGAAATCAAGGAATCAGATCACGGCAGTCATGTCAGGACAGCTGTCTGGGACCAACAGAGCTGCTTACAATGGAGTTGTGCTCCAGAACGCTGATACCATCTTCATACACCGCCAGCCAAACACATGCACCCGGCTCCGGAGAGGGAGTGATGGACTGCAAACAGAGAGGGAAGCAGAAGTGGGATCAATTCCGCATGTATTTATTTACATACACAAAACTGTCTCATAGTGACGTATGTTACATATTCACACTTTACAGTGGGGCTGGTCAGTGTTGGAGGCAGTACATGATAAAAAAAAAAAAAAGGTCACAACAATCCTGCCATTTCTCCCACTGCATATAATAATAATAATACATGGGTTTTATATAGCACTTTTCTGGACACTCAAAGACGCTTTACATTGCATTATTCATTCCCTCCACACTCGATGGAAATAAGATTGACAGAAGCAACCCCTTCAACCACCACCAACCCTCTCACCCAGGCAGTTTGGGGTTCAGTGTCTTGCCCAAGGACACTACAGCATATAGACGGAGATGGGAATTGAACCTGCAACCTTCCAATTGGGAGACGACCGCTCTACCAACCGAGCCAATATGTTCATTAATCACATGAGTAATGTATTAATCGAAGGCAGGAAACGGGGGAGTGGTGGTTTAGTAGCTTGCAACTGCTGAGAAGAAAAGACAAAACTGTGACAATTGAAGTACAAAATGTGAAAACAGCCGTTGTTCCTGCAATCATATTTGCCTCTCTGGTGCTGTTTGGCCTGATTTTGCTTTCTAAGTTTGTAAAAACAAATTATTTGCATATCCCTACAAGAGGATAGATTTCCATCTCTTGATGGCAGATAAATTATTGTCGAAAATGGCAGTTATTGAATAATAGTTCAGTTAATATCGTTGACCTCGCAGTAACCATTAATCACATGTGTGCTGTTACATGTCATGCAAAAGTCTCAGAGTTGATTATCCCGGCCAAATGAAGTGAAACACATGAAATCAAAGTCTAATGTTGCTTTGCACAAGTAGCGTGTAACATTCCGTTAAAATCTATAGTAATGCACCTAAAAATAAACAACTTTCTTTTTCCAAAAGGTGTAAGGAAATGGGTGAGTTTGGTAAAGGTGTTCTGCAGGCTGAGACGCTGCTGTGCAAGCAGTTATTGTATGGTTCAGTTAAACACCTGCTCAGTTTAATCACCTCACTGAAATTGATGGAAAAACACAGAGATCCAAAAATCAGATGGTGAAAGTGACCGGTCATATCGGGTGCTGTTGAACTTCCAGTTTTAACAGTGACTAAAAATGCAACCAGTAGCTGGGCCTGTTGGCCTGGTCATGACGCAACGTAGGCGATGTGGTTTTCTTTACAGTTACGGGAAGCTTTTTATTTTTTATTTATTTATTTTTTAATCAGCTGGCCTCCTTGCGTTTCAGTCCTGCATCACGAACAATTTCAAACCTGGCAAGAGAGAGATATAGATTCCCACTGACCTCCGCTTCAAACAGCTTGGCACCAAAGAACGGCCACTTCCTGGCAACGGTCAGGTAGATCCTGACACATTCGGGGGAACTCCGGCCCCTGAGCGAGGCCCACCGGGCCGACAGGCGCTGCAGCAGTTGTCTGAGGGGAGAGAAAACGGCGAATTACACACAAGTTTCATATACCTGAAAGAAAGAAATGTTTGTTGCAGACAGTGTTATTAATACCTGAGCTGCTCCTCAGATGTGGTCCGGCGATAGTGTTTTGGGTAGAATCGGTCCAAAACCTGCTTAAGGGTTTGAGTAGATTTAGTCTGGGCGGATCCAGCAGAAAATGGACGTTCAAAGTCTCCAAACTCCACCTGAAGACAAACGGCACAAGCAGTGAGGACTGTAAGTCGTCAATCAGTTTAATTTCTACCTTTTCTGGATGCAGACGCAATAAAACACACAAGGTACCCAGGTTAGGATTCAGTAAAAGATTTGACTGATTGTAGTTTGGTGTCCAAAGATCAAATGTGAACTCACAAAATCTATTTTTCTTCTCCGGAATACCTTTAGGGAACTTGGAGGAATTGCCTGATTACATAGGCCAAACGTTTGGGATGAATTGATGTTTCATGTCCAACCAAAGTTACATTTAAGTTATAACACCAGGCCAACATCTTTAAAATGGCATTATTTATAGATATTTCTCACTTGAATGAAAGTTGTTTACCTGAAGAACAAATAAGACTTTTTTTCTTATTGCAATCTCCCCGAAAAGCTTCGACTGGTCTTTTATGGGACATACTGTAAATTACTGTCAAATTTCAAGACCATTTAAGTAACATATTTTAAGTAGTTTGGCTCCTTGTGAGACTTAATTAAGAAGTGATTTACATATGTATATATACTGGCAGGGACTACTAAAGTAACACGCATGAAGGACGACTGTATGACAACAGAATACTGCGACAGTATTGTGGAAAAACCACAATACCAAAAATAGAAATGTAAATTATGTTCTTCAGCTACTGTGTTGTAGTAAAAATGGGAAAAATTAAGTGGATTTGTGTGAAATGAGTTTGCACACTTGTTAAATGTGTCTTGTTATGTAAATAAATTCAGCCTACATCTTCATGCTGGTGTGTTCTTGTGAAACAAAAGAAAACATTGTACACCAGTACGACCTATACCTATATATATATTTCTTCTTTCCTCTTCATGATACACTGTTAGAGAAATGCCACAAGCAGCTCGGTGCTACTCATAGCCAGGAAACACAGTAGGTCTAAACCGGGGGTCTGCAACCTCTCTGGAGCCACATGTGGCTCTTTAGCTCCTCTGTAGTGGCTTCCTGAAGCTTTCACAAAATTACACCTGAACAAACATTTGATCTTGTTTTCATTTGATTTACACACACAAAGTCAATTTCAGAAAGACTTTTAACTCTCAGCTAAAAAGGGCTTTTAAAAAAATGACTTTAATTTAAAAATGAAAATTACTAGGTTCTGTAAATGAAAAAAAGCTGAGAAAGAGAAACACATAAAACTGCTTGAATAGAGACAAAAACAGCTGAAACATCAAGTGTGAGCCTCAGTTTAAGGGTTAAAAGGGTTTTGCGGCTCTTCTGGTCTCTTTTGGTTGTAAAACTTGCAGACCTCTGGTTTAAACAGACACATCAGGCTGCACAGTTCGACATATATCGATATACATCTATTTACATTAGATATAAATAAAGTAATCTAAAGTGAACACTCAGCTTTAACCTGAGTAAGTGTAGACGGCTGTGGAGGGAGCTGTGAGGGTGATGTGTGTTTCTCTTTGAACACAGCGTCTGTTCACACTGAAAAGAAATGACGGTAATAATGAGTTGGGTTTGAGACCTGCGCGAGCAGAGCAGCCATCTCCAGCGCCAGCTCCTTGTTGACAGGGAAGTGTCCCGCCACGATGGCTTCATTGGTCTGATAAGCCAGCAGCAGCCTCTCCCGCTCCGACTCCCCCCTCACCTGCTGAGAGAAGTACAGCCTGCGGAGGGAGGGAGGGAGGGAGGGAGGGAGGAGGAGACGCGCAGAGGTGGGGGAGCGTTAGGAGATAATCTGGATGACACTGTGATAGCGGAGTAGCTGGTGTTAAACCCATTGCAACCATTGCACAGGACACGGTGCCAGCAGAAACGAATGTGTCTCGTCTTTGTCATTAAGCTATAACTTATAGAAGGAATGTGGACGAGAGCAGAATATAGGTGAAACACAAGATAAACAGTCACACACTAAGATTCAGACCGAGAGTCACCAAAGGCCGTTTTATTTGAACTGTGGGAGAAAAACCACATATGCGCAGGTAGAACATAGAAACTCAACACAAAGGCGTTGAAATAAGAGTGCTCACCTCGAAGTCCTCATGTAAACCAAAACTGTGATTCATACAAAAGTACCAATAAGTCGCAACAGTCACGGGCATGAAATCCCCAACATGGGATTCATATTTTTATTCTGAAAATAAGACTACAATTAACTTCTTTATTTAAAATAAATGAGTGTTTTATATATTAACTATGTTTTCTCAACACTGAGGAGTTAATACAAGGTTTTTCTCTTCAATACATTCTGACCCTTCACAGCACTCACAATAAATGACTTGTCTTGTGTCTATATGTTGTTATTGATCTTTGTCTATTTATTGGAAAATACATAATTTGATACATTTTAAACTTGTAAAGTTCTTAATTTACAAAAATGTGCATATTTGGCTTTATTAAATATTCGTAAATGGGATTAATTTGCCTCTATCAAGCACATTTTATTGTATTTTAGTCCATTTACTAGTTTTTACATATATTCCAGTCATACGGAAGAATTGTAAAATAATGCTTCACACATTGATCCTTTTGCTAAAAACGAGACATTCCAACCCAATGTGTGTGTGAGTTGTTTTAACCAGTGTGGCTTTTTTTTTTGCACTGTTACGTCTTTCCTGAATATAATAACTGCTGACCTGCTGTATCTCATGTTTGTTTTCGTGATCTGGCCCCTCTACCTGTTCTTGTAGGTGAGGCGGACGGTCCGGGTGTTCTCCGACTTGCCGGTGTGCTGCTCCTTCGAGGCCTGCTCCCACTTCGAGATGATGTCACAAATCTGCAAGACGACACGACGCGGTTAAAGGACGGTGTCATCTCAACGCAAGCCAAACGGTCCAGCGAGAGCAGCTGCACCTTGAGTCCCCCTTGCAGACAGTGTTCCAGCTCCCGTCCCGTCGGGTCGTCGGAGTACAGGCTGAATCCAGACAGCCCCGTCTTCCTCATGCCCGTGTCCTGGTTCAGGCGACACTGGAACTCGTCCACTGTGGTCGCAGCGTCAAAGCTCACCACCTGCGGGAAGGGAACCGAACACAGAGGACTGTGTGAAGTCATGGCACAATGACATTTTATATACAGCCTGGAACTCTCGACCCCAACGCATCCGAAACTGAACCGACCTGACCGCTCTCAAATCTCTCATCAAGACCAACCTGTTCAGAACTGCTTTTAATATGTAATACTAATGTATTCTTTAAAATGTGTTTTATGACTCGTTTTACCTTGCTCCTGTCTTTGCTGATTTTGTAATTTAACAATGTAAAGTGTCTTTGGGTATTTTGAAAAGCGCTTCACATATAAAATGTATTATTACTATCATCCTGTGTGCCTCTCCACCACTTTTGTTATTGATTCGGCAAAGCAGCTCAGAAAAAAAACCTGTGAAAAATTTACCGGTCACAGCGAATGGGATTTTGGTGAAAATGGGAGCACGTACACAGAAAGCACATCAAAACGTTTGGAAAATTCTGGAATAGTGTGCACTGAGTTTTGTTAACAACTTGGCAAATCATTTCCACCAAACTCGCAAACAACTGCTGAAAATGTGCCAGTCAAAGCAGATGGGATTTAGATGAGACCTATGAGATACTTGTCGTAAACAAGCAGGAGGCACACACAAAATTCAGTGTGTAATTTTTTTAGGAGAAATATTTGAAGGTGTCAAGTCTAAAAAAACCAAAAAAACACACTCAAAATTTGTTTGACTGATGCATTCTGGCTTTATTCTAATTCCGCTTAAATGTTCTTAATGTTGGTTGTATTTGTTTTGAGTAATAAATCTACGATTTATGCAGTTTTAACTGCTCTGATTTTGTATACTAGTGTTTTCGTTTTCAGGCGGTAGACAGCTCTCTTCACTTGTAATGATCTAATCAAATTGAATCAAATGTTTTCAGGAGTTGGGGTTATGTATTTTCTACATATGCTTTTACTCAGGAGATGAATGGGTGTGCTTATGTGACGTCTGTGACCAACAAACAGGTTTTCAGTCTCATCGTGGCGAATCTGCAGCAGCAATTTGCTATTGAGACTATGATCTCATCACTTCCTGGAAGCACAGACAGCAACAGCAGGGAGGGACAAAAAAAAAAAACTTAAACAAAAAAAACAACAACACCAGCATGAGAAAAACCTGGTGAGACACAGGGTGAGGCCCTAAAAAACTACAAGGAGGGTGTGTGGTACCGTGTAAACAGGTTTTTTTTTTAATATGTTTAAGCTGTGACTTGAGAGCATGATGTGATTGGAAGATGACTGCTGGTGTGAACCGGCTCTCCAGTCATTGGGTGAGCGTCACTACCTGGTACATGTTGTTGAGGAAGTGCACGGGGACGCTGAACGGCAGGGAGTGGTGGTAGGGGTTCCTCAGCAGGATGGACAGGATCTCCATGCGGGACGGCCGGGCCTGCCTCTCGCCCTTCTGCTGCGTCCGCTCCATGGAGCGCTGGCAGTAGATGGCGTACTTGCCCACCTCCGTCCTGAGAGAAACGAGGGGGAGGGACCCGTCACATGTGTGAGCTGAAACTTTAATGAAACAGATTCCAACCATTCAGGCTTAAGGTCAAAAGCAGAGGCGTCCAAACACTAACCCAGCCCGGTGTACAGTCTACATGGCCCACACCAAAAAACAATGTACCTGTGAGTTTTAACCTTGGCTGGCACATGAATGAAGCAGCTCAGACGTCATCTAGCATTAAAAAAGACTTCCTTCAAGGCTGTGCAGTACTGTGCAGTACACTTAAAAGTCATAATCATAATCTCAATAAAAAGAGGCAAAACAAAGAAAAAAGTTGCTGCCGGTGACCAAAATTGACAAAAGTACAGAAATACATGAGGTGAGTGCAACAAATGTCATATGACGACATATTTCACCTTTATGATTTATATCATCATTAATATACATTTTTAAATATTATTACTTATATTTATCATTATATTGTTATAAATGAGTGCAGGGATATGAAGGTGTCTGTGTGCTTTGACCTGCTGAAACAAAGCAATTCCCATTAAAGAATCTATACATTTCTATTCTACTCTCTCTTTGTTGGAAAAGCTGGTAAAGTCAGTAAATCAATCGTTGGGTCCAGTCTGCATGAGGCTGTATTTGCACTTTCTGGTGTGAGTTTAACAATCCAGAACAAAGGAGAGGAGAATAATTCAAACATGGGTGTGTTCTACTTGGTTACGGTGTGCTGTGGTAGAGTTTCCAAACCTTTATGTATTTTCATCTATTGTCTTTTTTTTATCCAGGGGAGTGCAGTGGTCAGCACTTTCACCTCACAGTGAGGACTTCATGATTCAGAGCTGTGTATACATGTTCTCACACATACCAGCACTGTCAAACAGTTTTCCTTTCATGGACTTGTGAAGTCCCCATTCATCTTGTACATGTACAATAAGACGCATCACGTGTTTGCAGCGGTTCCGTTTTTATTTTTGGTGTGGATCTTCTAGACATACTCGCTGTCTCACCTGGAGTCTCCGTGTCTTTTGAGGTGAACCTGAAGCAGCCAGAGGAAGGGATGCCGGGGCAGAAACAGCCCCACACACAAGGCCAGAAACTGCCAGCCCTGGACAGGAACACACACACACACACACACACACGCTTTACAAACTGTCACAAGTATGAATCAGAGGTCTCGCATGTGAGGAGCCGCAAACAACAGCATTGTCTCCTAATTACATGCAAACTGGTAAAGAATGGGGGTATAACTGAGTGTTTTGATGCCACATTGAGATCATTCATGTGCACAAAGGAGCTGACAGAGGAGGCTTGTGCTGTGAGTCACTCTGTTGTGTTTCTGTAGATGACAAAGAGGAAGAGACACTGTGGTATTGAACATCTCCTTTGAAACTCACAGGTGGAGCTGTGAACACAACGTTCAGGTCTGCCCCCTGCTGGTACCCCGCCCTGGTGTTTTAGGAAATGGGTAATAAGTACTCAGAAACCCTGAATTTGATTTCCAATCCTGCTTTTCAAAAGCCGGTGGCTTTTCTCGAAACGCTTTCTAAGCACTTGCTGTTTGGATGACTAACACTCCAGTCAAACCCATCGCTGTGGCAGACTGTGAAACGCACTCGATCCTCCCTCTCTGTTACACAATCTGTCACTCCCGTTTTGAAAAGGCTTCCAGTTCCGCTCTCCTGCTGCCTCCGTGTGGGGACACGGCGTACCTGCAGGGGTCCCGGGTGGCCGTGCGGCTGCCTCCGGCGCGTCTGCTTGACGAGCTGGCAGAAGAACTCGTTCTGGAGCTCCGGGTGCGCCAGACACACCTGCAGGGCGCTCTGCGCCAGAGACACGTGGTAGTCGATGGCCGGAGCGTCGATGGCCACGTTGATGAAAAGCTGACAAGTCTGAAGAGAGACGGGGAACGTTCAGCCTGTGCCTCCGCAACTGTGGCTCTACTCAGTAAAGACCAGATATTCATCACATTGTTATTTATGTTAAAGCTCTGCAGTTTCAAAAAGGTTTGGGGCAATATTGTACATAAACAGATGATTCTCATGAAATCTATGAGCTGAAACTCAAATATTTGATCATTTTATGAAATAGAAGTACCTGCCTGCACTGACATATCTCATAATCGTTGGGCTATAAACCAATATTTGATTAGCAGTAGGAGTCCATGCGGTAGGTTGTACGTTGTGATTCACATCAATCATTCATGCAAAGCGTGAAATATTCTTGCTTATAAAATGAACTTCCAGCTATTTTATAAGCATTTTATATAGACTTTTCCAGGCTTAAGTTACTCTTGTCCGAACTTCTGTCTTAAATAAGTTGGCTGATAAATAATTGTTTTTGTTTTACTAGACATGATAGTTTTGTGAGATTTCATCCAATGCTTGTTGACATTTGGGCACCTTGAAGAGTTTGACGGCCTCGGTCTGCAGAGCCTGCGAGGGCAGCGTGGTGAGGGGAGACGACAGAGCCTCTTTACTGAAGCACAGCGTGGGATGCCTCCAGATCTGAGAGCCTTACGGGGCGACGCACAGAAAATATGTCACGTTTCACACAAATT
Organism: Lipophrys pholis; assembly: GCF_963383615.2. Lineage (NCBI taxonomy): Eukaryota > Metazoa > Chordata > Actinopteri > Blenniiformes > Blenniidae > Lipophrys > Lipophrys pholis. Next base: position 20,254,348 of record NC_137642.1, on the reverse strand, counting down.
GAGAGCAGAATGACATTGGGACATGAAGTTCACAGCGCCGTCTTTAAGGCAGGTCTCGCAACACTGAAAACATAAACACACAGTTTTGACTTTAACCCAGCGCTGTGGAGGACAGCGGGAGCACATCCACACCAAAAATACTCAGATGGTCAACCTTTAATTATAAAAAAGAAAGAATCTATTTTCTTTAGAACTCAGACACAAAGGGTGATCATGCAAACTCCACACAGATATTCCAGACCTGGATTTGACAAATATGAACACAGCATTGTGACGGTGCATTATCATCATTGTTATCTAAATTAAACAAACATTGCACGTTCTAATTTTGTGACTGTTCAATCACAAAAGTGTTAAGTGTTATTTCTTTTTGTATGAAAGAGGTTACGTTTTATAATTATATGCTTTTCTGGTAAAGCACAGTGTGTTTATCAATAAATAGAGTGATGTTATTCAATTATGTTGTCTACAGGGGCCTTTTCAGGAGGGGGGGGGGGAATTAGCCCCCTGGCTTTTAGGGTCAAAGGAAAAACTACTAGTCTGTGTGGAGTAAAAATTAAAGCTGATTTCTGCCTCAGATTTAAGGTTCATGGTTGATGTTGACAGGCAACAATAAAAGATAGCTCAATTCTCTTTTTGTCTCAACAAAGTTGGAGCAGAGACTCACTCGGATCTCCATCGAGCTGGAAGAGTTTTCCGACCAGCTGTTCGAACTCAGTGCCGATTTTTCCCACCGTGGAGCCCGCCGCCACCGACAGGTGATACAACCAGGTGTCCTGCAGGGCCAGTGACATCAGAGAGAGAGACGCATCAGAGTCGATTTCCAACGTAAACATGACAAATAACAAGATAATCTCACTCTCAATCAACGATGTCTGGAAAATCGTTGTAGATGGTTTCGTTTTTCAACAAACGATTCCTCAAACTCGACAACATGCTTCGGGATTTCACTGACCTTCTCATGGCGAGACTCGATGAGCAGGTATGTGGGGCCTTGCTCCAGTGGGTGGACGGCGATGGTGAAAAGCGCCGCATGCAAGCCCCGCCCACACGCCTTTAGGTCGTCGTCGGAGTCCCTGGACCTGTCCACCTCCTCCACCCGCGCGTCCCACAGCTTGATCTGACCCAGCGGGAACTGAGAGCGCAGAGATACAACAGTAAATAATCACCCGGTTGGAGGATTTCTGGTTTATTTCAAGCAGGTTTAGCGATATGGAGTCACACCTTGTCCTCTTGGCTGCGGAAGTAGTACAATGTCTTGCCGATCAGGGCACACCAGACCCGCTTGGAGTAGCCGTGCTTCACCTGCAGCACAGAGAGAGAACGCGTTACATTACGTGCAGTGATTATTCAGAAATCCAACAGGAAACACATGATTGTGCCTATGTCATATGGGCAAAAGTATTTGTTCAATACTGAATTTATGTGTTTCAATCAGACTCTTTGGGTATGAAATCATTCACATACCAAGACACTTGGGACAATGAAAGGCTTTCATCTACCAGTTTGAGGGACATGACTGTGCCTCAGCATAAGTAAGTCAGTAAAGTGCATAAAGGCCATAAAGAGGAACTAATATTACGTGTCATCCAACCATCAGGCTCTGATGACAATAAATCGGCATAAATTTCCACAGAAACATTCAAAACTTGTTGAAAGTCTTCCAGGAAGAGTGGAAGCCGGGGTTCTGCCAGTGATTTATGACACTGGGTGGCAGATGGAATTCATGAAACCGTTCAAACTGCATGTAATTTAAAAAAATCTATATATCGATGTTGCATATCAAATTAAACAGGAGGATGCGAATCACAGGAAATCAGAAGTTATTTTGACAACACAACTCGAAAGATTTAGATTTATCTTGAGGGGTTTGGATCGTGTCTGAGTTGCGCGGACCTTGATGAGGAGTCCCTTCATGCTGGGCCGAATGTCCGGTTGAGTGAAGAGAGGACTCGCGGCCTTCACCCTCAACACGCTCTGCAGCACGCGGAGCCACTCCTCCAGCAGGTTGGGGGAGTCGGCCTTCAGGTAGTACACACGCTTCCCTGTCACAACCTGCACACAAGAATAAAACCCCGGTGAAAAGGCCAAATGGAAGGATTCACAGATTATAAACCATTTAAAAGGCGACGGTGTGTCTCGAGAGTAAAGCACTGATGACAGTTTATTCTTTATCAGTGTAGATTTGTTGAATGGATTTTTAGTTTTAGGACCAAACCAGGATCTTTTAAGATCATTTTATACACTTGGTGTGTGAAAAAATGACTGTGCTGCTTTATGGAGTTTGCAAACCCCTGATCTCTAATTGTAACAGTAGATTTCTTTATGTTAGCTACCGCTATCTTTTATTATTTAAAAAAAAAAAAAATAGTGATCACCCAGAAATGTGAAAGAAAAGTTGGGTTTTGAAGTGAGGCTGGAATACCTGAAGTATTTGTTTCCCCTCTCCTCGAGCAATGCTGCTGGTGGCGTTGACCTCGATCTGACCCTGAGGTTTCCTGATCACGTCGCTCTGTGGGGGGAAATAATTCAACCATTCGTAGTTCCAGTTGCTTCTGAAGGCCTGTGAGTAACAGCTAAAAACAACAAAGATTTTATAATGAGTTATGCAGTAACTGAAGTGCTCAAGAGAACTCACAGGTGACTTATAGTAGAGCAGCTCGCCGTCTTTGAGCACAAACCAGCGTCTCTTCCAGGTTTTCTTCCAGGTCTTTACCATTTTCAGAAGGTAGCCCGACTTCTCCATTGGCTCCTATTGCACACCAGGTTACAAACAGCAAGATGAACAAAACAGACTGTGCAGGAGAAAGACTATGAACCTTCTTTTTATTATCATTTTGCTTAGCTGAACAGCGAAGGTACTCTACGTTTGGAAATCGGTGAAGTGTAAAACAAGTTCTTGTTTTAGGCCTGGATGTAAAGAGACCTACCGGGTGACTAATTAACCACTGTTCACAATGCAAACCCTGCCGGAGAACGGTATAAAATGAAGGGAGTGACTCACACTCTTGCCGTTGTCGCTGGTTGAACAGCAGGTCTTGGGTAGTTTCTGCTCCGGCTCTGAGCACTCGGTGTCGGTGGAGTACGCATCGGGCGGGATGGCGTAATCGCTCTCTGATGTCATTGAAGCCACGGACACAGCTGAAGGACAAAAAAGGGCAGATTAATTCACTAAGTCCACGGTAGCATTAGAAACTTCATGTTGTACCTCTCTTGAGGGAGCGCGGGCTGCCCGGGCTGCTGTCCTTCCTGGAGCTGGACGAGGTGTGGGAGCTGCACACGGAGCCGTCCTCCTCGCCCGAACTGGACGAGTCCTCGGAGCTGGACGACTCGTCTGAGAACGGGTTGCTGCTCAGCAGAGTGGCTTTCTGTGACGGGAGGAAGAACGCTGCTCATACAGTATAGGTACGAAAGACAACGGTTCCAGAGACGTATACCTGTACTCACCCCCTTTACAGTAGTGTAAACTGGTGTGGTCATGTTCTTATAGACGAGGGATGTGTACATCACAAAGGCAGGATAGGAAGACTTCAGGGAAGGATCTACGACACAGATCGAGGCAGTTAGTGAAGATATGTGTCGGTGTCTCATTCACCATGCTTTGTGTTTTGTCTTACCTTTGCTAGCAGAGTCTGTGCAAGAGGTGTCAGACAGTCTGATCCCTGATTTTGCCACGGCATAGATACGACTTTCCTGTTAAGGAAATGAGCATTATTATGACTGAACCATAAGAAACGGCTTCTTTTGCTCAGTAATGCCCAAATTAGCTATTGTATTGAGCCTGATATGATTTGTTATTGTGCTGGAAAACACTTCACGTGTTTTATATGCATCATTCAGAGGTTCACTACGAATGATATGCACAATGTCATGCAGTGTCCAAAACAGTACGGAAAACAAACCCTTTAAAATGTCTTTCTGTGATGCTCTTGCAAAGTTCTTGCTATAAGAATGACTTGTTTGACGTGTGTTCTCCAATGACTTCACCATGTTGGATAATATTTTACAAGAGATCAACCTACGTATCCCATTTCTAGTGATGACGATGTAAAAGGAATCCTCTTAAAACTTTTTCTATATTGCTGTATTTAAGTGTTTAATATTCAAGATCAGACATTTGAATAAAACGCTTTGTTTGGACTCGGTTGAGGAATGACGAAATAAAGGTCAACATTTCATACATCCATCTTAGTCAACGTTGCAAGTGTTTTCAAAAAGTGTGTTGTTTTCACTCTTTAACTGGCTGTTAATAACCTTTTCAGCCAGGTCTGAAAACCTGAAAAAACAAGTGTGGAATGATATCAGGTATAAAGAAACGGATCATCTTGTTTTCCATTAAACTCTGTTGTGAAGATTTAATAGTTTCTAGGTGCAAGCGAGTTGCTTATTTATCGTATATAGACCATTGAGGATTTAAGGGAGTTGTTCACTGAGATAAATGTGGCGGTATTTGTTCAATAACCTAGTTTAGTGTGAATTTAAGTTCAGCTGGTCTTACCCAGGAGGGCAGGCGGTGTAACGGTGGGGTTGGGGGTTTGTTATTGGCTGCAGAGCTTTCCCGCTCCGACCCCTCAGAGTTCGCCTCCGTCCCGGGTTCAGACGATGGTGAGCCGGGAAGGACGTGGGGAGGAGTATCCCGGCCCGTCTCCATGCTGACGTCCTGCTGCTGATGGTCCAGGTCGGTCTCCTGCGGTCGGAGGGGGCGCAGCATGCTCAGGGCGTTGCGTGTTTGGCCGTGTGTCACCTCGCTGCTGATCGACGGCTGGCTCAGGTGCTTCTTAGCCAGGGACGAGTTCATCATTAACCCTGCTGGGGTCCTCAGCCGGGGCTGCTTGGGTGAGGCGGGGTTGTCCTTGGGGTCCTGGGGTGGGTTGGGTCGTTTCGGGGTGAGGGCCAGGGTCGGGACGGGACTCGGCGTGGTGGGTTCACTGGAGGAGGACGAGGAGTCGAGGCTCTGCGACTGAAATCGCTTGTTGAGCTCCTCAGAGGTGCTATCCTCTAACTTTCCCCTTCTTCCTTTCTGCTCCTCCTCCTCCTCCTCCTCTCCCTCACCTTCCTTACGCCTCGCTCGGGCTCTGTCCGACGACTCCAGCAGACCGAAGCTGGGCCGCTCCGCACGCTGCATGTCATCGTCAAACAGAGAGCTGCTGTCATCCGACGCCGTCATGTAGGTTTCACTGCCGGGGCGGCTGAACTCCAGGCCGCACGCTGCTGCCTCGCCCTCAGAGGCCGCGCTGGAGAGCACAGACGAGACCCCGCGGGACTCTGCTCCGTTCTCACCGGGGGTCTCGGCTGCGTTGTTGCACTCCAGTGGAGAACACAGGAGCGGAATTTGGTTTGTTCTGTGCACCTCAGCATCCGTCCCTGTGGAGGACGTCTCCTTACTGCTCTTTTCTGCAAAGCAAACATAAACAGGCTCATCAAATCAGTCTGACCAAAACAACGGTGTCATTTCCAAATGTATGAATAAAGAAGTCAATCTTTTATACGGCTTTCCCATTGATATTAAATTCTATGTATTGCTGCAGTGACTCTGGTGACACACCTGTTTTATCTCTGGTCTCAGTCTCTCCCTCGGTGCTGAGGGTCCGCTGGCAGGGAGCCGGTCCGGTCAGGACCTGGGGGTTTTTTCCCCTCACCTGGAAGCAGCCAAAGGTCAGGCTGCTGAGTCGCTGCGCCTCTCCTGGTCTGCACGGGACTCCTCGCCCAGCGCTGCACTTCTGCTCGAAGGCTGCATGCAAATACATTTTAACACTGTCACACATGTGAGAAAATGTCAAACATGCGTTCTTATCTTTAGCTTTTAAAAAGCCTTACAGGGATTAGTGATGGAGCTTCAGGACGTTTTGTTTGTTTCTTTCAGATTCTTTCCCAGACGTTAGTGAAGCAGACATTTAACTGAAGGTTCAAACGTCTCCAGAATACCACAGAGGATCAAAAGGTTTACATCAGATGTTGCTCCTGAGCAGTAGGAGGCTATAACCTGTCAGCAGTGGGAATTGAACCAGCAAACATCCAGTAACAACATCGCGGACCTTGAGACTGCTGCTACATGGAAAGACCTTGGAAAAAAGAAGTTGTTACCTTCTACTTGTTTCTGTAGCTCCAGAATCTGAGCCTCCTGCTGCTTGTTGGTTTCCCTCAATGCTGCATTCTCCACCTCAAACTGGAACATGAACATATTCCCACATTAAAATGAAACAATAATCACCAGAAAGCCTAATTTTCAATCCACATAGACTCCTCTCATCAGAAATCAATCAGCTTCTTAATTGGAAATTGCGTTTTGGTAACCTTAGTTGTCAGTAAAGGTTTTTAAGCCGCCATTAGAGCTTCTAGTAAATTATTTAGCCACTGTCCTTCTTTTTTTGAAATCATTTTGTTCAAGCACTAGAATTTGTAAAAGCATTAATGTTTGTGCCTAACCTTCAATTTTGGAGAACTAATGACCCCACATACAGCTCCACCAGGAGGCCCAATAGGGGATCACACACACAGTCACATTACAAAGTGTTTATTACTATTATGAGATGCTACTCAAACGGGAATATTTCTTTGGGAATAAACCCATTAAATATATATATTTTTTTATATTTAATTAAAAAAAATTGTGGACTTTTGTGTTGTGTGAGGTGATGACTATCCCACATCTGTTCGGTGTGTGTGAGAAAAAAATAGTATTTTGAGGTCTTAAAGAGTACAACCATCACAGAGCAGCATGAATCGGCACCAGTTTTTCTATGGTTCTTAAAGAAAAGAAGTTCTCAAAGAAAAGAGACATTAATTTTCTCATGTTTCTTTTCTCTAAGAACTTTTTTTTACCTCTGATAACTTCAGCATGACCCATTCTTTGATTTTAGCTGCTTTCTCCTCCACCGTCTTGGCATCTTGAAGCCGAACCTGTTTCTGTTGAGAGAAACAACATCGAGTCACCCAAACAGGAGCAAAATATGCTCATTCAAAACGGTGACGGAGAAATATGAACAGGAATACATTGACACATTTGCACTTTTTCCAAAAAAGCTCGCCAGCCTCTCTACCTGCTCCTCCAGCTGCTGCTCCAGCTGGGCGATGACCTCGTCCTTCTCCTGGACCGAGGCCTGCAGCTCCCGGCACTGCTGAAACAAACGCACCTCCGAGTCTCCGCACAGGCCGTCTGGAGCCTTGAGCTTCTCCTCCATCCACCGCACCTGACGGCAAGCACACATACATGTACAGCCATGCTCGGGGAAACAAGACCAATGCGGCGTTGTTCTGCATCCATACCTGCTGGTGAGCGGTGAAAGCCCGTTTCTCTGCATCGATCACCTGCGTCTCCAACTGTTGGATCTGGAAACAGGAAATATCTTCTTTTATTCTTTATGTCCTCAGTGTTTGTATAAGGTGAGGTTTCAATTCCACTTCAGCCGAAAGTTAAACACGGCAGCACCAAATAGTCATTCTTTAAGTATTATTACGCAGAGAAATGCTTAAACTCACAAATGTCTGTATCTAATAGTTTCTCTGTGTTGCTGCTCAAATACCCTCTATTCTTTAATTCTACATCACAAACACTGATCCTTAAATAATATTTATTATTATAAGCTTTTATATAAGTATGAAATCTGTTATTTAATGTGTCTGTCTGTACAGATGGATGAATAAATGGATGGATGGTTCCGATTTCCAAAGCACTCATTTACTCTTCAACTTAAAGTTTGCACACAATACTGCAATGTATCGTCATTGTGCAAATTCCAAATGGCAGTTGGCCAAGAAACAGAAATCAAACCGTACGAACAGTGTAGCACAGGCGCAGAGGTCAGTTTGAAACTTTCTGCCGAAGCTTCTTGACTGAATCATGTAGCACAGAAACTCGGGGTGACAGTGAAGACGTCCAGCCTCACAAGTGCCTGACGCGGAGCATCATTAAGGTTGAGCAGGTCATCAAATGACTGACGTATCAGATAAAGTAATTCTCTGTTCTCCGTCCTGTATTTAACAACCTCACTGACCGCTCATAAGATTCTATATCAATGTAAATGATCTGTAAAGATAAAAAAAAAATTGGAGATCTGTTCTTCCAAATAACAGTGCTCTTTCTCTTGCCCCTAATTTACACCACTGGGCTGTGATTGATTTGTCTTCACAGGTTAAACAAACTTTTCTTTCCCATTGAAATTCAGTTCTTTACCATGTGCAGAACATGACCATGCATTGAAAGAAAACATCATTTACCCCAGTTCAGCTCAGTCTTGTTCTCTGAGTATCAAGTGAAAGTTTTTACCGCGATACATTTGTAATATGGTGTGCCGCTCTAATGCACACTACGAGTCGCATGGTTGCAGATTCAGCAAAATAGGCTCTTTGAAAGCTGAATGAGGTTGTTAAAAACACAGAAGTGGAAAGTGTTTCTCTCAAAGAGCCAGTATAAAGGGAAACAAATCAAATTGGGGATCATGTCTGAATACACCGTCCATCCATCTGTTCATCCATACATACACTCACACATATAAAAGGGATAATAGGTCTCGTTCAAGTGTAAAATACAGTCTTAATTGCCAAGAGTGGGCTGCCAGGCCTCGTTGGCAATGGTGTCTTTTTTTGTACTTTTGTTTTGTTAACAACATTTACACTTACACTGCAGAACTGATGAGGCATTCTTACATTTGTAGGAGCGCAAAATACTGCACCTTTAACCACTTATATAATGATGATGAGGCGTCACTTCTGTAAACTTACAACCACCTCCTTGTGTGCTAAGATCAGAGCAGAGCCATGTGCGAGTTGGCAGGAGTGTGTCAAAACTGCAGCAACACCAAAAGGTCACACGGCATACACACAGTCACACACACACACACAGAAACACACTGCATGTACACATATGCGGGGACTGAAGCAGTCCTTTGGGAGTGGATCGGAGGGAGAGATGACTTTATTAGTGGCATTCCTCTGAAATTCCTCGGCTCAAAGAGGCGGAAGCAGCCTCGGGAACCAGTGTCTTCTCTCGCTCTCAAACCTCAGAAGCTTCGCAAAAGGAAAATATGCAGGAATGTCCATGGAAATGTTCTGCGCAGCAACCGCCATGGTTAGACCATTCTGCTACATGTGCACATATATACGTAGGACTCAGACCAGAGCAGAGCAGACGTCTCACAGGGCTGACACGCCGAGGAACCGCACGGATCCGAGAATACGACACGGCGCTGGCTGGAAGCTTACACAGGAAGTCATCGGATGACCAATCTTTGCTGACTTCAAAGCTTTACAAGTCAATTCAGACTGAAAGAAAAAAAACATTTCACAACAGCTAAGAAGTAAACAATGATCTAATTGTAGTGTCGGCAAAAACCTGTGCTGAGCCTGGTAACACATTAACAGACACGCTATTGTGTTCTTGGCATCTTTCAACAGAATGGAACCTGCTGATAAAATTATCACATCTGAGTGGCTACAATTCAGTTATGGTTACTGCCTTCAATGAACATTGGTACAAAAAGGGACAGCCATAGACAGTTTTATCACAAGGCCGCATTTTTCAGAATTTCCAAGTTTCTTTGTCGTTTAAATAGATGACAAGTATAGATTAGAACTCAACTCCACTGAAGTTTATTTATATAGCACTTTAAGAACAACTGAACCAAAGTGCTCTACAAAAATAGACATAAAAACAAATAAAAGAGTCTCAAACTTAAAAGCCAGGGAACAAAAATGGGTTTAAACATTAGTATGAAAAATGGACCTAATACTTAAGAATGTTGAGTTTCATGGAACTTCCATTGTGAGAACTTTGACCTACAATGAAGAATAGCTAAGTAACAAATGAGCCCAATGCTTCGCTAGAACCAGAGGCCATCTTAAAATATATAATCACTTATTAAGATATTATTTTACTGGATTCATCTTATGTTTAGTCTTTTTTGGATGTTTCTGAATGTACATTAATGGTGGTAATGAAACATAAGTCTGTCAACCAGTTTCTGTTTCTTTGAGTAAAATCTCTCAGTTTATAATCACATACTAAGTACTTTTAACAAGCCTTTTTTTTTTTTTTTTAAATCTCTGCGTGGTGCCAGTGAAAATCGATACTACTTTATCCATTTCAGGGCCGCTGGAGCCCGATCCCGGCTGACATTGGGCAGAGCCACACCCTGGATGAGACGCACGTCCATCACAGGGCAAACAGACAGACACACAGTCTCAAACACTCACAGTCGAATCTACAGCCCACTTGAGTTGAGTCTTGAACACCATCGGAAACATGGACGTGAACAGAATCGAACCGACAACTTTGAGAGAGGAAGATGTTCCACTCTGCCAGCTGAATCCATAACAGGGGGACAATATTCCATGTCGACAGCTGTGGAGACTTAAATCCTAATAGTTGTTGCCTTATATTAAGTTGAAGGAGCTGTGTGTGACATTGCGATTGAATAAATAAATTAATAAATCCCCCCAGCCAAGTTATTAGATGAATATAAGTCATGTTTTAATTACAGACCCTGTTCTTTTGCACTCCGATGATACCAACTCCTTGTGAAGTCCGTGGCACTGTTACTTTCACTGTTGGACTCAACAAAGCGGCACTGAAATGTGCTGACACGGCAGCTGCCTGGTCGCCGTATATATGCGAGCTGCACGAAGGCGTGTAGTGGATGCAGCTGTCGGGAGAGCGGCGTGGCCGCGCTCCAGTTTTCCTCCAGCTTCTGTCGACTCGCCGAGCCCCGCAGAAGTGGACCAGGCTCAGGCCGGAGGCAGCCACACCCTGCGAGGCACCCTCACTGTTTCCACTGCGACCGAGGCTGAGCCCGACTGCGCCGCTTCTCATTTCACTGGGATCCCAAGAAAATGCTTTCTTAAAAAAAAAAAAAGAAAAAAAAGAACGTCTACATTTAGCTGAGGAATAGACTGTCGATTTGTGTTTGAGCGGAAGAAAGTGAGAACCTGAGAAATCTGGAGTGAAACCACCTGCTCGTCCTTTTTGAGATGAAACCTGAATAGTTGAGACAAATACAATCATAACACACACAGACAAACACACACATAATGGACTGTTCTGATTAAAAGCAGACCTGTAAAAGGTCAACACCCGCACACACACAAGCACGCACGCATGCACGCACGCGCGCACGCACGCACGCACACACACACACACACACACACACACACACACTTGCTCTTCTCTATATAGATCTAGTGATTCACCACAAGTGACAGACCGCATGAGTCTCTCTCAATAGCAGATATAGCATGTGGCACAGAACTGCATGGTAATTACAGGGAATGTACACGAAAGGCTACATCTGGACACACACAAACACACACACACACACACACACACACACACACACACACACACACACACACACACACACACACACACACACACACACACACACACACACACACACACACACACACACACGGTGGCAGGCATAACAGCATATAAAAAGCCATGAACTCATGATACGGTGACGATCCACTCCTGTGAATCAAAGCATACGGGTGTATTTCCTTCTTCCCTTCCTGTAGGTTGTGTTTGCGTGTGTGGATGTGTGTGTGTGCGTGCGTGCGTGCGAGAGACACCCTGCTGGTAGTATATGAGAAGTTAAGCTTGGAAGCATGCTCATTTTGTGTGTTTAGCCCCATTTACCTGCTCACCACACACACACACTCACACACACTGCTCTATCACCTCCGTAGTCCAAAAATCCATTTTGACTCCCATTCCTGGAATTCCACAACTGGCGCTCTGTGGCCAACCTCCCTCTGAACTCCATCACTCCATCCCTCCCCCATCACTCCGTCCGTGGGCCAGACAGCCGGCGCACAAAGCCTCTTTCTGTAGGCTGAGAATCACAGCCTTTACCTTACCCTTGTTTGGGTTTGATACCAGAGAGGTTGAGGCTGCTCTGCTGTGGATTGAACAAAGGTTCTGATCCAAATGTGCTAATTAAAATGAAAGATGGGGATGGAATGAGAGGAAAAATGCATCTATTTGGCTGAGAGGCCATGAGTGCAAACACAGGACACATAAGAAAACACACACAAACTCGCATGAAGAAAAGCAACATCTGTGTCTGAATATCCTGGGGTTAGCCGTAGGCATCTGTGTGGCAGTGACTGTGGAGCAAAATTGCAAACGGATGTTGTGTGTGTGTGTGTGTGTGTGTGTGTGTGTGTGTGTGTGTGTGTGTGTGTGTGTGTGTGTGTGTGTGTGTGTGTTACTTCGGACTGAGGAACACTGTTTCTTTTACTACAACTTATGGTTCATGGAGGCATTTCAGCACCCAGGTGATGACCTGGAGTCTGCTTTTGATCCTCTCGTCTCGATTAGTGTCTGTAAACTGATCAGACCCTTATTGCCAGTAAGCCCCGCCCCCTCAGCGCAACACACGCCAGTGTGTGTTGTGTTTCGTCTCTTTCTAAAAGTGTAATCAATCAGAACGGAGGACCATACCAGAGCAGGGCACTCCACCCCTTGTGGTTTTGGTTTGCACAGGACGGATATGTGGAAGACATACATCTGTGTGTGTGTGTGTGTGTGTGTGGGTGTGTGTGTGTGTGTGTGTGTGTGTATGTGTGTGTGTGTGTGTGTGTGTGTGTGTGTGTGTTTTAGTCAACGATCTATATTCAAAAGCCTCTAAAACTTTCCCATTTATCATCTATCTAGTCAAAAATCACAAAATAGGCAATTTGTGGCAAAGTAACTGTTATTCCTACTTTGTCCACTGGGGGTGACAAACTGCTACACTGGGACCTGGACCGAGATGTCAGCAGTGCCGATATAAATGTAGAAGTAGAGCTAACATATTAGTCAGGGGTTAGTTTTAACGTGAAAGCTATGCAGTGTGTTCAGACTTTTAGGATGTTTTGTAAGAAAAAAGAAAAAGAGAAAAAGAAAAAGAGAAAAAGAAAAAGAGAAAAAGATTCACTGCTCCAGCTCTGTTAAGATCAAACTCGGTCTTGTGTTGCTGATCATGTGAGCTCTTTCAGGATGTATTCATAATTTTCTGCACTTGAATAAAGGGAAAACATTAGGAGTTGTCATTATTTTTGATTCTGCTTTCCTTTTACTGGTCGACTGAACTCTATTTGGACTGTATGTGGCCGCTGAATTAACATCAACTTGACTGCTCTACCGTGTACGAAACCAAGCCCCTCCAATAATTAACCCTTTTACTGGGCATGTATGACAGGGAAGACAAATTCTAGAGAAAAAAAACAGGGTTTTCTTTTTCGTAATAAGTAGTAATGACAAAGCATAACGCTTCACCTTAAGCTTCCTTATATTCATATTGACATAAACACTAATGCGTTTTCCCCCTCTTGGTGAAACACCTCTTGACTCCCAGGTTGTGCACAATGTGCGATAAATTGTAACACCGTAAGAGTTCAGGACCACTGAAAATCTGGGTCGACGTTGAGTGACCTGAAGTGAGATGCCATTAGTTTATGAGCTTGTCAGCATGAACTCATTCCCAGTTCTTCCTATAAGAGGCCATGTGGTGGTAATTTCAGCGCTTTATAAGAACCCAGACTCCTCTAAAAATGGTGTTTGAAGGTAGTCGGTTTCCTGAGTATGAACTGAAGGAATGAAAAGAAAGGTAACAGGAATAGCTGAGGTCAAGTTGAGGTCTGGCAGAGCTGACAAAGCAACTGCAAGCCCAAGTTAGACCGAAGCAGCACCTGTACAAATATCACCTGCACTGAAGGCTCAACCTTTTACTGCAAATTTCAGATGAACATCTAAATCCTCCCTTCTGCATGCGGTGGAAGAAATGTTGAGTGAGGAGGCTCTGAACTCGAACCACACCTCTCAGGACACACAAGCTTTGTGTCACACCAAGGCCCTGCTTACACGACAACGGTGCTCGGAGCCACTGAAAACACAACTTTTTTTAAAACGGCTCTCTGCAGCTCAGCAGACCCACCCAATATGGCGGCTACCTCGCAGCCGACGATGCTTAATGCATGATATGTCATGTCTATGGTGCGGATAATGGGAGTCATGCTTTTATTGACTTTTTGTTTCATTTCGTTGGTTTTATTACACAAAAATAAGCATGTCGAGGTATTTTTGTTTCGGTTAACTAAGAGTGAGTTTTAAAAAAAACATCTTATTAACACGGATTCGTGCTTTTCTATGCTTTTTTATGCTATGATCACTTCTGAAAGGTGCCATATATCAGCTCTGAAGATGTCATTAAAGAAAAGCATTGAAATCAAATCCGAATCAGAAGAATAGCAATGCCATCAGACCTTTAAAAGATAGTTATTCAACATTTCTGTGTAACTTGTAGTATTTCACTGATAATGTAAAAGGGTGTTTATTTGCCAATGCAGTTCGAAAAACTCGGACATCCTTCTGTCTTTTTATGGAGCAGTTTTTGACTTGACTGGGAGAAGACATAACATTTTTTTCACATAGACAGCCGCCACAGAAATCCTAAAGTCAGTGAGTCTGTAGGTGAAAGCATGCCACACATGGTCCCTTTGTCCCCGCCGTGAGATGTGTAGCCTTCTGTTACAGCCGGAGGCCCCACCGGCCAAAACTAACATCCCTCCCCAGAAAAACAGCAGTCACACGCACAGTGCCAGTTCTCACTTTGGTGCAAAAAACCCAAGCTAAAAACACTTTTGGAGATTAATTGGAATTGACCTTCGTGTATACGCGTGCGACACACAGAATGAGCTGCGACTACTTCACCCCGCTGACTCGCATCCCGCACACACACACACGCACGCACGCACGCACGCACGCACGCACACACAGACTATTTACTAAACCGGGTATTTCCTCCCCAGAGCATTTCAATCTTTAGACAAGGCTTAATTTTTTATTTTTTTTTACGTTCTCTCTCTCTCTTTCTTCTTTCTTCGTATTCCCCTCCTTCCTCTCACGCAGGCTTTCGAGGATTTGTAGGATATCAGTAATTTGACAGGCTGACCCAGTTTCAAGTTGATTCATCTGCAAATAACTCAATGAGGCAGGTTAATCCAAACGTAGGCTTTCGGGACTGTCGAAAAACTTTTAATGTAAAATTATTTAAAGATTCACTCTGTCTGTGATCGTTTAGAGGAAAAACTGTAAGAAAAAAAAGCATTTAACTTGTTTGCGCTGCACCTGTTCACACTTATCCTGCACTCCCATCGCAGCACTAATGCCACACAAGTTTTATTCATTTTAGTTTCTTGTATTTCAGCTCCAGAGGAGCAGCGTGACTCACTGCCCGGCCTGATGTCCCCCCCCCCCCCACATCCTTTTATGAGTCCACCTCTGCGGCGAGATTTCAGAGGGGGGATTTTGCAGTGACGTACATCCACCCCTACGCAGCTTTAAAACAACAAGCTCTGGCTGATTCGGTGGGAGCCACAGGACAGAAAAACACATCAGCAGGGGTCTGGATGCTGACATGATGAGATCAGAGCATCGGGGGTTCGCTCAAAACGTGGCCGCAGCAAAGTCTCAGGAGTGGACCCACAGACAGATTCATATTAAAAGCAATTAATTTAAAGGCAACTCGAGAGAAACACTCAGTGAGAGCTAATGACTTTAAATCTGAACTGACCGATAAAAACCCAAAAAGGTTGATTAAAAAAAAAATAAAGACGGATTTGTTCAATAAAACCAGAAGAAAACAGTGAAAGTTGCGGTTCACAGTAGAGGTGTAATGTTTAGTCCGCATTGTTGACAAAAATCAATGTGAAATATAGTCGAGAAATATCTTAAATGCTGTGAAAACTGTTCAAAAGTGGATCATCTATTCATTCATCGTCTATACTGATTCTCGGGGCTCTGAGGACAAATCCAGTTGACTGGCAGAGAAGGAAAGATTCCTCTTGGGCGGGTCGCTATTCAAATAAATCATCTATTGTTCAGTGCACGTCATGTTGGAGGCTGATGATGAAGGATCTTAAAACATCTGAAATTCTGGAACCATTTCGTTCCCAACGCAGTAAAACAAAACATTACTCATAACTTTTGCAAATCAGACTTTAATTCTGATAATGCTTTCATAAAAACTTGAGATTTCAGGCCCTCTTGAGATGGAATTCCTGGACATATCAGTATAAACAGTGTCTAAAAATAATAAGAAAAAAAACATTCTCTTTTCACTGGTTTGTAGTTTAATACTGATGCAGATTACAAGCAAAAATGGAGACAGATTGTTCTTGATCACATACGATTTTTTTTTAATCGAGACTAAATGACAGATGACGTCAAATTTTCCGTTGGGAGACGTGACGTTCTTGAAGTTCTTGAATTTTGACCCTTTACCAACAAACTCTAAAACTGGATTGTCATTTCTCAGGGTGGCAGCACAAACTTAAACTGTTGCTTCAAAATGTTTAGGAGACACAATGCTCAGAATAATACGACGAAAGGTGTTTAACCCCTACATAACCTTGTGTACAGTAAGCCATAGACATATGGACAACAAAATAAATATGATTTCACCGACCTGTTGTTGGAGAAAAGTCAAGACAAAGAGCTTTGATTTCAAAGTAAATATCTTTAGGGAATTGCTTCAGTAAGAACATGCGCAGTCATAATGACATAAAAAAGTTTAATTCAGAGTGAAGATGTGAGCCAAGTTTTCAAGTTGCTCCCTCTTTACCTTCCTGAAGTATTTCTAAAGAATGGGACGGACATGCGGGACCGTCCAGACACATAATGCATCTGGTCCATGTCCGTGACCAGCAGGGGTTTAAAATGATGGAATATCGGTGTGAAGATATCTGTGGTCAATAAAGCTGCGGCTCCAGCGTTTCTGTGTGAGCTGGTCACTGAGAGAGAGCGAGAGAGAGAGAGAGAGAGAGAGAGAGAGAGAGAGAGAGAGAGAGAGAGAGAGAGAGAGAGAGAGAGAGAGAGAGAGAGAGAAAGAGAGACGGCTGAACTCTGACTGAACTCTGCATCCTGGGAAATTAAATCGGTAATCTTCTGTCTGAGGTAAACACGCTAAGATTCCTGCTATTCTTCGTCAGACTTTGTCCAAACGGCACATCTCGCTGCAGTATGAAAGTCTAAAGCAGGACAAAGGCCCAGGAGGTGTGATTAACTAAGGTATTCACCATCGTAATGACTGCTGCCTGGACGATATGACCAGCGAGTCCAGTCTCTCTTCCAAGAAATATCTTTTAAACACTACCGTTGACGTATTGAGTACTTTAAGGACAGAGTCCATTTCTACTTTGTGGCCTGGTTGTAAATCATCCCAAGCCTCTCAGGGGTATAATTTTGTTCATATTCTTGTTTAAATAACCTTTTACTCTCATTTTTCTTAAAACAAGGCTACAATTGTTGGCTTAAATATTTCTATTGTCCAGCGACGATGTTATTTCATCCACATTTTCACACTTTGACCATCATTTAGAAACTTTTTATTTTTTATTTTTTACAGATGACACAATGAAGCTGCAAAAGATGCAGGTGTGAGCCTGAGTCGACCGTCATTCTGACTTTATAATTTTGAGTGGAAAAATGCTTTAAAGGCTGTCAAACAGGAGGGACCCGGCCAGAAATACACAGCGGAGACTCTCACATGTGCTGCGTGGGCCGCAGAAACCCACCACAGCCAATCCTTCCTCCCGGTCCTCTCTGGGAGTTTGTTTTGCCGTCCAGCTGAGCTTACTTCTGACTCTGTAATTGACTGGAGCTGGGTCAATCCCATCATGCAGTGCGTGGTGGAGCCCTGCGGTCAGACTGCTGTTTACATTAGAGCTCTAATCAGCATCCCTGGGGAGCGCCTTCAGATCTAGGCCACGGCGGCAGTTTGGGCCGGCCCCAGTGCCGCCCCGGCCAGCTGGGAGGGGACGGCCTGCTCGGTGCCCACCAGACCGCGGACCCACCCCCTGTTGTGACAGCTAAAGTCTCTTTTCAAAACTCTGTTATCGTGGTTTTGTTCTGATTTACTTTCCACCGGTTCACCTCTTGCATATCAGTTGAACTGCTAAAGTCCTCCGTCAGACAACGGCTCTCCTCACTTCCCATTAAAAATACTGAAGATGCTACTTTGTTAACTTGGCCCCGGACCAACTTTTTAGTGACGCATCGCTTTCTTAAAATCACTGCTCCAGGTGAGCCTTGAACTCACAACCTCAGCATTGCTCCACAGTCTACTGCCATATAAGTACTGCGCGCTAACCGATTGCGCCACTGGAGCTCAGAGAACCCGATGAAAACTGCAATTTAACATCTTAATATTCATGTTTCCGATTGTGAACTCTCTTTCACTGACATTTTAAATCTTGCACCAACATTTTTGGAATTGGGATTATTCCAGAATCGAGGAGAATCTTAGAAAAGAATCTGTGTTTTTCACACCAGTTTAAAAACATTCATTCTTTGTAAAGTGCATGAGTGCAAAAGAGTGCACGAATAAAAACCAGTCAAACTTTGTCTGAAATTAAATCGTCTATTTGTTGGTTTAGATGGTGTGATTTATTGTGGTGGGACAGTGTGGTTTGGTAGAACTCCTCTTTTATTTGTATGTTTTTACTGAATGAGTTTATAGCCCCGTTTCCACAGTCCCCCTTGGTACCGGTACAGGGCCTGTGGTAACCGTTTGTTGTGCGTTTCCACTGACACAGTTACCGTTACCAACAGGTCCCATTGGTAACCATTTCTCGCTACCCCTCGCTACCCCTCCGTTTGGGATACCAGGCGCAACCTGCCGGATATGAGGGGGAGGAGCTTCAACACTGTCGTCTGCTGATTGGTCTGTGACAACCCAACCGTTACTCTACTGGCAAGCCCGCCATTTCAAATCAGTAAAGAAAGTGAAAAATGGATCCTTGGACGACGGAAGAAGTGCAATTGCTCCTCTCCATAATCGGAGAAGAGCAAATTCAAAGAGAGCTAGACGGGGCAGTAAGAAACGAAAAAACCTTCAGGGCGGTGTCGGAGAGGATGAGATCTCAAGGCTTCAGTAGAAGTCCGACACAATGCCGGGCAAAATTAAAAAAACTGCGCAGTGACTACCGCAAGGTGAGGGACCACAATAGCCGCAGCGGGGTCCAGAGGAAGCACTGGCGGTGGTTGGACGCCATGGACCTCATTTATGGCCACAGACCGGCCAGTCAGGGCAGAGAAGCCGGTTTGGACAGATGATGATGCACAGATGGGATGGCACTTTTAAATCTGGTTGAACTTGTTACAATGACAATAAAGATATTCTATTCTATTCTATTCTATTCTATTCTATCAGTGGCAGTTTAAAACTGCAGGAAGTGGATCTTTTATCCATTCAGTTAGTTTGCAGTGAGTGTTTCCACTTGGTCTCGGCCCTTTAAGTGTGAATGAACAAGGTTTTATGTGGTGCCATACATTGACTTTTTGTCTGGGTGGTGGAGGGCTGCAGCCTCTCCCAGCTGGTGTAGGACAAAGGACAGGGTACAATCTGGACAGGAAACACCCAAAAGACACAAAAACACCCACCTACAGACAATTTAGTCAACATAACTGAACATGTATATCACCTTATTGCTCAACCACGGGACAACTTTATCCATCTATGGAAGGCCATGATTATGGCAGACGTTACAGTTGATCTCTGCGTCCCTTACGCTGACCTCGTCGTTCCCCCGTAAACAGCCCCGTCCCGCAGACTTTACTGAGACCCACCTTGTCCGCGGTGAGCTCCCGGATCTTGATGATCTGCACTCTGAACTTCATGAGCAGCGCCTCCAGAACCAGACACTTCTCCTTCCAGTCCTCCTGGCTCATCGCTTCCTCGCCCTCGGCCATGACGCCCAGACCCTGTGGTGAGAACCACGAATGAATGAATGAATGAATGAATGAATGAATGAATGAATGAATGAATGAATGAATTTTTGCCACAGCCACAGTGCAAAAAATTGAATTCTGTGCATTCAGTTTATAGTGTTTAAAATTTCACGCACACATTTTTTATCAATTCTTTTTTTTTTTTTTTTTTTTACAATTTTTGTAGCCGAAATGGGTATCGGCTGAAGCCAAGACTTATTTTTGCCTATCCATTAAAAATCCATAAAGTTACCCAGGACACGAGTGATTAAAAAAAAAAAAAAAAAAAAAACAACAACAGAAAAAACAAAACATAACAGAAGTAATACAAAAGAAGAGAAAACCACAACTTTTATTTTTTTACCTTTCAATGTTTTTTTGAAAGAACAGAGATTTGCACAATTTTAAGTCGTTACTAAATCCATTCCATAATATAACTTCCAGAAATGAAACACATCCGTATTCAACATTTGTTCTCACGCTATCTCTTTCAAAGACACCCAGTCCTCTTAAACTATAATTATTTTCTGTTAATTTTCAAGAAGGGAGACACTGACAACACAGTGTATGTGCTACCAATAGTCTTAGTAGAGGCTCTTATGTATTTACACAATCATTGATTGGAGTCAGTTGAATTACTTCTGCTCATGGATAGGATAAGACAGGAATTGAACCACCCATCTTGCAACTTAAAAGCCAGAGTTTCTACCAACCGAGCCACAACAGCTGATGCAAATTGGATACACACAATATACTTATACAAGATACTTTAAGGGTTAATTTTCAATTACTTCGTTCCAAAAACTCTATTTTCCAAAGGATTTTATGGTGTCAATCATAATAAACTGACAACAGTCACAGTGGCAACAACAAGCACACACACACATGCATGCACACAAAAACACACACACACACATGCACAGAAAGGACAAAGAATTAGTTGTTTTGCGAGCAGCCAACACCTGAAATATTCCAGGGTCCAGCCCAGTTGGCCCAATGTGGCCGAGTGGGCGTATCGCTCAGCCCGGACCAAACAGGAAAACACCTCTATTGGTCCAAAACACCTCGACGCCCTCCCCGGCACAAGCTTACATCACATTTTCCAGGGCTGACAGTGGAGGAAAAGCAGTAAACACACACAAACAGTAGCAGATACACACACACACACACACACACACACACACACAGAGAAAGAAGAGACGAGAGAGACGGATCAAGATTTCTGACAGAGGATAGGCGTCAGATAGGAATCATGCTGCTCGCTCCTGCCTGCTGTAACGTCTCATTACCAGCCCGGCCGCTTCGCAGAGACACAAAGAAAGACTGCAAACATGTGCGGAGCGAGGCCGTAAAGTTTGCATTTATTCCCGCAGGCTTATTTCTGTTGCTTGTTTGCTGTGGTAAACATGGATGAAGGGAAGAAATACAAGTAGCACAAAAAAACCCAGAAAAAACTGAAGGGATAGAGGAAGTGGATTTTATTCTACTTTAATAAAATGCTGATCTGGCACACAAATAGACCAGAAAAAGAAAGAAATTAAATTTTTATGTGCAGAATTTTAATTTATAGAGTCTTACACATAACTTCAAAGTGTACTGGACTCAATATCCTTCCCTAATGCACACAGGCATAGTACAGGTAATACATTTATAGTCCAGGTAAGCCAGTTAAGAGTGTAAGAATGTAAATATATGTACAGCTGGTCAAAGCAAAATACAGCTGCATGAGCCTAAATCTTTATATCAGCAATACCTGTAATGAAATATGTATTGTACCGAACACATACTCCATACATATATAATAATCAAGCAAGAATTTCAAAGTGGTTAGTACTACATTAAGATGGTATCACTTGAAGATACTTTCTTTTTTCCATAATTGGTAATGATTTTCACTTGAACCACTTCAATAATCTTTAATATCACTTACAGGCTGGTTGTTTGAAGGTTAATTCCATTTAGATTATTTCTCTGTCTCGTTCTTATTCTAACGGAGCCTATTATAGCTGACAACTGAACATAGAGTAGCTACAACCTGAACAAATCACGACTCCATCAGAGGCCAAACAGACAGACACAGTCACGAGACCTACAGGTAATATAAAGCCACAAACTTACGTAAAAATCCATATTTTTTTACTGAAATACCAAACTCTTCCATGCACAAGGAGAACATGCAAACACCACACAGAAAAGGGACCCAGACCCAGAATCAAACCAGGAACAATATTAATGTGAGATGAGACGACAAACCACTGGAGTCACTTGCAACCTGGGATCATTCATACTTTATGCATAATTCAGGTTAAATGTTCTAAAATTGTGTTTATGTCATATAATTTTCCCTCCCACAGGACCCTCTTCTGAAATCCATAGTCGAAAGTACTTAAAGTGTCATTCTTCACTGTGACACAGAGAAGCTTTTAACTTTGTCTCTTAATATTTTTTAGTCTCTTTGCCTCTGTTGTTGTCTTTCACTTATTGTTGAGTAACATTAAGGTCTTAATGCAGACAATTGGACAATGAAGTTGGCAAAAGCCATAAAAGTGTCACTTTTTGAATTAAAGATTTACAGTGAGGCACTATTTTCACTAAAAGAAAAGTTGTAGTCGGTAAACTGAGGCAAAAAAGACTAGATCATCAGGCAACTTTGAATATTAAATACCTGTTATTTCTTTTGAAAATCATCAATCCCCACATTATTGCCTGGGAAATTCAAAACACTCAAAGGTAATGGGAACATGAGCTCCCAATTCAGCTGACTTCCAAGTGGCATATTTTTTACACCCAAAAAAGTAATACACACGCGCGAAATTCTTCACACACACACACACGCACGAAAGTTTCTCCTGCTCTAATAGCCTCGAGGTCATCGAAATTAGAGTCAAATTTTTGATTCATATATATTTACCTCTTAATTTCTAATGACATAAATTGAGCTTTCAACATTATGAGGTTGCCACTTTACTAGAAAAACCACATTGTGCTGCTTTCTTGTCTTCAAAACTGTAAAAAGAACATATATTCTTAACTGGCCAAAGAAACTATTCACGTTCACGGAGGTTTTTAACCAAACTATCAGCTCTGGAACATAACACATAATTGCAAGATCGGAAAAACAATTAAAATACGGTATGAAAACACATTTTAATCCACATTTAGATATAAATAGTAGCGGAACAGTTTATTACTCTGAAGAAAGACTCATAGTTAAAAATGACATTTCTTGTGAGTTTTTTCGACTTACCCTTTAAAAAAAGATGTGAACAGACTTTAAAAGAAACTTCACGTCATATCGTGTCCAGGGTTTGTGTATTTGTTTCTATTTCAGAGCAGAAAATCTTATTTGAGGAGTAAAGTCGCTGATTTTCTTTCCAGCGCTTTTCATTTCAGCTCTCGGCCAAAAGTTGGAGACGGGATGGTTTTTTTTAGAGGGCGTGGCTTCTTCTGATTCATCCAATCACAGATCAGACGGGCGTTTCCATGCACGTCAAGAGCGCAGAGTCTGACATTGATTGACATGTTACATTAACCAATGAAAACGCCGAGCGCCACTCTGCAGCGGGGGCATTTCAGTAGCCGCTCAGAGGAAGTGACGTCTAAATGTTGTCGTGTCGTAAATAGATATGCGCCACTGAATCGTATGTCCGCGTTGCGGCCATATTGGACCGGGCAGCGTGGGCGCGTTAGAAGGAGGTTTGTATGATATGAATAAAATGAAAAAAGTACCATGAAATAATCTAATGTTCCTTTTATCTAAATGAAAATTATACTAAGGTCTTACATTCACAGCCCTTTTTCAGTTTCACACACCTCTAATAACTATAGATGGTTTGGAGTAGTAAAATAAATATTGAGGATGTACTTCAGTTACACCCTGCTATTATCTTACAACCCCGTTTTACATTTCTGTTACCTTTTACTGATCAGACATTCCTTCCTTTTTAGTTTACATGGTTGTACTGTTGCTTATTTAATTTAATTTAATTAAATTATTTTACAGATTTGGGATTATTCGCAGCAGTTCTGTAGCGCTGAGTCACAGTGTCCCCTGTTGGTCAAAACGCTGAAATTATGATGACGTGTTTCCGTTTCCTGTGTAAACAAACCAGCCAATATGGCAGCGTCCTCGGTCAAATAGTAGGAAGTCCTCATTTAGAGCATTTCTTTACGAAAACCTGATTTACATCATCATGTCTGATGTGAGAAGCGATGGGAGAGCAGTGAGATATTACTGTACCGCCGGTAACGGAATGGAGGTGTTTTTAATGGAGGAGCTGAAGAAGAAACTGGCAGCCGAAGACGTGAGTTTTGTTAACACGAGAGGAAAGCGACAAAGATCCCAAACTACGGTCAAGTTTATGTAGTTAATCTAGTTGTATCCGCATTTTAAACGGAAATGTTTTTAATTATGGCTTTACTTCACTTCTTTGTTCAAGGTGTATAATTTTTTTGTTTTGCATTACCACTTTATGGGATTTAGCTTCAAATAGAGACCAAGAAAGAAACCTTCAGCATATTCAACAGAAGAAAAAAAAAATCCCTTTTTTAATTCTAATTTTACAGTCTTCAATTTTTCGATTCAAACAGCATTCCATGTTTATGGATTTTTACTTTTTTGTTATATGTATATATTCCTATGTCATTTACATTTTTTTCTGTTTTAATGTTTTGTAATTAATATTTGAAGCTTATTCAAGAACATTTTACTGTCAGAAAGGTATTTAATGGATGACGATTGATTTAATTTTATGTGTCGTCAAATTATTTTGAGTTAAAAAATCAACTGATAACAACATAACATCGTATATGGATGAAAAAACTTAACATTTATGTGTTGTAACATAAGCTTTTACACATATATTTCAGCAGATAACGATGATGTGACATTCAGGCTTGAAGCAAAAATTATGATGCAGTCTCATAGTCTCATAAATACATGCAGAAATATACTGACGATACCTATCAAAATGAGTCATCCTCCTCAATTGTTTTCCCCTTTTGTTTCTTTCATACATGAAATCATGGTCAAGGTATTTTGACTCTTTAACCAGAATTTTCTTTTAAAAACTATTGAATTTCAAGTGTGAAGACATTAAAAAAAGTCGACTAGAAGTAAAATATGCAGCGTAAAATAAGTCCATTTTGACTTGCTTGTTACCAACTTAACCAGCCAATCATATGACAGTGACCTGAACTTGAACGTCATAATGGGCACAGAAACAGATATAAGTATGATTATCAGGGAAGCATTAAATGCAGATTGACTTAGATTTTTACTAAAAAAACATTTCTCGGATTAAGAATGCCTAGAAATACTCCAGTGGGCAGCTCTCTGCCGATGCCTCATCGATTTGGATAATCAGTGAAAATACACAAAAACACAGATTGAGCTCTTCACATAATTTGACCCCAGCCTGAATGAAAACCACAGTCATCTGACTGTGAATAGTTGAATGTGATGCTTGATTTTTCTATGCAGGTGTGTCAGACTCCCGGTAAAGTGTTGTTCAGCTCCTCTGCGGCGATCCATAGAGTCAGTGAGCTGAAGGCTGCAGAGAGACTCTTCCTCCTTCTGAAAGAAGACTCACCTCTGAAGCTATCGGCCCACACGAGCCCAGGTATCAGCCTGACACAATTGCACACATACAAAAACATGCTCTTGTAGAAACATGAGAAATACAATGTCAGATGAGGAAAAAAATAATTTTCTTCCGTTCTTAGCACTGCTCACTGTTGAAAAGAACAATATGCAATATTCGAAAAAATACAGTGTTGTCATTAGAAATATTTTCATCATTATTTTTATTAAACTTTTTTGTGATGTGTTCTTTCCCTTATTTATAGAAAAGGCCACTTCTCTGCTTCAGTCCAGGCTGTTCACTGACAGCGATCAGTGGCTCTGTGCTGTAATGACATGGAGCCGCCTGCAGGCGGAGCTGGCGGACAGTAAAACAACCGTGAAGAACTTCAGAGCTGCACTGGGAGTGACGATGAGGGAGGAGGAGGGCAAAAAGGGGAAAGAAGCATGGCAGAAGTGCATGACTGAGTTTAGCAAAAGTGCAGAACACCAGAAAGAGGACGGGAGAGGGAGTGAAGTACTAGAAAGCCGTAAACAAAATGGAATGCAGACACTGGGAAAGAAGAGAAAGAGGGATGAGGAGGAGGAGCAGGAGAGGAATAGTACACTGATGGAGTCAAAGGTTGAGAGGAATGCAGAAACATCAAAAACATCCATGGAAGTGGGGACAAGGGTGGCTGAGGAGCTCAGTAGCTGTGGAAAAAGTGGTAAACATGGATCAGACAAAGGATCATTATGTTCCTGCACAGAACCGGAGCTCAGTGTGGAAGGAAACAGGATGAATGACACTGTGGAAGAGACTGCCTCGGACCGTGTGGAAAATGGTAATAACTTTGTTCCTTTTTTTAGAATTTTACCAGATATTTTTGTAAAATTTTTACTCTTAAGGTTAAATTCCCACCTTTATTCAGATCTTTCCCCTCATTTCCCTTCACGTGAAGTGAAGAGCACTGAAGAAGGAGAGAGGAAAACTTTAAGAGACTGCAGGAGCGAACCCCAGCTGCCTTCTTGCATCTCATTTAGGATCAGCTGCAAATGTTCTGGATCTCTGTCCCGATGCCTCAGCACACAGGTAGTAACCATGAAGCATGCGTTTATCCTCATAATCATCAAATATAATGTAAACATTTTATATAGAATGAGAAATCTTTTTTTCATGTTTTTTCATGATAAGATTATTCATTTCTGCCTTACAGGGGTCACATTGACACACCGCCTCATGCAAATGAGACGCATGCATAGAAAATCATGCAATCAAGTAGATCATCTATGTATGTCATGCAAACGTCATATTTTGTGTCGATTTTTACAGAAATCTTCACGTTATGTCTAAAATAGGAGGTGAGCAAAGTGATTGGAGTTGGTCTGAGCAGGCTGCTGGGCTGGAAGGTTGACCTGAAGAAGCCAACAATCGAGGTAAACCTTTTATATGTTAAACAAAAAATATCTATATGATTGTGATTTTTGTGGAAGGATACAAATGTATATATTCAAATTGTAATATTAAGTAAGTAAAATCCCTCTCTTTGGTAAATAGTGTTGGTAGATAATCAGTTTCTTCCCTAAATGATCACGAATTTGTTCATTTTTTGCAGATAAATGTTCATTTGAGTGATGACCACTGCCTTCTGGGGATCCCACTGACCAGGTCATTGAGAGAAACACTAATTAACAGTAACCGAATGCTGTTTATTTAAAAAGCAGATTTTGGAGGTGATCAGTAATGCAACCTGCAGTACTGATTTTCGTAATGTGTTTTTTTTCTTTAATGTGCCATAATTGCATCAAAAGGCTTTATAATCCTCAAAAAAAAAAAGAAAAGAAAAAGAAAAACTAAACAGGAAAAGTATTACATTTAGAAAGAGTTCAGCCTTTTTTCATACCAAATAGTTTATCAACCATCTGTCTTTCCATTTAGATTACCTCTGGCGAACCGGCCCTATATTAAAATCACTGGACTGAGGTCTACAATCGCCTGGGCCATGGTCTCTCTGGCTCAGATACAGGTACTAAAATTGAAAATGTGCTTTCCACTGTACGTTTTGGTTACAGTTTACCTATTCATAATTTCCTCAAACTTTGAGGGACCTTCATTATAGTATCTTTTAATGTATGAAAATAAGACCTCATAAATGAATGAGTGCAGCCAAAGTTAGGACCTTGTTACAAGCAGATCATCCGTTTTATTTCCATTATCCTCTTGAAAAGTTCGACCTGAACTCTATAGATGTGACCATGTCGCCGCTGTGGTAAACCCTGGAGCGCGCCGATAGCTGTGCGCTACTTCACAGTCTGTATGAAGCATTTGCATGCACATCAATCAACCTGTGATGTAACACAGTCACAGTACATGTGGGTAATCAGCTGTATGCGTTGCATGTTATCTCCTGATTAACAGCCGGGCTTCCGTGTGATTGACCCCATGTGTGGCGCGGGGACCATCCTGGTGGAGGCAGCGCGGGAAAACGAGGTCAGCACAGGAATTTTACGCAGCCATCATGAGCGTAGAAGTCACTCCAAATTTTACTTGAGTCAAACTCTGAATGAAACGCCGCCGTGGCTGTGCTGGGTGGACTTCTTGCTCTTCAGGCGGCTTGTTTCCTTGGTGTGGACATCGATGACGGGCAGCTGCAGAAGGCCAGTCAGAACGTCTCCTTTGCAGAGCTGGGAGACAGGATACACCTGCTGAGAGCTTCGTCTATGGGTAGGAAACCTGCACAACACAAAATGATCCCGGGATCGTTGAAATAAGAAGCTTGGTGGAGTTGTACAGAAAAAGGCATGCCGGTCCTATTAAATTAGAACAAGGTCAGAGGCCTTGATTTTTTGTTTTGTTTTTTGTTCCTGAAGTATTGATTAGTGGGGTAAGTTTAAAGCCTGGCTTATTGATTAGGATTGTTGATGCATACATTAACAAATGATGTAATAATGTAGATACAACTGATATATGGAGTGAAAAGCACGCAACAGCTAGCCAATTGGCCAGGAGCAAAATAAATGCAAAGAGAGAGACTATCAGGTTGGGTTAAAAGATAAAAAAGACGTGTAATTCTCTGTACTGGTAATTCCAATATGCCTCTGCGATTTGGATTTCTAAAAATGTCTGAGGATTATTCAGCTTTTTAATCCCATAACACAGATTCAGTAATGCATGTCACATTACTGATTGACTAATCTCATAAACTCTGCTTTTTAGATGCTTTGCAGACAATCGTCACTCAAAGAGAAAGAAAAAACTATATATTTATTACCTTTGACATGTCGGGGGAGGAAACAAAGTCGAACTTCCGACATCGTTTTTGATTTGTGATATAGTTTTCAGTTTATCAGAAGTGGTAGTAGTTTTCAGCCCTCATGCTGTAGATCCCTGGGATTGTTTACATGAGGATCCAACGTGTTCAGACCTTTTGAAAAAGCTCAAATAGTGGCTGTTATTTTAATGAATAAGAGAGTTTAGATACAGCAATGTATTACAACTACTGATTTCAAAAGTATAAAACAATAAGCAAAATAATCTCTCACCAAACTTGGGAAATATCACCAAAAAGACATCAAATGAAAATAAATAAATACAAAAAAAGACATAATGTTTGCGTCTCTGACAAAGAAGGAAAACAGAATAAATGTTTTCTTTCCATAAAAGAATAATAGTCAGTCACTTCAATTCATTGTCAATCTATGTAAACTAATCAAAAAGTTCGGAATTAATTACAAATGTGTCATTAAAAGAAAAGGTAAGAATATAATAGTGTAACAATCATTTTATACGACATCATTTAAACTTTTAAACATTCACATAATCTGACATGCCCTCCTTTCTAAAAGCATCAGAACAGTAAAACCAATTCCCTTATTTTAGTTGACTGAAAATATTTGGGTTTGACATCAAATAATCAACATGAAACAGAAGATCAAGATCTCAGCTTTTGTTTTTTCGGTATGTGCGTCTAAATCTGAGGGACACCGTTCAGAAGACGGGGCCTTTTGTCTGACTCCACTTTTTTCTTTTTTTAACTTGTGAAGCAGAAGTATTGGAACCTGTGTGCTGACAGGTGGTGCTCTGTGGACCAGGTGCGTCTCGCTGCATCTGGTATTCAAACCATAAACGGCACCGAGCGGTTTGACATGTGCAGACGGCGTTCATGATGCCCGAGAGCTCTGAGGGTGAAAAACAGAAGTGTGGAAACAGTAACTGTGATGCTGAAAGAATCATTGCACAAACTGAAAGTACCAGTCTATTTGGAAATCTTCTAGTTACTAGTAACTTTTTTTATTTTATTTAATTTTCTTCTTCAACCTATTTCAGTCTTGTTTTTTTTATGCCTCGGTCTGATTATTATTCTTCCGTTATCATCACCTGTTAACAATCTTAACACAAGTTTATCTTTGTTTTGTCTTGAACGTTCCGTTGTTTTGTCAGCAGCTCCCTCGTCTTTTCAGTATCTTTTACCACGTTAACCCTGTACGAGGCATGCAGTCATACCCTTAAATATTGAAAACAATTGACCCGACTGAGATTATAATCTTGAGTAAAAGATTATTTCAAGATTTCATGTTGTAGTTTTCTAATCTTCACCAATTCGTGTGAACATTGGACACAGTCTCACTAATTGTTCACAGTGCATATAATCAAGCATTTTCTCACAGTTTTCACCGGTACAGTGCACGAACGACTGGAGTCAGAGTTTTTTTTTTTGCCAAATAAAAAGTATTAAATAATGTAATGAAATGCCTAAAACTCCCCATTGTTAGTTCGAAAGCAACAAGGAGTGCAGAAGCCCGATAGCGACGACATTCACCCGAATGATTGGTGACGCAATCTAAGCTACTTAATGTTTTAACACGGTTATAAATGAAGCTGTTCAAGCCGTGACGGATGACATTGTAACTCGTAGCTGTCGGCACCTTGTACCCAATCCAGCCTGTGCAGCTCTTAGGTTTCTCCGAGGAGCCTGGACTGCGTGCTTTCAGTGGGAATCTCCGAGTGGGAGGTGAGTGCGGCTCCCGCTGTCGTGTTCTAAATTACCTCTGGGTTTGTTTGTGCCCCTCTGTTGTTGTGCAGCGCTGCCGCTGGCCGGCTCCAGTGTGAACGCCGTGATCTGTGACCTGCCGTTTGGCAGGAAGTTCGGCACAAGGAGCGACATGGCCGCCAGCCTGCCGCTCATCCTCGCGGAGATGGACAGGTTTGTTCCTCGGTGTTTTCCAAACGTTGCTTCTAAAAATGTTCAGTGAATAGATACTACTTGTGTGTCAGTCATGTGAATTCAGCTCGAATGTTTGTGTGTTTTAGAGTTCTCTGTCCCGGCGGTGTCCTGGTTCTTCTCCTGAGTCCACAGTTATCCTGCCTGCTGGGGAAACTTCTCCCGCGAAAACGCACCGGACCCTCATCTAACAAAGAAACGGAGCCTCCAGCTGGGACGCAACGCTGTCCGTCTCCTTCCGTCTCCCCCACGAAGCAGCAGAGTTCTCCAGTCCACTCGGAGATCAAATCCAAACCGGCTCAGGCACTGGAGCCTCAGACTGAGCTGCAGACTACCGTGTCCTCGCTGAGGCATCAAGCCACTTTCAGAGTCAGCTTAGGAGCAATAGATGGACTTATCCATAAATACGTCAAAACACCATCCTGAATGACACCTGTAAACGTTCCACTCCGAAATACTTTGATGTTTTCTATGTAGAAGGAGCAGTCAGGTTAAAATACCCACATTCTGTAACATAACGTTGTTTTTTTTTCTACAAACATATATTTTTGACACAATGGTATCATTTTAATCAAATGAACAATTAAAATGTTATTTTTCTCTTTTCCTACATTTGTTCTACTGACCTTTCTTCTCAGCCGCCAGCTCCTCTTCTTCAGTTTATTATGTAAACCTTTTGTAACACAAATTTATCTCAGATCTTAAAACAGATTGGCGGCTCTGCTTTTAGCAGTGATCTTGTAATTTTTGGTCTAGTTTTTAATTTCTAACTAGTTTGAATTGTGGCGCAGCGGTTGGCCCTGTTGCGTCACGTGGAGGAACGTCGCTGGTTCAAAACTGCTGACTGTTGCGTGCTTCAGTGTTTTCATCCCCCCCAAAAATCTGGTTATTCTAATGTGTCTGTTATTATCTCTGTGTGTGCACATTAGATTAGGACAGAATAGAAGAAACTATCATTATTTCAGAAACGTCTCGAGCTAAAACAGTCTTGTGTAGCCGGTGGGGTGAGTTTTCTCGAGTGAGAGTAAAGACTGTTTTTATTCTATTTTGGGAGATTTAAAAAATCTGTAGCTCCTTTCAGAAAGCAGCATGGATAACAGATGATTTCCAGTTTTGTTTTTTAATACAGCCTATTTATTATCAGTGTAAACAGTGTCTGATGGTGGACTCGCCACCTGCTGCAGGTGTTTCTTATACTGTTTTTGTGATTTTCTTTACAGAAGATTATGCAGGTTTCACAAACATTGTGTGAACACTAAACAACACATGGGATAACGTTGCTCCCTTACAAACAAAATGCTGCCTTCTTTTTTTGTCCTAATTTAGTTAATTTTAATGTTCAAGGATATTTCTTAATATTTCACATATTCTTTTTTTGTGTTTTTATTTTAGATCAACACAAAATAGCTTAATGTTTAGTCTGGATTGTCAAAAAAAATAATTTTATAAATATGGTGATTTGCAGTATCTCAGCTAAATTCAAAATGTTGAATTACACTTTAGAAACAAAACCATATCTTTATCTGTCGAAACTATTGTTCGTAGAAGAGATGTATTCATCCAAAACTCTTGTGAATGTGCACAATCATAAAACAAGTTGTCAATGTGTTTTGTTTTGTTTTTGCGGAAAGAGCAGAGTAGGGAGATGTTGGGTTTAAATTTGTTAGGGGGGGTAACATCGATATGGGATCTTTAAATAAACATACAGTAATAAAACATACAGTGAGGGAGTAGAAAAATCATAGGATCTCAAGATGAATCAGTAAAGGATGTTGGAGGCCGAGAAAGGCTCCAACATCTTGCAGGAGCAAAATAATATTTATAGAAATGACTGATGATACCAGTGTCATTGCATCGTCAAAAAAGCGCTTGACACACCAGTTACTGTTAACCATTTTGTAATACTTGTGACTGAATTTTACTTTTATTTGAATGCGAAATTCTGAGCCATACTGTAAAGGATTAAACAAAATGCCTTGTGGAAAGTTTCAAGTGGTGGGACTCTTGTTCTGCCTGCAACACAAACCACATCAGCTGAATCACAATGTTGCCATCTGCCAATGTTTAGCCCTACTTAGCCCAGTTTTACATTGAGGGGCCAGACAAGCCCACACGGGGCTTAGTGTTTTCATACGTTTCCTTTCACCCATAACTCTAAACTCAGATTAGAACCCATGGTTTGATTTGTATTCATCCAGAGTAGAAGAATGGGTCATAATGGGGCATAAATTGCTTATAGTTGGTGTTTATTTTTTTTTTAACTGCATAAATAATAAAAATGATTGATTAAGATTTTTTTTTCAGTGTTTTTACTGTTAAAACAACGTGATTAAAAGCTGAAATGAGTGTGTATTCAGAAGCTCCATCTCTCTGTCATACTCCATGGAGAGGCTACGCCATCGTTTCCAGTGCGCATGCGCCGTCCGCAGTGGAAGCCATGTTGGAGCTACAGTGGACTCGGGCTGGGATTTTCTGACGCCGTATGTTTTTCCTTAGATATTTCTCTCCATACGTCGTCGGGGTCCGTCTACCGAGCGCTACCGGCGCCGTAAGCGGCAGTGGAAATGATGAACTCCAGTGTCGACCTGTCCCGGCGGAATCCGCAGGAGGATTTCGAGCTGATCCAGCGGATAGGAAGCGGCACGTACGGAGATGTGTACAAGGTAAAACTGCATAGAGGGGAAGGCTGCCGCCGGGTTCCATTGTCGGACGCGGAGTGGTTCGCACACCAATAGCGTGTTTATGCTCTCACTTGTTTCGTTATTGTTTGGCTGGGAGTCCAAAACAACTCCGTAAGCTGTTTTTTCTCAACAAAGCGTCCTGGCTGCGAGTTTGTACTCACATCTGCTGGTGCATTCTTTATTCTGATGCGCACATTATAATTCCATTATCGGACAAACACAGAAGGCTCTACTTGACTGTTGTTTATGGCTGTTTGTTGTTTTGGCCTTGCTCTTCCATTGTTTGCTGGTTGTCTATACAACGCTTTTAAACCAGATTATGAGATTACAGTGACTATTTTTCAACCTGTAACAAACGATTATTGCTATTCTCTTGTCGGACGCAGATTCGTCGTGCCGAAATCGTATTTACATTGTGTTTTTTGAGTTAACAGTCATTGCAAATGACAAGGGAACACTGGCGATGTGTGCATTCATACACCCTTAGCTGTGGTTATCATATAATTATTTTGGGGGGGAATTATAAATGCTCCGTTGGTTGTTAAAGGAGAGCACTACGTTGTCCGATAATAGACGTCCAGCTCGCTAGCTCGTAACCAAGTTAGCATCAAGATGCTAACCAGGCGTTCGGAAGATGGTGACAAAATATCAACGGGCAGTGAGATACTTCCTGCACGGGGACACACAAATGACCTATTGGCTTTCCAACGTATCGTGATTTTGCAGAGGTTTTGGCTAAACGTGTTTAAATTAAATAAAAAAAAATAAAATAATAAAAAAAAAGAAGTGGAGTGAAGCCCAGACAGATTGACAGCTGCCTGCTTGGAGGAAGACTCCGGCTAACGCGGCTCCAGCGTCAACAACACCCACATCACAACGATTCTCTTTATTTATAAATCATCTTTTTAACCACGTCAGGTGTCGCAGCCCGAGTGCCCGTGTCTGTGCAGAGTTTGCGTGGTTGGTTTGCGTTACCGCTGTGTTTGATCGGCCCTCTCTCACACGTCAGGCCTGGGATCCTGAACTGGAAGGAAGCTCCAGACGAGCAGCGAAGTCCCATCGAGTATCAGCACGTTTATTATTACATGCCTCGCAGAGCAACTGGAACCATGACATAGTAATCATATCTTGCACCTTTAGTCAAGAAAAGCGAGCAGGTCATCAGATATCATGCAAAGAGGAAGGTGTTGCAGAAAACCTTTTTTTTTTTTTTTTTTTTTTTTTTTTTTTTTTAAAGAAAGGTGCAGGATAAGAAAACAAAAGTGGGATGAGGCCATTATAAAGCCTCAGTTCGTCATTACAGATGCAGCTGAACTAGGCTGCCAGTCCACAAGGAAAGAAAGCATAACATACATCCACATTAATAGTTATATACCTGGTGGATTTGATGTCAGCGCTCTTTATGTCTCGGTCAGGTTATACAAGTTGAGCTCTACAGTTGTTTGTGTAGCTGTCCCTCTGTTGTGTTGTGTGAGAGAGAGAGAGAGGCATTTGGAAGACTTGAGGTCCATCGAACGCTTTCAATCAGGCTCAGTGAAGTTTAGATAACCTCACTTAGAAAGTTGTTAAAACTAGTTGTAATCCCAGATAATACAATCTCAGAATATTTCATCATTTGTGTATCGTTATGGTATTCCTTCCACTCGCAGTCAATCTTGTTAAGATTTTAATTCAACTTTGTTGTGTACTGACAGAGCCGACAGAATATTTTGAACAGGGCAGCCCAGAGAGACCCTGCCTGCCAGGTCTGTCACAAACAGTCCATTAATATATACTAATGACTTTCAAAAAAAATAAAAAATTACAGGGGATAAAAGTAATTTAATCATCCACCATAAACACGACAAGATAACATTAACAAGCTTGTATTTTCTTGCGAGTTGCAGATGATGATTGCGGAAACATTTCTATGTAGCTTGTGCTTGAGTTCACAGGGGGTTTCTAGAGGACATCGCTTCAACCAGAAACCTCTGGATTAAAGGATGTGCTTCCAAGCACCGGAGCACTTTGGTAAACCTCATTGATGCCTATATTTGGTTCCTACCACTGTGTGAAAAAGGGCTTGGATAGGAATGTTTGAGCAGGACACAAAACATGAACTCTCCAAACTCGTTTTCTCCTCCATTTCCCTCCTGGTTCTCTCTATCGGTATCTATCAGAAACCGAAGGAGGGAGGAGGGTCGGCCGATTGCGAGACGGGGCTTTCTGACCACACGGTCAAAGGAATGTGATTGCATGGTAATACAGACATCTCCGAATTTTGATGGGAAGGAACCTGCTTTTTTTTTTTTTTTTAAAGATGCCATTACTGCATGCAGATAAGTGATGTCAATAAACTCGCATTGTTTCATACCAAAAATGATTCCAGAGATTCAGATATTTCCCTCAGGACGTTGTTAAAAACCTGGCCAATACAATAAAAACAACCTTAATTAGATTATTCAGTGGAGTCAAAATGCTCTATTTCAACCCGGAATATTGGAACTCTTTATTTGCCCCTGCAGGTTAGGTGAGGAGGGAATAACCATTGCAAACAGCCCTCATGCAATAAAAACAAACAGTGCAACCTGTTATTGCTGTCATTTTCAAATAGGAACCAATAACAATGGATTGATCGAAAATTACTTGCTAATTACTGTTTTAATGGCAATTAATATACGGTAAATGATTACTTTTATAAGCAAAACGATGTCTGATTGCTATAAATGTGAATATTTTTTTGCTTTTTAGTCCTCTGTGATATTAAATTGGATGTTTTCTAGTTGTGGACTGTTGGTTTAGACCAGAAGTGTCACTTCAGGGGTCACATGAAGCTCAATTTATTTTCATGTGGGAAGGACCAGTGAAGATATTTCATAATAACCTGCAAATCATGACAACTCCTGATGTTTCCTTTTGTTTTTGGTCAAAGAAGCTCAAGCACTTTATGAAATGATATTTAGTCTTCAGACCAAATATAAATGAGCGCCTTTCTCATTTCTTCTTCCTCACTACTACAGCGTCTGCCCCCAAGATATTTCCAAACTTTTTTTTTTTTCTGTCCGCTTCTTCTGATTTGCGCAGTTAGCTTTGTTTGTTTACTACCCACGATGCATTGCGCACTACGTCACGTCTTCTCAACCCGCCCGCTAGAACGATCGTTTGCAAGCATAGCGTGGCCTAACATTTCAAGGGGACCTGAGATCGCTTGTTCGATCCGGTTCAGAGTTTGTGGGATGTTTTACCTGCCCCAAACAAAACGGTTTTTCCCTGAAGAGAGCTCTGGTCTGGATCAAACAGAACCGTGAACAATCGCTTAAGGTTGTAACTTTTGCTGCTTCATCACTTAAACAGTAATCCTTGGACTGGACAGATCATTAACTAAATAATTACCAGCCTGAAAGTTGCGTTCTGAGAGAGATTTCTAATCTTTTGACTACTGGCTGCTAGGACATGTGATTTACAGTGTTATTACTGAAATAAGCCATCCTATTATTGTCGTATAAAAGGTGACACTAGTAAGTGTTTTTAACTGTTCAGTTGCTGGAAAATGCCTGTGGAAAGCAATAAAATGTTCAGCATTGCTGTAATGTGACACCAGCTGAGAGCTCGCTTACATTTAACCTTATGTTAAGTGGTGTGTGATGCCACAAACCAAACAGTGGGGAGAAGCCAACTTTCTCTCACTGGGTGTACTAGAAAAACGGGTATGCTCTTCTTTCGCAGTACCACTTTGTTATTTTGCCTGTTTCAGATTAACTTCAAAAAATTGCAGGTATCGGCTTAATGTGAAGCTCTGAAAACCCACTTCAAAGGTATCGCTCTAACAGGCAGCCCGACTCCATGTGCTTGTGAAGATAGAGTATTTATCAATACACAGGATGGCTTGTGGTGTTTGACTTGCTCGTTATAATGAGGCGACGGATGGTTGTAGGATCAGTTGGAAACAGCAGAGGCATGTGAGGGTCCTTACACTGGATAGTGATCATTGATGACGGATCGATTGCTGTGGCAGTAGGAACATGCTCGATATCTGGCTCGTTATTGAACTCACCATGAAGCGTGAACTGGGATTTATGTTGCTCTGTGGGTGCATTTTATTATATAAAGATTGACATGATCATCGCTAAGAAATAATGATTGTAGTAATTTTTTTTACTACTCTCTACTTTTAATCTGTGTGCCTGCCTCTTTAAGAGGCAAGGTGCAAAGATTACTCTATCCTATGTGCCCGTTTAAAATTATTTTTTTTATATATTTTTCTTCCGCCAGATTTTCGGCGCATAGCTAGTTAATGGGATCATGTACTTAAAAAGCACATCAAAACATCTGGAAATTTTTTGGAATAGTGTGCTATGACTTTTTGTTAATGATTCGGCGAGCCGTTTCCACAAAAAACTGGAAAATCTGACAGTAAAAGCGGATGGTATTTTGGTGAAAAACACAAAATGGAGGGGACACTAGTCATCAACGTCTGATTAAATTGGCCCCGTTTGATTAAAATTCCAATCAGATCGGAGGAAGCGGTGTAAGCCAGTTTGTGATCCAATCAGATTCCATGTAAACGGCACATCAGATTAATTCCTACTCACGTGGCACTCCAAAAACACAGTGTTTTGTGGAAAATGACGGTAGCAAAGCACATCTTGTTGATGCAGGAGTCGGCTTTTCAAGATATTATATTCTCTTTGGTGTTTCAGTTTTTAGATTAGACAGAATTGGATGATCTTCTTGGTCCATGTAAATCTAATCACTTTACTCAATGAACATTTAAGTGTGCGCGTGTGCGCGCCACAGCTGGGCAGCATTGGTCCAGGAATGCAGCAATCCTCACTTCCTGTGTGTGTGTGTGTGTGTGTGTGTGTGTGTGTGTGTGTGTGTGTGTGTGTGTGTGTGTGTGTGTGTGTGTGTGTGTGTGTGTGTGTGTGTGTGTGTGTGTGTGTGTGTGTGTGTGTGTGTGTGTGTGTGTGTGTGTGTGTGTGTGTGTGTGTGTGTGTGTGTGTGTGTGTGTGTGTGTGTGTGTGTGTGTGTGTCCCATTGTTTCACAGTAGTCCGGCAGAGGAAGACGCTGAGAGTTCCAGTAACACACACACAACACAATTATTGTATCATCACAGGCACAGCAGACACAGATGGCTGTGAAGGTGCACTTAAAGCTGCAGGTCTGCAACCATCCTGTTTTTGTCACTGTTCCTCCTGTTGTTTGCCCTCCACGGTGCGTTCACAGACCGCGCACACAAACGCTTTGAAGCCCAAAAAAAAAAAAAAAAGGTTCCCGAACTCGTCTCTGGCCTCACATGGAGATCGGAAATTTAGCGCCCGTCCCGGTACTTTAGTTCCTGCTCTCCAAGTACATTTGGTGTGCGGTGCAGGAATTTGTCCCGGTGCCACTGGCACGCCGACGTCTTGATAACTTGCACAGTCACCCTGTAGTTAATGACAGGAGCCCAAACCAGATGTGCCAGTGAAAATAGCAGAGCACATTGAGGATGTCTGGTATTAAGTTTGGCCGCTGTGTTGATGTTGCTCAATGATATACATATTTATTTTCTAGTAAAGTACAGTGTTAGTGTTAATACATGTATATAGACTGAACTTTAACCTTTATTTCACAAGTCCATCATAGTTATT
This sequence comes from Lipophrys pholis, assembly GCF_963383615.2. Taxonomy (NCBI): domain Eukaryota; kingdom Metazoa; phylum Chordata; class Actinopteri; order Blenniiformes; family Blenniidae; genus Lipophrys; species Lipophrys pholis. The sequence goes on along the minus strand of NC_137642.1, from coordinate 20,215,528 downwards.
TCTGTCTAAATTCAGTCTGATATTTGTTACTGATGTACTTGAAGTCTAATTGGAGGTGATATATAATCCCAACTCCACACAGACAGAAACACAAGCGATTATCCTGCTCAGTGCACTCTACCCGTAAATAAAAACCTCAGGGAACAAGTATTTGAAGGTAAACCACACCGATAAAGGTTCATACATTGTGTTTCTGCATTTTCGTTAAATTTGGAATGATAAATATCTGTTATTGGAACTTCTGGGTTAGACTGTCTGCAGTCGACTGATGCGACGGCTGTTTAAGGGGCAACTCAACACAAAAGGCGTTATGGTGTGACAGGTGAGGAGGTCTGTGCACCCCCCCCCCACCACCACCACTCGCACACAAACAAACACATTTGTGCTGCTGCATTTGAAGTGGAAAAGCTCCCGCCCAGCAGGGTTTAACTCCTCTGACCTCGAGGAGCTGCTCCTGTCAGTCCCATCGATTTTTAAATAAGCTACACATAAGCTTTGTGTCTGTTTCATGTGATAGTTTAGATCCAAATCTATATTTATTTCAGGGTTGAAATGTTGAGTTTACAAGGCTTTACTGGAATATTTGATAAGTTTTATAACTAATTGATTTGTTGTTTGTCGTCTGTCCTCTGCAATCATAAGCAGATATAGACAGGCAATGTTAGTATTGGGCAACATCTGATTGACCAATAACATGACAGACCACAATAGTGAGCTGGGAAGGTAACAGATGTAGTGTAATGTCTATAAATCCAGGACTGTTCACCAGTATCCACCGTGGTTTCAGTCAGTTTCTTACTTTTGAGTTTACCTTTTTATTTGCTCTTCAATTTGGCGTGCAGCTCTGCAGCATGCGCAGACCACCTCATCCCGTTTTATACCGATTGCTCTGTATTTATGCAGGAATAGATCAACTTTTAATCATATTACCTGGGTGTTTTAGATTTACTTTGAAAACAGTTTTAGTCAGTTTGAGGCAAAGAAGTTGCACAGGAGAGTGTATTTGATGAGGTACGAGTTTTGCATGACGGTGTTGTCTCCATCCGAAGTAAATCATTTTAATTCCACTTTGAGAGTGACATTTTTGGCAAACTTGAGCTCCTTCATTGCTAAACAATGAAAAAAAAAAAGACTATCGATGGAGAAACCTCGGCCATGATACTGAACAAGTTCAGACTTGAGACTGCAGTAAGTCTTGGCACCGTTGTCGCACAAGTGTCAAATCCTATTTGGGGATTGTGTGCTCATGTGATAGTTTGAATTGCTCAAGCTTAATGTGAGCTAAATGATTGTTTAATTCCAGTCAAACGGGAGCAGGAAAGTTTCTGGTTTGAAGAATTCAAGGTTTATTTCATTCCTGTGAAACTGCAGCTGCACTTACTGCATATACATGAACGCTCCTTGGGTGGGTCGGGGTAACAGCAGTGTGGGAAGTGTGTGGTATTTGACTTCACAGGCCAACAATAAATACCAAGGTCTGTAGAAGTCGAATCGATAATGGACATGTCATCAAACATCAAGTACCATTGTAATACTGCAAGACATGTTCGTGAAAACAGGGTGTTTTTAACTACAGGTAGATGTTTTATGACTGTTTCAGTGACTTGCATATACTAATCTGCTTCTTTGTATGAAGTTTTCCCGTTTTTTGTGAATAAAATGCACTGTAATATAACTCATGATAATCAAGAATACGGACAACTTTACTGAAAAAATGCTTTGCGTATAGTGTTCCCGTTTATCACAGGTCAAACAGGCTTCATCCCAGGAAGTGACACTCTTAGGGCGCGTTCACGCCAGCCCTGTTTGATCTGGACCAGAGTTCACTTCGGAGACTTTTCTGGGAAAGTCTACTTCATTTGGTCATGTGTGAATGCTCCCCTGAACTCTGATCTGGATCAAACAAGGGAACTCTGGTTCACTTGAAAATGTGGGTCTTGGTTCACTTACAAGTGAATTATTTGCAGACTTTCCAGCGGATGTATTGGAGGACGGGACTTGGAGCGCAATGCATTTTGGGTATTAAATGGACAACGCTAACCGTTTAAATCAGAAGTAGCAGATTGATATATGGTCAGAACACGATACTTCCGGTTGCTTGCTGCTTCCCACAATAACGATGCTGTTTTTAGGTTATTCAGTGAGAAGATGGTGACACTGGGGTATTCAATCGGTCGGATTAGGTTAAAAAAAAATAAAAAATCCAACAACGTTACATCGATATCCGTGACTCGCGACGTATAAGGGGTAGCTCTGGGGAAGAAAAAAGAGAAGCGAACTCGGGTCCGAATCAAAACAGAGCTGGTGTGAAAGTGAACCCTTACGAAGGGGATTTAGATACTAAACGCTGGATTAGATAACTTTCTTATCAGATATTTCTCAGTGGAAGAAGCTGTTTGCTGTTTTGAAGTGAATGTGATGTGTTTAGCTGATTTGTGTGTTTCGCTTGAGTGTGTGGATATTTTGGTAGAAGACAGGTGTGAGACTTGAGCACACTCGACTGCGTTCAGCGTGGGGCTCACCTGTTCCCCTCCCGGGGCCATGTGCTGTAATGTTGGAGCCTTTTGGTTGTGAACACAGAGCTTTGTGAGGAATCAAGATGAAGTGCTGCTCCGACTCGGTTGCTCTGGAAAAGGGACTGGGGCAATGTGCTCACTGGGTTGTAAAATGCTAAAGGTTGCTGATGGCGGGGCCCTGTGAAGAAACCACATTACAAAATGTTCCCGAATAGACCTTAAAGTTCCGTTTTAGCATGTTGTAAATGTAGTCATGAGTTTTTATGAACTTGCAGAGATACTTCTTGAATACAGTAAAACTTGTGTTTTATTCCCTTTAATTGAAAAAAACGTGTGAGAAAGTCGCAAACTATTATTAGTGTCATAATGTCAGTTTGTGTACAGAATACGTGCAGAAGTTCTTCCCTCACTTTAAAGCATTGGTTATCTAAAAGGCCAGAGAAGCAAGATGGCAATTGAGTCGTTTTACACGTCTAATCTCTTTGAGAAATCTTGTCGGGGACAGTAAATGGCTAGTTACTGTGTTATTTAGCACCCCGGGTCTGGCTTTAACTGCTGAACGGCTCTCAGCCGAAGCATCGAGCTGCTGATTTTACATGAAAGTGTGTTAGTTCAGGAGGAAAACTATCGAATATGAGAATGTGTGTTCAAATTTAAAATGGTGGAGAGAGAGAGAGAGAGAGAGAGAGAGAGAGAGAGAGAGAGAGAGAGAGAGAGAGAGAGAGAGAGAGAGAACCCCCCCCCCCCCCCCCCCCCACTGGTGCTCCAACTATAACACACACACAAAATTGCTTTCATTTTTCTTTTGTTGAATACAAATATTACTTGTGTACTTCAGAATCATGAAATTCTAGGGCTTACATGTTTGTCCACAGTGCAACAAAACATCAAATTTTAATTTCTTGGAACAAAGAAAAAAAAATCGCAGGTTGATTAAATATCTTCAAGGAAAAAGTTCTACAAATCCAATATGATTCTTTTAGATGGATTGTTTCGGGAGTTTTGTCCAGTAATTTCTCATCCGCTGAAGGATCTCTCTCCCTGAAATGTTATAAGATAATTGACTGGGAGCTGCTGATGGTACAGTTGGCGGTTGTGATCCATTCATTTGTCCATGAAGCTCACAAAATATTCCTCTGACTGCTCAGAGCTTTAACCACAATGTGCCATCCCGGCCACTTTTCACCTGCACATGCTTTGTCCAATGACGTACAGTATCTTTTCAATGAATACAGGAACGTTTCCCACACGACTACATTACAGCTTTTTCTTAATGAGACTTTGTCCCTCAAATTGAAGTTTTTTGTGCATTATAGTATTTTCTTTTTGATCTCTGAACCAGCCCCGTCTGCCTATTCGCTTTTGTGTGCCTGTTCAAAACCAGTTCTGAGACGTATCACACCCTGCAGCTCTTGGTTACACCAGCCGGGATGTTTTTAACTCATTGATGGCGGCAGGCGGACAGAAATCGAGTTTGTTGTTGCGACTCACAGTGACACTGAGCGACATGAGTCATCTCTGGTCTGTCTGCTGACTGAAGATTCACTGTCTCTGCTCCTCAATCTGCTTCTATCTCTGTCTTTTCTCTTTGCATGTCTTTGTCTCTCCCGCCCTCCCATTCCCTGGCTTTGTTTTGGTGTGTCGGTCAGTCCTCCTCTGCCTCTTCTTTTCCACTCGCTGTTAAACCGTGGAAGAAATATTTCTCCTAAAAGTGTTTTTTTTTTTTTCTTCTTCTTTGCATGTGCTGTGATCCTCATTAGTAAAATTTGGTCGTGTAGTTATCTCTTATTTGCTGTAGTTGCTGTTTAGTGTGTCCGCAGTGCACTTGTGTGGGCTGTGCTCCAGTGTCTTGTTGAAGTTACTGTATGTTACTGCGAACCCCCCCCCCCCCCCCCCATCCCCCATCCCCCCGGCCATGGTGGTTGTCCTTGATTCTGCTGACTTGGCAGCTCTGTTATGCATCACTGCATCAGGCACAGATGATCTAAATAGGACTTGATGAATGTTTTTCATGTTGACAACCTATATTAATCCTTTATTAGTCCCTTTTCCCTGGTGGGATTGTATCAAAATGAATGGAAAGGAGTTCAATTCAGAGCTGCTTCACAATGCGACCATGTCTTAGTGAAGTGACCCTACTGGAATGTACAATGTCTGTTTTTCCTTCTCTAATGTTGGATAAATATGCTTGACTGGCTGCAGCCAGAGTAAGGGTAGATATGGGTGTTTATGTCTTTCCCGCCAACAAGATTGGAAATAATGAAACTGTACAACTTACCTCAAGAGCTTTTGTGTTGGGGGATGTAATACATCACTCTTTGGCTCTTCATGGTATTGAGTTCATATTTTGTGTCTCCATGGTGAAAGAACTTACTACATAACTCCTCTTTTTTTCTTGGACACATTCTTCTGCTATGTCACACTCGGTCGCACGATTTGCACTCTCCAGCACTGAGCAACCCCCCCCCCCCCCCCCCCCGCCCCCCTGGACGTCCATCTTTTATTCATGTGGATTTCATATATAATTCCTCTCCCACTCCACCAGCACCGCGGCTAAAAGTAAACACGGCTCGCTATATATAGAAAGTCAACCACTGTATCAGGTAGTTCCTCTCTGCTTTCCAACTGATGCCAACTCAGGAGGAATGCAGAAGAAGTTGTCATGATTTCCTGCTCCAGTCTATACATTCCTCCACCACCCCTCCACCCGAGTTCATATGCCTGTGTCAGGTTAGAGTTGTTACTTCAGCATGTTATACTGCATGATGGTGCATGATCTAAGAGTTAAATTTATCCCAAACTTCCCAGTTTTGTACACCGTCAGTTTTCAGTAGGTTTGTGCCGATTGACGATTGGAGAAGGAGAGGCGGTGGCCCTGTTGTTTACACGACAACGCTCCAATTGGCAAACTTTGGTTGCATTTTGGCAGTTCCTTTAATTGGCCACAGAGTGTAGCTTTCTCAATGTGCACCACTCTCCGTCTCCTTCTCTGGAACAATCTGGACTGTGATCACTATCGCAACGCAAAACTTTTCTCAAAGTAAAATGCTGTTTCCAGTTTAACGCTGGCATGTAAACATGGAAGTAAACTCCAGTTGTGCTTGGAAATACTTCATAGTGATTCAGAATATTAAATCCTGAGTTGGGGACGAAAAATCTCTGCTCTCTGTCCAAAGGGGGGGGGATGAAACGCACTGACATGAGGTTCAATGAGCACTTTGCTCCCACATTTAAATTTCAGACCAATCTTCCACAATTGATTTCAGACTTTCTTCCAAATGTCTTCTCGTTTCAGAGATGGCAGCATATGAACTTAGGCAACAGTAAATCTATCGCATAAGAGAGATGCCAGAAATTTCAAGAGTCACGTCCCCAAAAAAACCAAAACTTTTTTTTTTTAATAATGTATACATATTTGTTAACCTATAATCTAAAAGGGCGGGGTGAAAGCAATGGCCTCTCTGATTTGTATTTTCTTCATTCGCTTGTTATTTTTACGTAAAAAAATTACTAAAACAAAACTTTGAGAGCATTTCTACTGGGTAGTCTTACTAGAAAACCTTCCCACATTCGTGTATATTAGACATAAAGGAGGGGAAAAGATCAAAAACATGAAGAAAGGCAATTAAAACCAATTTGAGTTAAATTGAGTTAAAGGGTGAATTTTAAAGGAGACATATCATGCTTTTAAATCCTTCCTTTTTACATATAAATCATACAGTTGTGGTCTATACAACGCGGAACTGCAATGCTTGGGTCTGAATTCCTCATTATTATAGCTCCACAGGCCCCTTTTCAACCCTTTTCTGATGCGCTTCTGAGAGCAACTCGTTTTGGGGCGGTCTCTTCAAATGCAAATGAGACACTTCATACCCCGCCTCCTCTCCAGGTTGCAGAGGTGATACTCGGTTCAACGCCACCCTGTTCGGTCATCTTTGTAGTTTGATAGAACAGATACAATTATCTAGCGGCGCAGAAACTTTATATTCACACATTATTTACAAAATGTCAACAACGGAAGATTTGTCCATCCAGCCATACATGTTGGAGCCAGAGTCGGGACCCGGCGGAGCGAGATGAAAATGACGATGATGCACCTACAGAACAACGTCTTCATATGGATGTAACGCAATGGTGTGTTACTATATTTACACTAACTTCTCCATCCATGCCCACTACTACAATACTGCCTGTATTACAACGACTATTTAACACAGAAGTTACATTATAATCTAAAACGAGCACACAGCGCTAACATATGAAGACGGTGCAACTGCTAATGCTAACAAAACAATGACAGGGACGTCTTATCATCACACTTTTTAGCGTTATATACAGCTTGCCGAAGTGCTCTGTTCGTCGTCTCCATAGATAGAAGGAACCGACCGCTCAATCAGACGAAGTCTTTCGGCAAATCCTTCTTTATACTGGCGGAGGTTGCTGAAGCAGTCGTCCTTAAAGTGCTTCGCGCACACAAAAATGACCTTACCCACAGATGTGGGTACATTTCTGTGAAAAATAAAACTCAACCAGGCACTTCGAAAAGGTTCTGATGCTGGGAGACGGTGTAACGAAGCTTGTGGGTTACTACATCCAACAACCGAACATTTCGACTTATCCTCTCGTAACTTCGGTTGGACTACAAAATCGCAGCGAGAAACCAAAATGGCGGATTGCTCGAAATGTCGATGTCCTAATTTGGCAGTTCCACTGAGAATACTGTGACGTCATTGTTCAAAAAACGTAATAGAGAATAGAAAAATCGAAACCGATCGCAAAATATGACCAAAACAGAATATAAAGATATCAACGGAGCACCTGAAGAGACTACTTTGAACTTTTCTGTACTTCTAAACACTCTAAATATACAACAAAATGCATTTAAGGGCTAAAAAGTGGATTTAGCATGATATGTCCCCTTTAATGTCAAGAATGAGATTAAGAAGCCGTTTAAAGGACGACACTGAAATCCTACTTCCACTATGGAGCCAAGTAATCGTAGAAATGTGCGTTGACATCATTTTTATCTTCATAAGCTTGTGTCCGAGACCCAAATGAGAACATCAGAGGCCCTGCCTGCTCTGAGGTTGTGAAAATGAGATCTGTCCTTGTCAAGAAAAGCATGGTGAAACACTTACTAGAATCTAGAGCCGACCGGAGAAACTGCTGACTGTGTTTTTTTTTTTTTTTCCTCTCTCTCTTTTGAAGACTCCTGCTTCTATAAGTTTGTGAGAGCTTGTGTATTTGATTCACTGTGGCATTGCAGAGTTTGGGGAGTGGGCATTCACCGGCAATTCTTGGAGGCAATCTTAAGAAAAAATGTTTGAAAACCACTGCACTATGACAAACAGGAAATATGGACTCACTCAGCTTCATGCTTAGAAAAGCCGAGACGCTTTTTCACGGAGGAGTTTTTGCTGTTTTTATTTTTATTGCTGTCCCGTGTGAAAAGTTGTTTTTATTGCCATCTCTTGTCGTCCTCTCTCAATTCAAGATCTGAGCTGTTGCCTCATCAACATTGCAGAATGTTGGTTGGCTTGTTTAAAAAGCCTCCGATGACTCACTTTCCTTTCTTTATGTCTTTTAGGCTCGTAACGTAAACACGGGAGAGCTGGCCGCTATCAAAGTCATCAAACTGGAACCGGGTGAGTTGTTCCGTCTTTCTTTCTCTTCCCTTTAGTCGCCATACCTTCATCTCTTTTTCTGCTGAAGTCACCGACACTGTCCTGCTAGATCCTGAAGCATCTCTGCATTAACATGTGTGCTCACTGCAGGTGAGGACTTTGCCGTCGTCCAGCAGGAGATCATAATGATGAAGGACTGTAAACACTCGAACATTGTTGCCTATTTTGGCAGCTATCTCCGGTAAGACCGCGCACTGAGTGTGTCAGATGTTTCATATTTGTATTTTTGCTTCACGCCCGCCCAATGATATTCTCCGTGATGACGTTTGTGACGGTTCTGAGGGAAGTTTTCGCTCACCGGGTCTCTTTACGTTGTCCAGGAGAGACAAGCTATGGATCAGTATGGAGTACTGTGGTGGAGGCTCTCTGCAGGATATCTATCATGGTAAGAACAACAGAAACACACACACACATGCACGATCACGTCGTGATCTCAACTGATGGGTGTGTATCTCTCTCTGCAGTAACTGGGCCTTTGTCAGAGTCACAGATAGCCTACATGTCACGGGAGACCCTGCAGGTAGTGTATGCCGCACATTTATAGTTGGTCATTCTGTGAAGAAGTCTTCACCCGGTTAGTGTCGAGTCAAACCATCCTCAGATTGTCGCCCAACGTTGTTTTTATGTTTTCGCAATCACTTTGCATAAGAAGTGTATGAGATGTATAAATGACTAAAAACGGGTATACATTCCTCTTTCACTCCGACCATCAGAGACATAGTGATAGTAGTGGTGGTTCAAACATCCGTCACTCTCTGTGATTCTACTAAAACCTGAATTTACGGCAGAACAGAAACGTGTGACTACACAAAACAGAGTTTGTTTTTAAGTTTATTGAGGCTCTGTGTACGAGTACACTTGAGCAAAGCTCAAATATTCATAGAAATCATCATTTTTGCAGATTTGTTTTGTGAATAACAAAAGGCTCTGGTGAAGAAAAATATGATTAAATCTGTCTTTATTTCTGCTTGCAGGGTTTGTACTACCTTCACAATAAAGGCAAAATGCACAGAGACATTAAGGTAAGCGTTGTGAAAACCCGAGCAGATGCTCGTCTTGCAGGCTTATATATTATTAATCAGAATCCAGTGCACCTGCGGTGTGTTGGCAGCCATACTGTGATCTACTTTAGTATCGTGGCAATAAAAACAGGAATATATTTTTACTGTATCAGATCAATCAGGAGTGGCTTGCTTGTGGGGCCATTCTTCTCCAGTTAATTAGATATGAAGTGAGATGTGTTTGTTTTGAGTGGGACCCTTAATGTGTGATTTCTTTTTTTTATGTCTGACAGGGAGCCAACATCCTTCTGACAGACAACGGCTATGTTAAACTAGGTGAGGAGGAATCAAAAGATTCAATCTGTAACGCTTCATTCGCATACTTAATTCCTTTTTTTGGGGGGGGCGCCAATGAAGTGCTGCCTTTTGTTATTTTTTCTGCTATTGCTCTCTATTGCTCTCTCTATTTTATTTATTTTTCTCCTTTCCTGTTCTACAAGCGATCTCGCTTTCATTGTCCTCAATCTCTCGCCCTTCTTTTTTGTTCTTCAGCTGACTTCGGTGTATCAGCTCAGATCACAGCGACTCTAGCAAAGAGGAAATCTTTTATTGGAACTCCTTACTGGTGAGTTTTTGTTTATTTTGTGCAGGCAGGTAACACAGAGGTTTCAAATCTGACAAACATCATGAAGCCGAGTGGAGATGTACATCCTAAACATCAGAGCAAGTCTACCCACTGAAGTACAGAGAAATGGGCAGATTACCGCATGGAAGGAAGAAAAAAAAAAAAGCCTTGGCAAACCAAAAATGAGTAGCATTTGTAGGTCATGATGTCACCTTGGATAATATCAGGGTCGTATTCCGACTGGGAAATACTATAAAACCTTCCAAATTCAGTTTTGTATGTAGCTGTTTAATTAACCTAATTTAACTTTGTATTAAATGAGCACACATTTTACGACAAATCGTCCTCCTGTTTGGTCATGCCCTCCTTCTTTGTCTCACCATCTGTCCATCTTCTCTCTCTCTTTCTCTCTCTCTCTCTCTCTCTCTCTCTCTCTCTCTCTCTCTCTCTCTCTCTCTCTCTCTCTCTCTCTCTCTCTCTCTCTCTCTCTCTCTCTCTCTCTCTCTCTCTCTCTCTCTCCCTCCCTCTCTCTGCAGGATGGCTCCTGAAGTCGCAGCCGTCGAGAGGAAAGGAGGATACAACCAGCTGTGTGATATCTGGGCTGTGGGCATTACTGCAATAGAGCTGGCTGAGCTGCAGCCTCCCATGTTCGACCTGCACCCGATGAGGTAGAGGAGTGTGTACGAACCTGCTGTCGACATGAAATAGTAGTAATGCCTGCACTTTGCAAACTGCACCAGTGCCCTGTTGTGGTTGATTTTCAGTGCACAGTGTGTATGAGGCCCTTCAACCACTGTTGAGAAGACATTTATTCACCATTCATTGTTTCCCTTCCCTCCACAGGGCTCTGTTCTTAATGACAAAGAGTAATTTCCAGCCTCCGAAATTGAAAGACAAACTGAAGTGGTAAGCTGTAATACCACACTGTTAAGATCACATAATTAAAATCAGACTTGTTTCTTGTCCCTTTAACCCTTTCTCCCTTTTTTTTTAATCTGCCTCTTCTGGACAAATAGGACAAATAACTTCCACCATTTTGTCAAACTTGCCCTGACCAAGAACCCCAAAAAGAGGCCCACGGCTGAAAAACTTCTACAGGCGAGTAACACTGATAAGAGGATATGAATTGAACTCAGATGGGCGAACATGTTTTGTTTTGTTTTTTTTATAAGATACTCTAATTGTGAGTAGACACAATGCCGAGCTTAGAACTTTGATTAGCTGTCAATTCGTTCATGAGAATAAAGAGTCCGCAGGGATTTTCAGAGAGGATAACATTAAATTTGATTTCATATTGAGATTATAGTAATGAAAGTTGTGAAAATAGACATTCTCATCACATGTACTCTGTACCACAACAAAGAAAAACGTCAAAGTTCAAAATGTAAAGGTTATTATGGCAGTATTTTACCGGTTCGGCCCACTCAAGATAAAATTGGGCTTTATGGGGCCACTGAACTAAAACATGTTTGACATGATTTACAGCACCATATTATGTTTTTGGTTAAAACTTATTGTGAGATTTCATGTGTTAATCAAACCTATTGTTTTGCAAAAAGTATAACTAACGGAATCAGAGAGTTTCTAACTTCCTGTAAAGTAAAGAGTTGTTGTGATTTATTCTCTTTTGTCTGTTTTGCAGCATCCTTTCGTGTCCCAGCCTCTCAGCCGGACGCTGGCCATCGAGTTGCTGGACAAAGCCAACAACCCCGACCACAGCACCTACAACGACTTTGACGACGACGACCCCGAACCGGAGGTAACCTTTGACCTTCTCCAGATGATCCGTTTATAAAGATAGTGTGTCATGGCGCTCTCGAGCAGGTCGGCAGTGACGTTGTTTCTATTTCTTCCCCTTAAATTATGTTGTCCCCGCTCCTTGTTTGCTCTAGTGAATTTCTCCTTCATCTATCGTCTCTCGTCGCCAGCAGTTCTCCTTTTCCCCGACACATGTGACTCATTAACTGCTCTTTGTCTTCCTCCGTCTCCCTCTGCCCTCTCGTTCCGTTTCTCCTCTCACATCTTTTCTTCCATTGGCTCTTTATTTCACTCTCTCTGCTTCATTTTCCTTCTTGTAGCGCTTCTCCTTTCTCTTCACCTTCCTCTTCACCTTCCTCCGCTCCTTCCTCACCCCTCCCTTCATTTCTCTTGTCTTCTTCTCTCCACCCGCCCTTCATTACCTCCCCTTCAGTTTAAGTACAGGGGTCATTTCCTACCCATAAGCCCCGGTGCTCGACGCGCACCCCGTTTCGCGGCCCGTAGGAAGGTACCAGTGTCGGCTGCAGTGATGTCCTTCTAACACAAACTGCTCGGAGAGTTGTTTTTAGTTGTTTTTATGCTTCGAGTGGGACCTCAGAACTGAATGAACATAGAGATTTTCATTAAAGTCAGTGTCTGCTGGTGTCGCCATGGAAGCTGGGAACATAGCAAAGACAGTTTGTGTCATAATTTTGTTTAAAATTCCTCTTTATTCATGAAAGTCATTCTATCACTATTGATGTTACAGGAATATAATCCAGTAAAATTAAACTAGATCAAAAACATTAGAATTCTTTTTTTTTTATGGAATTCAATGCCAATAAGCTAAGTAGTTAAGTTAAAAATAAACATGTACATGTGTATGTATATTCTGTGCACATTCTGCATAGTTTAATATACAAAGTGCAAACAGCATAAAAGATGACAAGTTCAACATTTCGTCTGACCATCCTTAACATTTTATTATTAATTTACACACACAAATACTGACATAATTTGCAAAGATTTGTATGGAATTTAAAAAGATTCATCAGTCCTTTATGTGTACATTAATGCCTTATTCTATTCACATTTATTATCAGCAAAAATCATAATTTTAGAGAAGTACTGATTCATCTTGAAACCATAATCACTGATAATATAATTCTGTGCATTGACCACACGCACCAATACTGCATGTCGTGCCTCTATGATGACATCAGCAACAGTCACTGCAAAATCAGTAAACTCATTCGCTTCATTTCAGTTCTGTGGGATCTCTTAGGATGATGGGGTTTTATCTTCGGCTTATAAAGATGGCTTCCAAAAATTTCTCTTGAATCGATATTGCATGCAATATATGTATAAAGAGTCTTAACTTTGTATTTTTGTTCTATCGACACTCATAGAATTTATGACTCTATAATGATTTAAACCTAATTTCTGTAAATGCTGCCATTAAAGAATATATGTTTGAAAAATCAGTGATTTAAAAGATTCTTACTGAACTGTTTTGATTGTCTTACTTTGCTCTGCTGCATAAGATGCAACTCTTTGTCTCATACTGAGGTAAAAACTAACATATTGCAGATATGGAAGCTATCTTTATCTGCCTGTGAAGTTCCAGTTATTACCTTGGACTGTTGTGATGAGAATGAACTTCATTGTGATGGATTTGAATTCACACATGTATTAGATGTAAACTCATTGAAATTTTACCGGGTCAGTTTGTCTTTGACGATGCTTTACAAGCATGTTTTGCTGTGTGTTTATTTTCTCTGCGAAACTGAATGATGTTGACATCAGAAAGTCTATTTTGAGAATGCATATACAAACATGAGACAATACATAGCTTAGGTTGTTACCATGGAAACCAGGAACCGGTGTTAATGGTTCTATGCAGACATTCTGAAAACACATTGGTGCATGTGATAATGCATTGACCCCCACCAACTAGTACAGGGGTGTCGAACCTAAGGTCCAAACCCGGCCAGCAAGAGGCTCCAATCAGACCCGGCAAACCGCCAAGCAAATTGTAAACATTTAGATTTAAGATTTTTTTTTTTAAACAAACTTCTTAAAAGGAGCTGACACAACAGCCACAGGAGAAGTTTATTAGACATTTCACTGTATTTTGCACCAGAATGTTTCATTAAGTTTTAGGGATTAATGTAATACTTATATTGGCTTTATGTTCAGACTGTAGTAATTGTTTGGTTTTCCAAAGAAATAGACATTTCATCAACAGAGAAAAACTTTAACTATTTTACCAGTCTGGCCCTCTCAAGATGAAATTGGGCTGTATGTGGTTCCTGGACTAAAATGTGTTTAACCTGGTATGTGTAGTGAAGGTTAACTATGAATATGATTGGTTAAATGCAGAGAACAGGGATAAATAAAAGAAATGGAAGTAGAATAATGTTTCTCTTCTGTCATATGTAACTGGATGATATCTTAGCTTTGCAGGGGAATAGTATTTTAACTCAAAGAGCGAGGTGTTGATGTTGTTGCCAGGTTAAGTTTGTGTTTTCTTTGACTGCGTTGCTGTGGTGTGGCTGCCTTGTTGCCTTTGTGGTTGGCTTTTGGATTTTGCTGTGTCATCAAATCCCGCCCACAGGAAATGGCAACAGGATTATGTTTTGTTTTTGTTTTTCTTGAATCCTATTGTAATCTTCCCAGGTCCCGTGTAAACTACTACATTGTGTACAAGCTTTGAACAGCTATATGACTTTGTGTGTCTCCTTCTCTTTCCGGATAGTCTCCAGTCTCTGTTCCCCACCGTATCCGCTCCACCAGCAGGAGCACCAGGGAAGGAAAGACGCTGTCTGAGATTAACTGTGAGTCACTGCACAAGGCCGACATTGATAAATACTGTCGGAGTTTAGTGTTTAACACTCTTTCCCCCATGATTTTTTGATTTTATTACCTTCCCCTCACCAGTTGGTCAGGTGAAGTTTGATCCCCCCTTAAGAAAGGAGACAGAACCCCACCATGAACCGGTGAGTTATTAAAAGTGGTCTTACTGTATGTTGGAATTTGTGTGAGTGAGTTTTTTGTTGGTTGTTACTTCACCTGTACCGGCATGGCTGATCCTCACCTAATCACCGGAGGCACCCTGATCTCTCTTTGTCTTTGTCACTCTGTGCTGAACCGAGCCTGAAGCCCGTCCACACATTCAAATAGGATTCATACAGGGTGTATCGCAGCTTCAACGCAGCACAATCATTTGCTTGAAACAATACAGACTTCAGTCAGTCTTTATGTATATAACAATTTGCAGGCAGCGACTGTAACTCAAGTGCTCAACACACACACACACACACACACACACACACACACACACACACACACACACACACACACACACACACACACAAAAGCAAGTATCCAGACATAGAATGAAACGTGGAGAACAATGCACGCTTAAAACGGTTATGAGGAAAAAAAGACGGGACAAATAGGTTAAAAAAAAAAAAAAAAGAAGTTTTTTTTTTAAGGCTGACAAAAGTACAAATGCTCAGAAACCAGCCTGAATTTACTGAATTTAGCACCGTGTTTTCAGGATTAACCGGTTCCACTAGCTTGCTGAAGCAGATCACAGACAGGATCACAGCGTCTGTGGGTAAATTATACCTAATTGACCTGTGTGTGCACCTATGTGCCATTCCACGCAGGTTGATATAAAATTGCTCGAGGGCCCGTATACACAACAATGATCAACATGTTAAACGATCTTCATGCTGTGTTTATGTAATACAACCAGCCATTAATACATGCAGAGAACAGTATCCTGTAAACACTCGGTATCTGTTGTTTAAGAAAGAAAACGCCACATATGATACAGATCATGGCGTCATAAATAGACATAGAAGCTTCAAAACGTTTTGTTTTCTGAGAAACCAAAGCTAATTTGCACTTCTAACGTTGCAAAAACATTTAATTGCTACTGGTCACCTAATAAGCACACGGTTCATGCACAGTCACAGCGTACAGTTATTCCTCTCCTCTCCTCCCTCTCGTCCTCCCACTTTATTTTGTCCCTCCTACACACGTTTCCTTTTCTCTCTCTTTTGAAAATTCACCTAAAATCCAATGAACACTTCGCCTGGTTCTCTGTCTCTGTCCTTCCGCCTCTTTATCCATGAATTCACTTTGAGCAAACATGATCACCGGTCTTTCACCAACAATCATCAGTGTCGTCTTTTTTTTAATTTTTTTATCTCCAAAAACCATTCACAACTAGTGAAATCAATAATTCTTACCTAGTCTCATATTGGTAGATTAATAACACAGTTAGGCCACTTCTCATTGTAGTGCCATATCATAACAAGTCTCTGTCTCAAAGATGCATCTACTTGAATAACTTGAGAACAAAGTCTTGATTAAATCATTATGAGATATTAATTGCAAGACAAACAGCTGCCACTTACTTTCTTATTGTTTCCTGGAGGCTACACAAAAAATGTTTTTGTTTTAAATATATTTCTTAAGATAATCTACTCATTTTATTCCTCTGCTGTTCAATTTTTGCAGATTGTTTTTTAAATTTTTTTTACAACCACCAGCCTCCAACCAATCTCTAATTTTTTTTTAACTCTCCAATCGATCCCATCGACCTTTTAAGATTAATATTTCTGCCTCCACCGCTTTTTGTTCTGCTGATCCATGAACTTTGTAGCCTATTTCGGCCTTAATCCATTTTTCACCTCCATCGTCCTCTCTACCTCTCTCTCTCTCTCTCTCTTGCCTCCATGTCTCCACTCCTCCCCGTCCCCTCCATCAGTCCAGGTTAATGTATTAACTGAGGTCTCTCTCGCTCTGTCTTGCTGACCAGTGTGATTCTGAGCCCTATCTGGACTGTGTTGAGGAGCTCTACTATACCGCGAGATCTAATCTGGTAGTACTCCTTCTGTCTCTCTCTCTCTCTCCCTCTCTCTCTCTCTCTCTCTCTCTCTCTTTCAGCCTCTCCCTGTAGCTACCTGTATTGACCTTCTTTCCTTTTTATTTCCAATCTTTCTTCATTTCTAACCTCATGCCCTCTCTTCTCGCCATCGTTTTTTTTCCAAAGGACTCGCTCTCGTCCTCCCCTCCGGCTCTCCTGGCTGTCTGAGCCGCTGCTGTCTCGTGTTGTTTTTTGTTTTTTTTGTTCAGTTTTTCAGAGTGCCGATTCTTTTGGCTGCTTGGTGTCTGACATGTATTTCTGTTAATTCTCACAGTGTTGGTCTATCTATTCTGGTCTGTCCATCTGTTTCCCTCCATCTTCTTCTTCCTCTTCTTTTGTTTCCAGCTTTGGCTTTTGCCTCGCTAACTGCTCTTGTAGTAGATACGGTGCTGGCAGTCCTTAGTGATGTTGTTAGTGTCTTCATACATACAATACATGCATTGAAATGCAGAAAGAGGACGGTGAAGAGTCGGCTCCAAAGGCTGATATTAATGACTATCCCACACACATCTGGCTCTCACGTCCAAATTAACTTGCACACATTGAATCTTTCTGTATTGTATGTCACATTTTATATGACATGTATCTGATACTTCTCTCTGCATCGACAGATTGTGACTCTTTCTCTTTCATAAGCTGTTTGCTCGTTGGTTCACTAACCTGTCACGTGTTGTATCTGACCGACGAGGCCTCTTTTCATGTCGGGGCGTCTGTTGCGTGTCTGTGTAACTTTTGTCTGTCCCTGTTCATTTTAATGTGTCTTTTCTTTTTCATGCATGTTGCTTCATGTCTTTATCTTGAGAACAAAATGTTTCTATGAAGCAGTGCTGCGTTCACATTGTGGCTAAATGCTAATCAGATGTGCGTTCCTTTAATTTCAAGTGAGACCCAAAGGGAAAACCCTCCGATTCCAAGTTTTATGGATATATGAACCGGATCTGCAGTTTGAGTTTTTTGCACGATACTTTTCTCTCATTAGTGATGATTGCAGCCAAAGTATTACTACTTTAACTAGACCCAGCAAGTCTCCCAAGCCAGCGATGGCTTTAATTAAATGCTTTAGGATCACACCCTCTTTGCATGCACAGTATGTTTACATTAACAACAGTATGAATACGATAATACGGAAATGGAAAAAATGTTCTGATCATGACCACACTCTCTTAGTAGTTTTTTTTTTTATTCTATTTTCTGAAGTGAAAACAGTCAGATGTTTATTCTAACTCAAACTAAGTATACTAGTCGATCGGTTTAACACCCGACACGGTTTTATCTGTTGTTCTTGGCTAGTTTTCATAAGTTAGCGAGCTTAAAAACAACACTGGGACGATAACCCTGACTGCACACAGGTCTGCGATGCTTTCCAGTTATTTGGTGAACTGTTTTGTATTCACGCAAAGTTCAAATCCTTAAAGGATCTCAAAACTCAGGGATTCCTAGAAGCCTTTGCCTCGAGGCGACGGCTCACTAGTTCGTCATTTCAAATTCAAACTGGAAACGACCTCTTTTGAAGAATAATAATTGAACATCGTTGGCATCATCATGATTATTCTATCTGCTATCTGACAAAACACTAACATCTTGTGATTAGTATTAATCCGCAATGTGAACCCAGCAAAAGTCAAATCTGCACCCCTCCAATTAGCTTTAGGCTCACGGTGTATATTTGTGAAAGTCTGTTTAGAATTGATGCTCAAGATGAAGCTGCTGTTTTCTCTGGTTATAATTGTTTGTATTTCCAGCAGCCTGTAATAAGTGTCAGCCCAGCAGCTGCTTCAGCACTCGTTTGTTATTTGGCTTTAGTGGTAGACGCGACTGCAAAGTGTAGTTTACTGCCTCACCTGGGCCGTGAGCTGCAGCCATGTTTATGAAGAAATTAAATACTTACCAGTGCTTTGACTGAGCCGGATATCAAGCACTGTGTCACAGTTGTAATGCTGTTTGTCTATCTCGCAGGATCTGCAGTTGGAGTACGGCCACGACTCACCGAGTCTGCTGGGAGGAAATAAGTACGTCCCCCATTGTTTTTCTTCTTCATACTTCCTTCACATCACATTTATCCCTCCAGTTGTTTATTAACTATTGAGATTGAGAAAGACTGTGGACAAAAACATGGAGAATAATATTCCTAGTTGTATGTATTCCCTTCGTTCAATGAGCCTCCTTAATTAAAAGTATTAACATACAGCGTGACAAAATATACGTGTATATATATTAAAAAAAAAAAAAAAAAAACACTTCCAGGACACCTGCAATCTTATTCTTTATAAAATGTATTTTTCTTGTTATTCACAGCATCGCCTTACAAATTCAGAGTTATCTAATTTCAAAAGACATTTAAAATGTAACACACTTAAAAAGAAATTGAGACAACAGTGCATGAAATATCTAAACAGACATGTTTAGGCTACAGCACATCAATACTTTGCCGTATTTCACATATTTTTAATCAATAGAAACGTCAGGAATAAAAAAAATATGCATGAATTCCATCATGAAGCACTGCTTTCAGTAACTTCTTTAAGACATATTGCAATGACAGATGAGAGGCTATGATCAGTGCAAGTAAAACATGTATTACATAAAACATCCAAATAAGGGAATGGACAAACGTATTTAGACGATACTCGAATGAGGCGAGAAGATATTTTCCTGTCGTTCACAATAAAGTCGGCACAGTTTCTTCTGCATTGATCCAATTTGTGTAACTGTGAAAAGCACGTTTTTAATGATAGGCCTTTGCCAGGGTGCAAATGATCATCCTGTGTTAGTGAGCTACCTCTGCTCTGCAGTACAGCAAGGACAATAAGTTTTAATTCACTGCAATAAACTGGATCTGTTCTTTTCATATTAACAGGAGTCTTCTCAAATCTGTGGAGGAGGAGCTGCAGCAGAGGTAAGTCCACCTCTTCTTTCCCAGAAACTCTAGATTCTAGAGCGTGCCTCGGTCTGCTGGTGTCCTAACCACGCCCACCCATCAGCCAATCATTAACGGCAGGACTAATCGGTGCAGTCACATGCAACTAACGCTCCCGGTAATGACTTCAGGCTGTCACACCTCTCTGCATTCTGGGCTCTGCTGGATTTTATTTCCACCCCCCCCCCCCCCCTTTTTTCTGCAGCTTGCTTCACGCTTTGATGCCATCAGGAAAAAGCTGGGCTTTAAAGAGGCGTCCTGTAGAGCATGGCTCACACACACACACTCGCACAAATACAAATACACACATACAAGACCACACACATGCACGTACAGTTGCGAAGCCCAGGTTGCAATGGGTTTCATTAGAGCAATTAATATGGGCGAATCTACAAAGAAATTCTTTGCTCAAAAAAAAAAAAAAATCAATGATTGCTGATCTTGTGCTCTGCTGTTTTTCACGAGGCAGCCTGATGAGATAAGTGTGTTTTGCTGTGTTCTTTGCTCCACATGCATACATACAGTACATGGAAGAATAGAAAGAATATAGAGGGTAGGAAGTCGTCCCTTTAGTTGTTCTTATGAGTCAACATGGATAAAAATGAGTTGAATCTCTTTTGATTGCGGTTGTTTTCAAGGAGATATAGAAATAAAGTCAAAGTGAGAAACAAGAAGTAGATTATGGAAATATTAGAAGTATTGCACTGGCTGTATTATTAACTCTTTACACAAGGTACATGGTAACTGAAAATTTTGGGATGTCATCAAAAGATATAAACAATACAATGTACTGTTAGAAAATACAAACCCAAACTAAACCACACAACTGTCAATAATATGTATTTTAAAATGACCTACGTACCAACCAACCTACACTTTTCACTGGATTCTACCTTCCTTTTGGAAGAAATGTGGATGGTACCAAATATGTCAATTTGCTCAATAAAAGGTTGATATGTCAAGTCTTTAGTTTGAGTTTAGCACTTCCAGGATTTTTGGGCTTTTTGTGTCTTCTGATGGTCAAAGTTATAGTTAAAGTTGATGACCATGATCTGGCTCCAGTTTCAGTCTTTCAGATGATTAGAAAGCATGTAAACTGAGCTGAGCTGTGACAGGTTGAAGTTTCATGTCAATACTTTTATTATCTTCTGCCAATAATTGTCATAAGTTTTTAGGCCCATTTTGACGTCTAAAAATGACGCTTGCTTGTTTTCTATGTTGTCATGGCCCGTTAGTATGACTTCAAGTTCTTAAGCACAGTTAATAGTGTGGCCCTGATGCTTATAGTTAATCAATACAATGTGTGAAATATGTACTTTCTATTAAGCCTTTCACAAACCTACATCTAATCTGAGTTTATCCAATTTCATTACTGTGAAATCTCAGATATAAGCTGGTTTTACTGAAGAGAGCAACTTACCTCTTCAGCTTTGGTATTTTCTGACTCTATTTTGTCTCCTTGCTTCTTTTTGATCAGTGCAAGCCGTTGACATGAGCTTTCATTAGTAAGTGGGAAAATAGGATCCCTCTTTGTGATCAGAGTGTTTTATTTGAGGGCAGTTTCACACTGATCAACAGTGGCAACGTACACGCTGCTGCTTTTGGGGAAGAGAAGGGGATTTCAGCATGTATAACTGGCTCGAAGTCGTCTTCCATTAAAATTTGCACTTGATAAAAAGTGTAGCTCTGTAAGGACTGTTCAGGTTCAGACAGCCGGAAGAGTTTCACTGGGGAAGTAATCTGCATTTTGTGCAGATTTGTATAATATTAATTGTTGTTGGGGTTTTTTAATTTGTATGTTTGTTGTGGGAAAGTTGTCTGGCTACTATCTTGTTCAGTCCTTTCAGATCTGCCTCAGTCTTGAAGGGTTAGTCGTAGTTTGTAAACCGGGCTTCACACAGCTCTCCCTCCCTCCCTCCTTCCCTTCCTCCCCTCCTTCCTCTGCCCTCTTCCTCCTTCCTCCTGCTCCTTCCTCCCTCTGTTGTCGTCGTCTCCCCCCCCCCCCCACGTCTCCTTTGCCTGCACCCCCCCCCCTCCCTCTTTCGCTCTCCCCACCACAAACATTTCTTCCCCCCTCCCGCCTCATTTCTTTCCCACTCCCCCTCCTGTCTTCACCTCCTCTCCCAGGGGCCATGTGGCACACTTAGGGGATGATGAGGATGATGATGGTGCAGATGATGATGAAACTCACACTCAGTAAGTTCCCCCTCTCAGTCTTAGAGCGAGAAGCCTCTCCTCTTCTCCTCCCCGTTCTCTCCATCTTTGATGGATGAGGAGGACGAGGAGGAAGGCTTCCTTCCCGTCTTTGCCACAGTTTCATCCACGCATCTCTACGCAGCACACCCCACCATCACGCCACATATTCCACCTGTGTTTGTGCGCGCGTGTTTACCGCCTGTGTGTCTTCCCATGCTTGTGCCGGTGCTTTGGAGTTTTTAAACCACTAACAAAAATCTTATCCCAAAGAGCTTACAGAGAGCTATTAAAGTACTTTAATATCTTCATATGTTTTTTGTTTTTTTTAAATCAATCCATAAGAAGAAGTTGATGGATTTAGAGAACTTTTGTAACAAAAAGAGTCAAAAAAAAATAAAACCCCACAGCATCAAAGATTTCATGTTGGTGACGTGTCAGATTTTTCCCTGCATTAAATGTTTTCTCTGCACAACGTGAGATCGGAGTTCAGTCTCATTCCTGGAAATGAGTGGCCCTCATGATCTCGTCGTCTTGTTTTGTTCTCCGCCTGCATCGCCATCTGTGTGCCTTCACGCTGCCGTCTGTCTTCCCCCTGCCTCAACAAAACCGAGGATCTGGCGTCCAGCCTCGTCCCTCATTGTTTAAAAGCCAAACGTCTGCAGTGCGCCAGACTGTCCTTTCTCCAGACATTTTCCGCCGTAGTCGGAGAGACCTTTTGTGCTTTTTATTTTAGGATTTGTGCTTGTAGTCGTGTCCGTACTGAAAGTGCAGTGACTTCAAACATGGAAAGAACCAGAATTAATGTTTCATGTGTTGAAGAATAGAAGCTATGGCCATTGTGCCATGAATCTCCAAGCTTTTCCCAAACTCTTCACATGGTCTCTTTTGAAGTCTGAATATTTTTAGTTTTATAAATAGCTTTGTTTGTCCAGCGAGGCTGTTTACATGATCATGAAAGTCTGATAATTAGAAGGAATCAGATAAGAGGAATGAAATCGGATGCGTTTGCATGCACTTCAGAAACTGAGACTCTGTGCGTAGTGTCTTAAACTTCCAGTTATTTTAGGCCAGAGGTGTCCAAACTGTGGCCAACCACGGCTCAATGTACATACTTAATTGGCCTGCAATGAGTTCTAAAGTTAAAAGAGAAAATGGCCCATACGTGAATCTGGTACTTATTGCAGTTGTATTGTATTCCTGAGTTTCTCCACTAGATGGCGTTTAAACACGATGCCTCAGGGGTCGTCAACCTATTTGAAACAAGAGTTTCTTTAAGGTAATACATGCCGACTACAAACTTCCTGCATAGTTAAGAGTTGCAGAGCTTTTAACTAAAACAAGGCTAATAATTGAAAAATGTTGCTCACGGTGACAAGAAAGGCAGAACTCAGGAAATATCGGACAGGAAGTGAGTCGAGAAAATTTGTGAACGACTTTGGACACCTTGTGGTCTTTTTTTAACATGGCGACGCCGACAGTCTTAACACTCTGTGTTTTCATTTCTTTTGACATGAAATTTGTCTCTTGTTCCATTCGAAAGTGGCTACTGGTCAACTATCGTTTCCATTCGATTCTTTTTACATCCATGTGCAGTGGTTAAAAAATGAAATAAATCAGACTGACGGGTATACTTACTTCAAAGTATTCTAGTTGTGTTGATCTGAATTCTCTTAATCTAATAGCTGCTGCTATCTCCCATTATGTTATTTGATCATGTCAAAAGTCTCCAGAAATCATCTTGCTTTGGGATTTCTAGTGTGCATGTAAACGGGCTCGATGTCTCACTGAATATTTGTCTTTTTTTTTTTTTTTACTTCTTTTGTAGAAATGTACATTTTCTTAGTTTTCTACACCTTCAAAAAAGAGCTTAATAATGACAAAGTTAGTTGCTCTTTTTTGGAAACCTTTTGCGTCGGGGCTTTTTATATTTATATGAACCTTAGAGGACCTGATCATCATAGATCAGTGTGATAAAGGTTCACAGTTTGAGCTCATTTAGATGTGGGGAAGTTTGTCTGTTGTCTGGCATACAGCTTAACCATGGAGGCTCTTTTCCATTAGTGTTTGTTTTTTTTCTTCTCCTTTTTGATGAACTTCCAACCTTTGTCCTTTTCTCATTGACCTGCTGATTCCTTGTCAATCATTAACAAATGGCTCTTTCAGTCTAAAAGCATAAAATGTCTGGATTAAAATCTCTGAATGTCAGGCTATATCACCCATGTTTGTTGTCACTGTACTTGATATTTGAAGACAAAGTGTGTTTTAAATTGGGATATTAGAGCATCATAAAAACTGTGATAATGTTTTATACACTTGCTCATTAATCCAAAGTGTTTAGCAAAGAAATTTGGAATGAAAAGGCAGATCATCACTCTGATCAGAGCTTCAGTTCTCAGAGACTTTACTGGCTCTTCTCCCTTCTTTCCTCCATGTCTCTAACACTCCCGCTTGATATTTAGTGATTAACCTCCTGAGACCTCCCGTATCGCTGTGGCTCCCCCCGTCATTCCAGTGTTTAACATCCACTCACTCCATTAAAACGGCTACATTCTGTTCGGTGTGGATAAAGAATTACAAATGTGTTGATGTAATTTGTGATTAAATTAATCTGATAATGTAAAACTGTTTTAACGTTACAAGTAACTGTAGCCGCAGTGCAAACAGATCTGTGCTCATGTTCTCAATGTAATGTTGCTGTATGTAGACAATAGATTTTGATTGAGAGTTTTTTCCTCAAACTTTGTCCTGCTTTAGTAAATCGAGCACCATCATGAGGCCAAAGGTCCCACCTCCACTTCCTCCCAAGGTAAGAACAACTCTTTCTTTTTCCTGCAGCCGTACATCGTAATTTATCACACTGCTGTTTCAAGAAACCAGTTTCAACACAGATGATGTGCCATTTTTATGATACAAAATTTAAAAAAAGAGGATTTATCGTCCTTTGTCCTTCTCCAGCCTAAGTCCCTCTGCTCGTCCCAGCCGCAGCCACAGCAGCTAAAACACGACGACAGCCAATCACACAGCGAGGACGACGGCGGCGGAGGAGGGACCATCAAGCGCTGTCCAGTCCCGGACACGCCGAGCCCCGCCCGGCCGGCCTCCAACGTCCCCCCGCGGCCGCCGCCCCCGAAGCTGCCGCCCCACCGCCGCAGTAGCCTAGGTAACGAGAGCCCGAAGCGCAACGACGTCGAACCCTCTGCCCCAGAGGATGATGGGAGCTTTAGGCATTTCTGGGAGTGGCTTCACACGCCTCACACAGAGGAGGAGCTGGAGGAGGCGTGGGAGGTGCTGAAGGAGGTGAAAGAGGAGCAGGAGAAAGAGGAGGAAAAGGAAGAGAGTAAGAGCAGCTGATTGGTAGATGGATAGTGTCCGCAGACCCTGTCGTCCCCTTCGACTGATTGTGTGGTCTCCCATTAGTCACCCCTCGTAGTCTGATTTATTTGTTCCATTAACAAAACCGCTTCTTTGCATTTTTGTTCGTAGCTCCTTTCCGTTCCATCTGCTCCCCGCTCAATATAAATGTTTGTCTTTCAAGTCGTAATTGTCAAAGCCGATTGGTTGTTGGTTGTCCGCCTCGATTCTTCGAGGATGATGCCCGGGGAGGAGCAATGCTGTAAATCTATGAAAGTGCACAACAAAATGTAGATTTGATGCAATTATTTCTATGAAGATGCAGTATGGAAGATTTTTATTTTAAATTTAATTTAAGACATTAAAAAAACAGCACTTGTCATGTAAAGCTTAAAAATTTTAAGAAAATGGACTCAAAGCAGACAATTCAGTGAATCACTATCACTACCCAAGGCACACAAGTGGCATCACTTAAATTGAACTTATTGCAAATTTAACAAAAAAGATGCACTTATTGATAGAGATTTTTTTGGGCATATTAATTCTCACCGGTTTAATGCGGCCAAACATTTTTTTACAGGATTTTATTTTTCTCCACTGAAGAAAGAGAATCTGCTTTACCACCAGAAGTATTAAAACTTTTAGTTATTTATTTTCTTCCTGTGAGCATTTTGTCATAAAGTCTGGTTGAAAGAAGCTTCTCCAGGCTATAACGCTTTGGAAACATTGACAGAATGAAGTTACTTTCATATATTCTGCAGATGTAAGGGATGGTATTTGGATTTCGAGGTGGAAATATGTAATTTGTTGTGGTGAGATGAGCATAATGCTGATGGTTGGAGGGCAGAGAGTGGAAATACAGCCGTGCAGGAACTGTCCTATAATGCCTCAGGAGCTGCTCTGCCTGCAAATGGTTTGATTTCCTGATTATCAAACAGAGAAAGAGAATAAGTTCACTCTCTACAAAAAAGGACAAATGCAGCTCTTAGAGTCGAAAATTATTTCACAGACACGTCTGTAACTTTTAAGACCAAAAGAGCGTGTCTTTGCTTATTGGGATATCTAGTTTTATCTGTTTATACCAATTTGGGTTTAATGTTGCATTCATGGACTTTCGAAACTTAATTATGACTTTTTGCTCGTTTGCCAATTTCTCCCTTCATCTCAAACTTTCAGGTAAAAGAGCGTTATCGATATAAACACCAAAATTTCAGTGGTGTAACTTCATCACCTGATATATTGTTGAGCTCTCTGAGAATGAACCACAACCAGAACAAATGGTAGTGGGGGTCTTAGCTCTGGGAGATTCACAAAGGAGACGTCATCACTCCTAACACGAAGCACATTTACTGACGATTTCCTGTCACAGCTTCCGTGTAGAAAGCAGATCAGATCCTCTTTACTCTCATAAATACTAGGTTACAAAGAATCAAGCGTGACAAGAATGAGCATGTAATGAACCAGATATAA
Source organism: Lipophrys pholis (assembly GCF_963383615.2). NCBI lineage: Eukaryota > Metazoa > Chordata > Actinopteri > Blenniiformes > Blenniidae > Lipophrys > Lipophrys pholis. Next base: position 20,189,089 of record NC_137642.1, on the reverse strand, counting down.
CGGGTTGCTATTGTGACAAAAAGGAAAGCGAATGCATTTCATGTGTTATATACGTTTACTATATTTAACACTGGTGGGACACGCCCAATATGACAACCAGCGTTTTAGTTGACCAACTATGATTCAAGTAACATCCAACTTCAAAACTGCTGCGCAACAAAATAATTCTTTCGTGAAAGCCACGTGGCGAAAGAGCCAAAGTGAGTGCAGGCGCCTGGTTTATCTTTCAGATGTTACATGTTCTAATCACACACTTGGTCGCTCATGGCTAAATGTGAGCTCCTCGTGTTCTTCCTACTCCCTCCCTCCTCCCTCTTCCCTCCTCCCCTCTCTCTGCTCTCAGTAGTTTGTTTTTTGTTTGGTTTTTTTCCATTTCAGTTTAACTCTTCTCCGTGTGCTCACTCCTGCAGATCAGATTGTGTCCATTAATACCAACAATGACTTTATGTGTGTGTGTGTGTGCGTGTGTGGACTGTCTTTGCATCTGTTTATAATTAGTTTTCCTTCCTCAAGGACTTACACACCTACACTCTCTGCGCGTTTCTGTCTCATATGTGTCTGTGCTGTTCACGTCTGTCCTTTTAGGCAATGGGCTCAACTCGCCCCACAACGGTGAGAGAGACAGTCCAGCCGACAGGCAGTCCACGATGCCCCCTAGTGTTCCCATACGGAAAGACAAGAAGGACGTTCCGGTAAGATGATTGTGGTGGTTTCACAGTTTCCCGTTTCAAGCTTTGTGTGACGTCAAGCAGAGAATAAGAACTTTTATTAACTTAAAACAGTGAGCGATCAAGCCGTGTGTCTTTGCAGTGGGTGCTACGATGGTGCGGCTTCTCCCCACAATTGGAGCATTTACCTTCAGATCAATCCATTCATTGTTGGATTAAATTATTAGTTCCACAGCAGGATAATTCCAGATGTCAGAGCAGCAAAGGAAACTCGTACTGATGAGAAGAAAATATGTACAATATAAGGATACATGTTCTATTATATAATATAAGACATCATACGCAGTAATGTATATATAATATAGTAAAAACAGACTGAAATGATATAAGGAAAATAAAGTTTATGATTTATTCAAGATTTTGATGTGTGTGTGTGACAATTGATTATCTCACTGTTTGTATTCAAGCATGTTTTTTTAAACGACTTCCTTTTGTCTCAGAAGCCGATCAGCAATGGTCTCCCTCCAACACCCAAAGTCCATGTGAGTGTCTTGTTTTTGTCTCGAGAAATAAACGGTTTTAATAATTGTTGTGAATCCCAACATTGTCAGACTTGATTTAAATTGTACCCGTACACATCCAAGTAGAAAATGTTCACTTTTTGTTTTTCTTAATAATGTGGTCTGAACCTCCTCGGTACGTGTCATGAATCTTCATTCAACAATGGAGCTTCACAATCTTCAGATGTGAGAAGTTAATCCCAACATACGACTTTTTACAGATAATCTCCTCTTCTTTTCAGATGGGTGCGTGTTTCTCCAAGGTGTTTAACGGCTGTCCTCTGAAGATCCACTGTGCCACCTCATGGATCAACCCCGACACCAGAGGTAACCAAAGAGAAAGGAGATAAAGTGCTGGACATCAACTCCCACAGAGCACAGGGTTATCCAGGGAATTAAATCACAGGAGCTGCTAACCTCTGCATGTTGTTGTGTTTCAGACCAGTATTTGATATTTGGAGCTGAAGAGGGAATCTACACGTTAAATCTCAATGAGTTACACGAGACCACGATGGAGCAGGTGAGAAAGGAACATGTCTTTTCTCTTCCCAGGCTGTGGAAACGTTGAAAGCTCATGCTTTGTGATTTGTCACTTGCTGCTTCTCACGGTTCTCACTGTACCTGCAGCTCTTCCCTCGACGGTGTACCTGGCTTTACGTTATGAACAGCTGTCTTCTTTCTATATCTGGTGAGTTCCAGCGCACATCCGTCTGGGACCAACACCGAACACAACTGCTTAAATTTGGGTGAACGAGCACCGAGCTGCAGTTCACACAGAGGCTGGTGTTAATGATTACCTTCACTCGCATAATTTACAATGAACTCATCTTCCTTTTAGCCTAATTTACCCTCGCATTGCTGAGGGAATAAATATTCTGTGGGATCATCAGTAAACACAAACCTAGTGCACGACTTGTAGTCGGCTTTTTAGAGGATTTAACTGCAAAGAACTGAAGTACAAGACAAAGACCATCAAAATCAGATAAAGTGTAGATACTTGGACTTTCTCTCCTGCCTCCACATCATTCGCTCCTCTCCTCTGTTTGCTTCCAGGAAAAGCCTCGCAGCTGTACTCTCATAGTCTGAGCGGACTGTTTGAACAGGCCCGACAGTTACAGAAGCTGCCAGTAGCCATTCCCACACACAAGCTGCCTGATAAGATGATTCCCAGGTAAATCTGCAACCAGGAAGTTAATTAACTACAAACTCTTGTGTGGTTGGAAATATTTCAGTGGTGATTAGATCTATTCTGCACAGAGACCTCACAACTTGACAACAGTACAAAACCCTTATGTCAGTCAGTCTTTACATTTCATTTCTGTTCCTTGTCCGATTACAGGAAGTTTGCTGTGTCCAATAAAATTCCAGACACTAAAGGATGCCAAAAGTGCTGCGTCGGTGAGTCGTCTGAAGATGTCGTAGTATTTGTTGGTGTACTTTAGGTTTGCCTGCGGACGTCTTCGCTGATGTGTGAAAACAAAAAGCAGCAGAGTTTTGTGTTTCTGTTCTTTGACATCACGTAGAAAGATGTGCAAAGGGTCAAACATCCACACAAACAACCACTGTATGTGGTTTCCTGAACTAACCTGTGTTCGGCACCGCTGTAATGATAGGCATTGATTACATGTGTCGTTTCCGTGCAGTTCGGAACCCGTACACAGGCCATAAGTACCTGTGTGGAGCCTTCCAGTCGAGTGTCATGCTGTTGGAGTGGGTGGAGTCAATGCAAAAGTTCATGCTCATCAAGGTTAGAATTTTTATTAACTTTTAAAACTTCCCATTTTTCTTCTTCTTCTTCTTCTTCTTCTTCTTCTTCTTCTTCTTCTTCTTCTTCTTCTTCTTCTTCTTCTTCTCCTCCTGAGCAATAAGAAATAGCAAACCTGCCCATAGTAAAACTCCTCATGTCTGTTTTCGTCTCCTCGCAGAACATCGACTTCCCGTTGCCGTGCCCGCTGGAGGTCTTCGAGATGTTGGTGGTCCCGGAGCACATGTACCCTCTGATCTGCGTGGCGGTCAGTAAAGGCACCGAGCTCAACCAGGTGGTCCGGTTTGGCACCGTCAACCCAAACGCTACCTCCTCCTGGTTCACAGAAGCAGGTGGGAACGCCGGGACGGGTTCAACAAGCACAAACGGCATGAAAGCAACAAAAAAAACAAAAAAGAAACCACCTAACAACCCTTCCGTCTCTCCTCTCTTCCTGCAGACACACCACAGACGTGTGTGATCCACGTCACCCAGCTAGAGAGAGACACTATCCTAGTCTGCCTCGACAGTGAGTCACTCCTTTAAATCCACGTCATCCGTTTAGCGTCTTCTCCTGCCACTCACTCACTCTTCCGTATCTCTGAACAGGATGTATAAAGATTGTGAACCTCCAGGGCCGGTTGAAATCCAGCAGGAAGTTGTCGGCTGAGCTCACCTTTAACTTCCAGATTGAATCCATAGGTAAAGCGAGAACATAGATATCTGTTTTGCGTTACCGATTTATCAGACGTGGAGTTGTAGCGGAGCCCGGCTGACTGCGGGCGGAGGCAGGTTGCACTCTGCACACGTCTTCAGGTCATCACAGAGAAAATGCATGCAGACAAAAAGTCACATTCACACCTAGAAGCAATGTTAAGAGTCACTAATTTACCTCAAACGTGTTTTTGGACTTCATGTTTTACACTTGTAGCACAAGCTGCTTCGTCGTCTCTATTCACTGCAATAATCCTCTTGTTTTTGTCTCAGTTTGTCTGCAAGACAGCGTCCTGGCCTTCTGGAGGCACGGCATGCAAGGACGGAGTTTCAAGACCAATGAGGTGAGACTGAAGAATGTGTCCCCTCTCTGGTGAGGCCGTTTTTTAGAAATTTCATGAAGTTTACGTCTTAAGGCTCGAGCCATATTCCCTCATTCCCATACCGAGATTCTGATTGAATTAATCAAGCATTTGTAGGTGTGTATTTTATAGTTCAGTCAATCGAATCACTTTCTCAGTCTTTCAAATTCACACTGAAAGAGTTTTTCAAGTTTCTTCTCCTCAGTCGTTCATTCCACTCAGTGATTCACTATGAAAAGGGGAAAAAGAACTGAACAGTGATATTCATAGAACCCAATTCGGCCTCTTTTTTTTTACCAACAAATGATTTAATTAGAATTGTTTTAAAATACCCGAAGTTGTATGTTTTATCTGCGCGACCTCGTGTCTATTTGATTTCTATGCGGCTTCAGTGTTTCTGTTCGCACAATGTCGGGCTGATGATTCGATGAACGGCTTTCTCCCCGCTGAATTTGGAGCGTGTTACGTTACCGCCAAGCTTGATTTCTGGTCTCCCTCATCTAGATCACTCAGGAGATCTCAGACAGCACACGCATCTTCAGACTACTGGGATCAGACAGGTGAGACACAAGCACGCTTCGGCAACACTTCCCTCAGGTTGTGGACCCCACCACGATATAGAGAACACGAGCAAAACCCTCAAACACACACTAATCTCCTCTCTGATGTTTCACCGCTGAAGACGTGCTGACGGTCGAGACCCCGAGGCGGAGGACACAGGCCTCGCTCGGCGCAGGTACCGTCACAGACGAACTCTAAACTCTTTCTGTCGGGACTCTCCAGGTCTGCTTACTGCTGGGAAAAGTATTGTGCCAAACCTGCCAGTTTTTTTAGATATTCCGCCTGAATCCTGAGTGTTAGACCCCAAAAATCATCCGTCACATCAGTTCCATCCTTTCATTTCGTTGCACCATGGATCATTTTGGGGTCTCTCGTCTCTGAGGACCTGAACACACTGACGTTACTCTATTTGAAGATGAGCTTGAGCAAGAATTAACAACTGGCAGTCTTCCTCGGGGTGAGCAGACTTCTCAGCATCGCAGGAATCCCCTTTTCCCCCAAAAAATAACAGGGTCTTTGACAAATGTGACAACATGTGTGTGCTGCTGGCTGTAATAAACCCGGGTCTACGTCTTCACTCTGCTCAGAAAACTAATACTAAAAAGTCGAATCATCTTTGGGGATCTGGAGCAGAATAAAGAGTGTGTGTGTGTGTGTGTCTGATATTGAAGTGTGTGTGTGTGTTGCAGGGTGGTGGTGTTGGAGAGCCGGCCGACAGACAACCCGACAGCCCACAGCAACCTCTACATCCTGGCGGGACACGAAAACAGCTACTGAGACACCCACGCCAACACGAAACATCCTCCTCCTGCTCCCCCCTGCCCCCTCCCATCACTGCTGCAGACAGAGGAGGAAGCATCTCACTCATCACGACCCCCGCCCGGACCGGACCCCCGCCCCGCCACGTCTCCCCCGGCCGGTCCGAGACGAGCAGGTGCAGATCCTCCACTCGCTCGCAGGCACAGCAGTGTTATATATGTGTATAAGTGAAGTGTGTCGTGTTAGAGCAGCAGGCTGTGGATTCGTTTTGGGGAGTCGAGCCTCTTTTCTTTTCTTTTTCTTTTTTTCTCCTGAGCTCAGAAAGTCGAGGAAACTCCGCCTCTTTAGAAGAGCGACTCCACCTTCGAACTATTTCTGATATCACCCCGCCCGCCTCCCTCACACTGGAGGGGGGTTAAAAAAAAAAAAAGGAAAGGAAAGAAAACAAAAAAGCATCCCGTATGGGAATTTGACTTCAAACACTACTTCTACTACTCGCTCCACACATACTATTACTACAGTTACTACTGCTACTTGCTTCAGCTTCAACAGTCTTGCACAGAAACACCTTCCCTCCCTTTTATCATTCATTACTGTCTCCACTTTTTTTTTTTTTTCTTCTTCTTCTTCATCTCGCCGTCTATTTTTTTTTAACTCCCCTCTTATTTATTGTGGCATGATGTAACTTTAACCATCAGGACGGCTTTCCTGTTTTACTCCTTTTTCTTTTTTTCTTTTTTTTAATGGATTTTTTTTTAATAAAAAGAAAAGAAAACAGATGATAAAGCTTGGCCACTATCGCTCGCATTGAATTCCCGTCACCACAACACACAAGTGCTTAATTGACCTCTATTTAATTGTTGTATATATAAATGTAGTATTTTTTTGACAGACCGACACTAAACAGACCGCTCGTGTAGATAGGCGTGTGTATAGTCGCGGAGGAGCGAGAGGACGTTTGACTCGCGTTGTAGTTCCTCCGTCACGTGACCCACCTCCAGTAATCTGATTACTCTCACACCGGCGTAGAGCTCAGGATCAAAGTGGGCGGACCCTGATCAGTCCTCTTCGTTCTGCATGCGGTGGCATCGTAACCTGCTTGCTTGCAACTGTCGTCACGGCAACGACGACGACGTTCACCCGTTTTAAGTTTGTGTTTCCCCTCGTTTCTTTTTTTTTTTTAATCAGACGTCTTTCTTCGATCTTTCATCCCTTTTTTTTTTTTTTTTTTTTTTAATTTTCTATTTTATCGAACCACTGGTGTTAAGAAAATTTGCACAGAGAAAAAAAAAATGTATTTCATAAGCAAATGTGATGTCATTCTAATATATGACTTTGTGTGTGTGCACAGCGCGTGTGTGTGCGTGTATGTTCGTAGACATAGGTTATTTACATAACGGTGCCTCGTGGACAGATTTGGTCTTTAACAAGTGACAGTTCGACCTCCGGACCAGAAGACAATGAAAGCTCGATGGACACTAAAACAAAATGGAAAAAAAAAAGCATTTGGACGTTACGATGTCGATCAGTTAAAGCAGCAGTGCATCATATTGGGACGTCACCTGCTCTGAGCCACAGCAAAGTGAAACCGTCATAGAAAAATGACATTTGATTAATTGAAAATCATCAGGAAACAAAGAATAATAGTTATGAAAGGGTTAAATATAGGTGCAGTGGTTTGCCCTCTTTGCCTTACATCAAGAATATCCAGTGTTCCAAGTCCAATTCAGGGGTTTTCTGTCCCTCAAAAAACTTAAGGTCAAAACAAACCTAATGTAACAGAAACACCAAGAACCCGTACAGACTTAACCCATATCCATCATTTCATGTTTTAAATAGAATAAAGTTTTAGATCGGGGAAAACATGAAACTAATGAGGATTTGACTCTTTTAATCGGGATGAATTTAAATAGCAAGAGTCGTCACGTCACCGGTTTTAATTCCGCTGCTCACTATCGAGCACAAATAAAACACTCGGTTAATCCTAGGAAATGATTTAACTTACAGCCATGAAGTATAGACGGGAATGTTTTAAATCTGAATTGTCATAAATATGGATTAGGGTTTTAAAAAAAATTGGCAAATCCTGATTTTATGAAATGATATTGACTTTTTGATTTTCATAACTTAAAAGCAACAAATATGAAGGTTAAAACAAACAAAAAAAAAGTTTGGAATTATTTCACTTGACATTTGATAAATGTAAAATATTTGAGAGTTTCACTGTTTAAATAAAATGACATGAGACAGATTTAAGCAGTGATGTAGCTTCCAAATGCTTTTTTTTTTTCTTTTTCTTTTTTTAAAGTCTGAACGCCGGTCCTCTTATTAAAGGCCAACATCTGTACAAGAGCACACACTACATCACATACATGTACGAGTGTGTTTGTGTGTGGCCGTACACTACCAGTCTTTACAAGCTGTGACACGAGAAGTGGCTCCAGAGGACTTTAACACTAGTTTAGCTCAACTTCACACGGAAAATCATCCACGGCTGGAACTTTTACAAAGAACTTGTTTCCTTGTATTTTGGGGAAATGTGTGAAAGTTCAACCTGCAATACACCAAACGTCCCTCCGAGAGGACCAACCGGGGAAATGTAAAGACATACTGGTGGTTACTGATCACCACTGTGGCAAGAGAGCCGCTTCTGACTCTAACCTGAAAGTGTAAACTTACTTTAAAGAGACAATATGTGATGCTTCAGCGGAATAGGATTCAACACGACCTTTATTATAACAATGAGACACGACAAAAGTCTCGCTGTCATCTTGGGAAATTCTGTGATGAGCTGCTGGTTTACTTTAGCTGCCAATAATAGAATGAAGATAGAAATAAAAACGATCCATGGTTGAGAGAGAATACTGTCGTATGTATCCTCATTGAGTTCATTTGGCTACTTTGCTGCACAAAAACAGTAGTATTGTAATCGCATAATGTAATAACTAATAACTTGGCAAAATGTTATTACATCATTGGACAATTGCATCGGCAGTAGCCAAAATTAAGTTGTCGATCATTATTGTTCTCCAACATGACCCAGCCTGTGCAGTCCTGCAATACACATATACACCACAAGATGGTGCTAAAAACGCCTCTGCACGGTGGTGCAGCGCCAAAAAAGGAGGCAAAACAATGAAAACTGGGTTTAAAGTGACTTAAATGTTCCATAGTGTCCCTTTAATGATGGAAAATGTGACTATGAGTGAAAAAAGAAAATCATGTTTCTGCTGCCACCTATTGGTCCTTCTCATATTACTGTAAAAATTGAATCTTGATTGGTTGTGACTGAGTAATGAGAAAATCAGTTTGGTGTGTTTTGAGTAGTCATAGAATAAATGAGAAGTGTCCCTGGACGTCGAGACGCTCATATTGAGGACTTGAAGGACAGACCGCAACGGCGTCTGGTTTCTCCTCAACCCTGCAAAGTTGGGATTTCTGTCCACGGTTAGTTTAAGTCAATAGTGTCATAAGTGCAGTGACGGGAGTCACTCTAAAACTCCTCCACCGTGTCCCCGGTGTGTCGCTCAGCTTCAGGGTCCTGTCTTTGCTTCCAATCGCCTCCAAAGTGCACCAGTGCCCCAGATGACGGGCAAAGCTACGGTCACGCTGAAACATGTGCTTCCTGCCAACATGGGGAAAAAGAAAGATCAGGATTTTGATTGTTTTACCACGAAGCCAAACGAGTTTCCACGCCGAGGCTCAAGTTTGATCGGATCCGGCTGATTTTCACGCATCTTAAATGGTTCAAATGACAAGCGTGTGTCTGACATTCCTTCTGCATTCGGGGTTTGTTGTTGTCAAACATTTGTAACGGAATGCCAAATTTTGTGGTGGAAGCTTGTTAAGGCCATACGTGGGTAGTGCAAGATGTTAAAAAAAAAAAAAAAAAAAACAACTCTGTGTGTGAGTCTAAAAGCAGCCGCCATGTGCTTGTGAAAACTCTTATCAGTCTTCTCACTTCATGTGGAAATAAAAACGAGTCAAGTCGTATCGACCAGGTTTCACTGAATCTTAAAAAAGTCGCCGCTCGGGTGATCGTACTTTTAAAATCTGTGTGATTTTTTTTTTTTTTTATCAAGTCTCAATGCAGTGAAAGATTCAACCAGTTCTTTCTCACTACTGCTATGAGCTGCAAGCAGCCAACAGAAATTCTCTCCCAAATTTCCTTCATTCCGACGTCGACACTACCAAGAACCACCGCTTGATTCTTTTATTTATTCGGTGCGTGAGGCGGGTCCTTCCTGTCGCTCCCACCTCGTGGGAAGATCTGCCTCACGGTGGAGCAGCTGAAACAACCCTTTTAAAAAAAAATAAAAAAAGCAGCAGCAATCTATTATTTCTGTGTAGTTCCTGACTCAAAAGCTCTTGTCAAATACAGAATATAAGTCACAGGAAGTGTGGGTTTTCTTAATTTAAAAAAAAAAAAAAAAGTAAATTAGCATTGATATCACTTGTGAATCTCCACGTGTCTTGGTGCTTTGAGCAGATCGATGTAATCACCTGTAGGTTTCCCCCCCCTCCCCCGATAGGTCACCTCCGTTCTGTCGCTCTTTTCATCACCTTTTTGTTTTTTTCGTCATGCGATGCATACATTATGAAATGTACATAGTGTAAAATAAAAATGGGTTTGTTTTACATACTGTATAATTGCCTATATTTTGTTTCAGAAGTGTAACAGATTTATGAGATGACAGGTTAACACATTAAAAAGAAGGAACAGAAACCCCTGGAGTTTTGTGGTCATTTTGGACGGTGATTGTTTCAAAGCTTGTTTTACACATATATATATATATATATGTATATGTATGTATATATAGTCGCTGCTTGGGAAAAAGTGCACAAAGCCGAGCCACGAGACAAATACTCAAATAGCGTCGACCTTTATTGAACATCGTCACGTGACTCTCCCGTTACAAAACAGCACATCGCTTAGAAATACAAATATCAAAGACAAGCTGCATAGTTTCCTGAGTATACGAAGTTTTAGAGCATAATTGTGGTTATTGTTTTGGGCTTCAAGCAGACTGGAAGAAAGCTGAAACTTAAAAGTGAAAAATGTTCTAATAAAAAGAAAAGTAATAATCACAATAATAGACGAGACAGCCAGGATGCAAACCAAATGAAAAGAAATGTTTGAAGGGGGGGGGGGGGGGGGGGGTTGAATAAAATAAAGAAATCTCAGGGTTATTTACAGTAAAAAATACCTAAATGAAGTGAAGTGATGAAGCTTTAAAGTTTCTATTATTAATTGAATTGATAGTGGAGTTGTAGTGCCACTCATTACAGTGTACACACACTTGTTTTGGTCTCTATGAGGTAATCCGGGGTTATTGAAATTAAATATAAGATGAATCTTCACGAGCAGGCTGCAGCGAGCCGTTACTAAGAATTGCAGAAGACGTGACTTACAGGTGATTATTTTTCTCATCAAAGCTCCAGTTTCCTCTTTTCTGGCCCAACACTTGTTCTGCATGCAGGTTGAATATATTTTACCCCAAAACCATGTCGTCACACTTAATCTCAAGTTATCTTACAGCCGATTGGTGACCTAAACCTTCCTCACAACAAACTTCAATCATCAGTGTTGTTCCGTCAGATTCTTTTTAAAAAAGTGCTTTTTCTCAGTGTGAGGATTTTTTTTTTAATCTAAAATGTTTATCAGGAAGCTTATTATACCTGTACAGCATGTTTACAGCAGGTGTGGTTTAAGACGGTGTTCACTGTACGTGGGTTTAGCTTTCACTCGCCACTGGGTTTCTAGTTTATACCGCGGTTCCTCGGTTTATGTCCAGATGCACCAGTTTGGGGTTTTTCTCATGTTCGCCGTTGCACTGATGCTCTGGTGTTTTCTCGCCTCCTTTCTCCTTCTTTTCATCGCCGCTCCTGTTTGAACACATAAACGTGAGGATTTAACGTCAAAGTTTTAAAGGTGTGCCTCCAGTGGCACCGATGTGTTCGTTGTTTTGTTTTGTTTTTGTATCTTATTATCGACGATCATTATTTATACATATATTTTCTTTTTCTTTAAAACAAAACAATCTATGCTGTTTGGAGACTGAACATTCCTTCCACGCACACAAATAACAGTAAAGTTATTTAAGAAAGGCTTTGTGGAATAACGACACGGGCATCTGACATGAAGATGTGTTGGTTCCCTACGTGATGATAAAATAAAAAGAGAATCATAGAGGGGGGAAAAAAGGTAGATGTTACTTTTTCTTGAAGAGTTTTTTGAAGGAGCTCCTGAAGCCTCCTTTGTCCTTGCGACTCCTCTCGCCGAAGGCCGCATGGTTGTTCTCCTCCGCCCCGCTCCTCCACTTGGACTCGTCTCCCCACGACTGGATCCCCGAGTCCTGATGAGATTCGACTCGTTATTCAACCTCCAAAATGTCTAAAACCGTGAAAGAAAGTCTTTTTTTGGAAATACACGTTCATTTGTGCAGAAACCTACAATGCTGAGCATCCCGTGAAGCTCCGGGTTCTGCTTTTCGGTTTCCGCTCTGCCGCCCAGGGGGCTCTGGGCCTTCCGGGACGGGGTCGAACACCCTCTGCTGCCCTTGCTGCCCTGCCGCTCCAGCTTGGCGTGGCTGCCCAGTCCGACTCTCTGCAGCTGGTCGGACGGCGGGCCGCCGTCCAGACTGCTCACTGTGTTCTCCATCTGCAGGCCGTTCAGGGACTGGACAGAACAACACACCTTTCAGTTCCTCACTCACACCCTCTTTTTTTTTTTCCTTCTTTAAATCTTTCCCGATACTGAATCCCCTCTGCGGACTCGCCTTGCTCTTGCGCTGGCTGGCCTGCAGGGGGCGGTGCTGATTGTGTCGCATCATCACGGCCTCGTCCGGAGACACGCAGCCTCGGCTGGGCAGTTTACCGTAACCGTTCCCTTTGCTGCCGCCGTTCCCAAACACTTCGTGGGACACGTTTGCGTTGGCGACGTGACGCGACGCAGACGGGCCTTTGGGGCACTTGACGAAGGCGATGTCGATGGAGGAGTCCGAGGAGCCGGTGGAGCAGCGGTCGTACATGGAGACGTCGTGAAGCGAGCCTCCGTCCTCCTCGTACAGGCTCTCCATCCCCGGGGGGTCCGGAGGGAGGAGGAACTCCCCGAGGGCGTCGGCCAGAGCCGAGCCCGGCTGGACATGGCGGAACTCAGGGGGTCTTATGGGAAGGCGGTGCTGGCAGGACATGGAGCCCTCGGGCGCCTCGCTCTCCGGGATGCTGCCGAGGCCTGAAACACCGAGACCGACTCAGGTGGTCTGGTTCTTACAAAGCAACATCGTGAAGGAACAGATTACATCCGACAGGGCGGCAAAACAATTAAAACAGATCCCTGGGAGCTGAGACACCGTATGTACAAGATAATGCAACTTTAAATTATATTTAAAGGTATTTAAATATACAGTTTGTAATAATTTAGTTCAATGTAAATCAATATTACCCCCAAATATAAGGCAGAACGAAACATAATGGTCTTGAGGTCATTTAAAAAACTTTGTTGAACAAATCCTGTTTTCTCAAGCTCATTTTTCCTACAATACACATTTGCACCACATGATGGTGTAAAGAGTCACTCACACAGACTGCAGGAGGAATAATTAAAAACAACAAAGGCCCCGTTTACTCAACGTTTCATGTGAAACCACATTTTTTTTGCGTTTTTGTTTTGTGTACTGGGCAACGTTTTGAAGACAAAATCCATTTACAGGAAAGCGGCAGAAACTGTGAAAACTATGTCGCCTTCATGTTGGGCTCGGAGTGGGTGGCGTTTTTGTAATAAAACCACACACACATGCGTGCAGAGAACAACAAACATTAGCGATGGCGAGTATGCGGACATTTGTGCAGATGATTTATAGAATATCTTCTGGCAACACCAACAACTACTCTGATTATGAAGGCTGACTCAGCGCGATGATTGATTTTCTGGCAGCAGTTGCTCAAATTTCTGCAGCATTTTTACTATTCATGAACATTTTGGGGCGTTTATGTACTTTTGTTAAACTACCTAAATCCCACTGGCTGGCTTATTGCATTTTGTTAAGTTGAGGAAAGCCGTTATTCAAAATGTTCTACTCTCAGGAGTGAAATCTGCTTTTTAATTAAAACAAAGAAAGGTCAAAGGTCGCCTTCGATGGTGAAACCATGTAATCAAGGAGAAACCGCATGGAGTGATCTGACGACGTTTGTGGATTCGGACCTGTTGCTTTGTGGTTCCGTGGGTCCAGGTCGGGGCTGAAGAAGGGGAGCTGTGGCGGCCACTCCGAGCCGTACCGATGAGTCTCAGGATCCTGGTCCTGGTCCCAGTCCTGGAACCGGTGGGACTGGATCTGCTCCAGGAGACACTGCTTCCTGCGCTTCACCTGGTTGGCGTGCTCGCTGCCGGGAACAGACGATTCGTCTAACTTAGTCACACCATCAGCAAATGTGTTTGTGTTTGACAGTAAAAAGTGGAGAATATGTCGAATGTCACAGCAGACAGATGAAGCCAGAAGAATTTATTCTTCCTTGTTGAATATAAATCTGTGTGGCAGACTGAAGCTGCAGGGCCGCAGACGACACACTCACAGCATTGCAGCGCTGCAGGAGTACGGCGAGCCCAAGCTGCTGGCCTGAATCCCGCTTTCCACCGTCTTCAGCAGGTGCTTCATGGTGGACCTGCAGACGGAGGAAACACAGACACACACTCACCTTTAAACTTTAGGACCGTTGCATCGACCGTATTATGTAATAATGGTGCAATGTGTAATGAGGTAATACATGTTCAACTCAATATGTCCATTTCAACTCCACTTTTTTTTTTGAAGAGGAAGAAAATGTAATAAATTGTCTTTTACATGGTTCTATGTTTACTCATGAGAAGTAAATACGATTCAGTTGGACTAGAATTAAAGGTCAGTCTTTGCTTTTGCTTTTAGCGGTGGTCGAATTCAGGGCTCTGAATCAGGTTGAACTTTAGATCACCTGCAATTGTGGTCTGGTAGATTTTTAAACTTACCAGTCAGTATTTCCAGCAGCCATTTCTTTTTGCTTGAAGACATGAAACTAGATTGTAAGTGCCACTCAGTGCATTTAATTTTATCATGTAATAAACTGTAACAAGTTATTTAAAAAATGTGGCAAAGTTTATCAGAATGTGCATTAAAGATTTTCATTACAAAATGTGGCGTTATTACATAATGAGTTGAAAATGTGTTACGTTATTACATAATGCGGAGCGACAAGCATGTTTTCTTTATGATGACTAGAAGGTGGTGCATGGTGGTGGTCGTTGTTGTTGTTGTTGTTTTCCTCTCTGACCTCTTGACCTCCTTGCGGTTGAGCAGCAGAAGCTCCTGGTCATGTTGGAGCAGCTGGTGGTACTGAGAGGTGAAGGACCGGAACTGCTGGATGCAAACCAGCAGCAGGTAATAGTCCGGGTGGTCTGGGTCCGTGTGCCTGAGCAGCCCCTACACACACACACACACACACACACACACACACACACACACACACACACAAACACACACACTGCTCATTTAAACTGACATTAGACGGAGAAATACCCACATTTTTGCAGAAAATAAAAAAGTCACTGCCCGTAAATATTAGATTAGAGTACAACCGTTATTTTTCTTTCAGTGAAGACAAAAAAAAGTTTAAAAATTCTACGAGCAATTTCTATGTTCCAATGCAACATATGTACATCCTGTTTAATTCATAGAAGGAATAACGCCAATTGTAACTGATTATATTGAATGGATTGATGTTTGGGCTTTGGAAGAAAGTCATTACTCTTGGCAGAAAAAAAAATACAATAAAAATCATGTTAAAAAAACAAAAGACCATTGTACATGATGTAGGAGTATTTTTTTATCTTTTGGTTTTAACTCATTTAATCTCATAACCTTTGTGAACGCAAGTCAGCTGAGCAGCTAAGAGTCTCATGCTCTGTCCAAACTCTTCCTTCTTATTTCATGTTAGAGGTTTTGGATTACCGGTGATCCTTTCAATCTGTTGCAGTTTAGTTTAGACCAACCTAATTACGGATATTGCTTAAAAAGTACAGTATGTAAAACTGAAGTAAAGATTATTTTGTGCAGTTTTGCCTGATATCAGCACAATAATACGCACACGCCTTAAAGGAGACGCCAGATCAGACAAAGAAATAAGATTTCACAGAAATAATCTCACCTGTAGCAGCAGCAGATACTCTGGGATCCTCTGAACCGGCTGGAGCAGCAGAGTGTGTAGAGACGGTTTGGATTCGTCCCCCAGGACGTCGCTCTGACCAACCAGGAGGGGAGGACAAAGTTTCAATCAGCTAATTCTATTAAACAAATCTCCAAATCAACGTTCCATCATTTTTCTCCGCTATCTAACATCTTGTTCAGTCGCTTCACGTTGGGTCACCTCTAACAGAGCTGAAGACTTCCCGGAGCTGGACGTCAGCATGTTGACCACTGACAGGCAGTCTGGAAGCTCCTTCAGGTACGACAAGTAAAAGTCCAAGAAGTCACTCTGCAGAGACACAAACACACACACAGGGCATCTTTTATAAACACAAATGTTCACAGAGGAAAAGTGACTTTTTTCAGTTTTGCTGTTTCGGGAAGGTGAGCAAGGTTATATTTTGTATACGAGTCAGATAAAACGTATAGACTTGTTCTTTAAAAAAGATGAATTAAGACAGTCAAAAATCCAAAGACAACGACTTTATTGATGTATACAGAATTATCACAAGGAGTGCTTGGATCTGGTACCACATGAAGAAAGAAGTAATAATCCCCACAGTGAGGCTGAACTCTGCAGTCAGGCTCGTGTGCCGTGTTTACCTCATTGCTGGTGAGCCTCATGAACACGTCTCCCACGATCCCTTGCCAGTGGCACTTGAGCACGCGCTCCTGGAGAGTGTGCAGCAGGTCCAGATGCTGCTGGATCAGAAACCTCAGGGAGCTGGGGAACGGCCTGCAGAGGGAAGGACGTGAAGAGGTCGGTTACTAAGAATATTAACTTTCTTTTAGTCTGTCAGACGCAAACAATTAGATAAAAGATTTATACATTGTGTGAATGTGTGACTGTTTTGTTTTTAGTATTGATTGATCCATTTGAGTCACTATAATTTAAAAAAAAAAAAAAAAAAAAAAAGGCTGCTCTACATATAGAATCAACCACAAACGCCCTCCTCTTGTAAGGTAATGTGATAAACGTCTTTGGCCCATTGATGTGCCACTCTGTGTGACAAACATGTGGCAGCGGGTTAAAACAAATGCGATCTTTTACAAATACCACTTAGCCTCGTCGGGGTGTTGCAGTATGTCTTTGGAGACGGGAGCTCATTGGGAACACGTGTGCTGAACCAGAACCGTGATTACATTAACAGGCTGCGTGGAGACCTTTGGAGAAGAGTTTGTTTTCTGTCTCGCTGGTGTTTATAACCTGCTTTTATTGGATTTAGCCATTTCCTGTTCTACCCCTTGCGGTAAACTCACAAATCAGATCAGGGGGCCGACTCCTGGAGGATTTATTCTGTGGTGATGAGGGTTTGCATCAGATAGATGAATGCTCCTTGTCTGGGTCGTCACCCTGTTGCTGCTCCCTTCCTAAATATATTGTTTTAACCCTTCATTGAGAAACCTGACGCCTGCAATGTCATGCACTAACACTACATTTCTGTATAAGACTGCAAGTATAATGTTCTAAAATATAATAATATCCTATTTGAAAAAGAAAAATGCTCCAAATAGGACACAGGTATTTATGACTACTATATGAAAACAACATTTCAAGTGCAGACTAAATCATAACAATTGGCCAATTGAAACAACACAGAGAAACATAGCTTTTTCTATTTATCATATTTACGATGCATATTGATATGTGCAATTAATTTAGAAGAAAGTGATGAAATACAACAAACATGGCTATTTCCCGGATGAAGGCCTCGGCCTCTGATTCTCAGGTTTCTCAGCGCTCACTGTGGCGTCGATAACTCACCGTCTATCCTTGGAGGGAAACGTTTCCGACCCGTTGAAGGAGATGTTCGCCTTCAGCAGCAGAGACAAGTGCGAGACGTAAACTCTCTCCGACTCCAGCAGCTCCAGGGCTGCTCTCTGCCTTTTATCTGTGAGCGCGTGCGCGCACACACACACACACACACACAAAACAGGTTTTTAATCTGCATGTTTTGCAAGATGGAAAGAGGAAAGAATAGAGAAGAACATCGATAATCTCAGCCACCTGCAGATTCACACACTGTGTTTATTCGAGGGAATCTCGAAGGTCATTGAACTTTTTTCCAGATTGAACTCGGTTGTTCAGGCTGTACAGTTATGCAGTGGTCAGCACCTCTCGCCTCCCCGGGGAGAAGGTCACAAGTTCGAGTCCGGGCTGGCACTTTCTTCCTTGAGTTTGCGAGTTCTCCTTCTGCATGCATGCAAATATTACGCTTTTCAAAGACCTGCGTATGAAGTGAATCGTTACTGTGATGGACAGGTGACCCACCCAGGGTGTATCCTGTTTTGAATCGGCGCAGGAATTCACCAATTCACCTCAAACACATGTCAGAAAGATGTGTTTGAGGTGAATTGGTGAATTTCTATCTTCTGCTTTGGTCTCATTCTCTACTTTAGTTTGTATCCAAACTGTTTTCAAATGAGTTACTGCCATCATACTATTACCTTGTAAATAACTTTTTTCAATCATGTATTTCTGCTGTTTGTCTCTTCTAGCCTTTTGTATATGAGAGGGGCTATTTAGAACATATATCTTTATTACTATCAAATTTAAAGCGAGCTGATACGATATGTTGTCACTGCTCTCTTGCAATAATTCTTTGTATTTACATTGAACCGTCGTCCCAACATGTTTGGTTTTTGTTATTATCATTGTTGTTAATAAAGGCCTCTGCAGACGTTGCATTGAGAGGTGGGTGTCTTACTTTCTGTGGGACTGTTGGGGGTCTCGGTCTCATCTCGACTGCCCCTCCTCTCCCCCCACGTGGGGGATCTGGGAGAACAACCTCTCTGCTCCTGCTCAGACACGGAGGCTGCAACACAGCGACACACACCAGGTTACAGTGCAGGTCCTGCTGAGTGTGTGGATGTGACACACACACACACACGCACACACACACACACACACACACACACACACACACACACACACACACACACACACACACACACACACACACACACACACACACACACACACACACAAACACACGCACAGAGACACACAGACTGACTCTGTGTGGATGTGTTGCTCCTCTGCGGTGAGCTGCTGTGCGGAAGGCTGGAGAAGAAGTGCTGGATCACACTGAGCTCTGCCTGGTTGGAGACACAGATGTGTTCGTCCCCCGGTGCTGCCAGCACGTCGGCCCTGGAGCCCTTCCTGCTGCTTTGGAACAACAGGAAGAAAACAGGATAAAAAAAAAAAAAGATTATAAAACACTTTTTAAGGTTACGCAACGCTCCTCAGGTCTTGTTCCATCCATTCCTGTGAGCATTTCTTTGTTGTGCTGAACAGCAGCGGCATTGGGAATGTGTCATGTGTGACCTGCGGTCGTGTGCACAAAGAACAAAACTGGGTACCAGTGAGGGACGGAGACGACCTCTTTGTTTTCGGACTGCAGCATTTCTATCGTCTTCTTCACCTCCCTCTGTCTGATGGACACGTCTTTAATGTGGAACATGGCCACGTTCAGCTCCTCCTGCAAGCACACGTCCACCAACAGCATCAGTGAAGCTGCTGCGGGCCGACGCATCGTACGCTGGATTGTGTTTCTTACAGTTTAATTTTACACTTATAGACTGTTCAGATCACGAGGAGAGGGGTTTTGTTTTTTTGTTTTGTTTTAATTCTCACAATGACCTGAAGGAAAAGTTTTCTGATCTGTCAAAATACAAACATCAAGGATTAAAAAATGACTGAAACTAAATCGTATATTATCATCACTATATAAGTATTGTTACAGGAAACTGTACTTTCAAACACCTGTATCAGTTATATAAACCAAAATAAAATCCTTTAAAATCATCTTCTAAATACTATACTTGACATTTCAACAATGGTGCAGGAGCAGCGTGGTGTAGTGGTTTGCACTTTCACCTCTTAACGTCTCTAGTTTGAGTCCAAAATTTGATGTTTGTGAACTTTAGTTTGCATGTTCTCCCCGTGAATGTGGGTTTTTCTTCAGGCAGGCTGGTTTTGCGCCGTCTGTTTGTCACTCCTGGTCTATTTTGATTATAACTCTTACGATGTAATTATTACACTTATTACATCGTGTTTCACGTAGTACCCTCAGCTCCTAAACAGCCTGTTTTATTTCAGTTATATTTCAGATCTAACGCAGTCTGATTCTTAAATAAAATAGAGAATAAATACTTCCGCGTCTGTACACAGTTACTAGTAAATCGATCTCACGCAGATGCAAACGGAGTACAGTGGAGTATTTTGTATTAAAACACAGTGTGAGCCAGTCAGAGCGACCCTCCCCCTGCAGTAGATTAGGTCAGTTTGCAGCCTCGGCTGCGCTCCAGTCAGATGCTTTAAATTATGTTACGGAGGCCGCGTGCGCTTCCACGGCACCTTGAACGTGTTGAGCGAGTTCTTGAGGCCCATTATCTTATCGTCCACGTCGGTCTGATGGGCCTGGAGCTGCTCCTCCAGGCCGCCGTCCCGCCGCCGCAGCTCGCACAGCTCGCTCAGGGCCTCCTGGAGCCCCTCGCGCAGCTCCGCCACCAGGCCCTGCAGCTGCGCCCCACAGAGGGCAGGAAAAGATAAAATCACAAAGAAACTCAATGAAATGATCTTTTTAAGTAAAGCAGACAACAACAGAAGCTTTGTATTGATGTTATGATTATTTAACTTTTATTGGGATGTTTGTAAATCGAGGCTTTTATCGTATTTTTGCTTTTTAAGTTCGAACATTTCATGGATCTAGATGATGATCCAAAGGTCAGAAAGACTTTTCTCTGCCGGTCAACTGCACTTTTAGGTCTCTTTTGAAAGCCTGTTTGGTTAGACTTTTCTATTCCCAGTAATGTTTGCTTTTGCAGCCCTCTCTCCTGTCTGTAACCTGACCATCTTTAATCTTAATTCTTAACACTTCACACAAAAACCAGATTGTTTATCGGCCTTTCTTTCTCGGTGCAGCCTTGTTCTGAGTTTTCTCATGCATGGTCGATTGAATTTATTTAGTGGGCATAACTGAATCAGCTCATAACATGAGTTGAGCATCTCTCTCTCTCTCTCTCTCTCTCTCTCTCTCTCTCTCTCTCTCTCTCTCTCTCTCTCTCTCTCCCCGGCTCTTCCTCCTCTCGGTCATGTGAAAAGCATCAGGCGGGAGACTCAATAGAGGACTTGTCCTCTTCAGATAGTTGACATTGCTGCTGGGCGTCTTCACACCTAAAGGCTGCAGATCTCAACACTTTGTTTTGTAAATGTCAGGGTTTTTTGGGGGTTTAGGTTGCCAGTTTAAGTGCCAGCTTCAAATTGGGAGGAGAACTTGACGAAGGCACAGAAA
Source organism: Lipophrys pholis (assembly GCF_963383615.2). Taxonomy (NCBI): domain Eukaryota; kingdom Metazoa; phylum Chordata; class Actinopteri; order Blenniiformes; family Blenniidae; genus Lipophrys; species Lipophrys pholis. The sequence goes on along the minus strand of NC_137642.1, from coordinate 20,168,210 downwards.
TAAACATCTAAAATCTCTAAGCTGGTTTCCAAAAATTAGATAATACAATTTAAACACGTGTGATTTGACCTAGTAAAATGTAATAAAACATATTCATCCGAGCGTCATTTAACCGTTGGTTTAATATACTTTTTACATGTTGTTCCATAAACATGCACTTTTGATCAAATGTCATGAGACCTGACGATAACTTCAACCAAGAAAGTGGTTCACGCTGCATTTTCACATCACACGCTTGATTCCATTAGATTAGAAGAGCCTGGTCGCTGCGTCTTCTCTCATTTTCTGCGGTCTTAAGCCGAGAGAACGCAATTAATGACAAATCTGTGGTCGATGGTCTTTGTAAGAATGTGGCATTACTGCAGCTATAATGGCATTTCTTTTGTTTACATGTTGTAATCTTATTCTGATCACTAAAAAATAAAGACGCTCAAAGATTATTTTAAAGGAAAACATGTAACATCCTCCAGGAACATTAAAGCAGAATTACGGAGAAGACAGACTCTCACGCGGCTGGATTGACCTTTGACCTCTGAGCTCTCAGCAGCTCATAACCTGCGTGAGACTTTGAGGGATTGGGTGTGAAAACCAGGGGATTAAATCCGACAGACAGAGCGAACAAGAGAAAATATTTGGGCAAATTATGAGAAACAGTTAATGAGGAACAGTGACGTTAAGTACATTTCTTATTACCTGAGCAATCTCCAGACTGGATTCTTGCACATTTTCTTCATTATCTAGAGGGAAAAAGAATGAAAATAGCTGAGCACACATGAAAATGCTGACTAATTGAATTTTATGATACTCAACATTTGCAAGAGCAAGCGAAAAGGCATAAATGAGGATGTTTTGTATAAATAAATAGTACTGACATAGTGGCAACACTTAAATAAAATTAACCTTACTGCCAAAACACATTATTAATTTGTTTTACGTCAACTCGTTTACTATTGTCATTCCAAAGTATCCAGAACATGTCACCGGCCCCAGCGTTTTCATCTGTGCTGAAACAATATTTAAGGAATCGATTGGTGGTAAACGAAGCTAAATTGTGATCAGTATTTTCTAATGAGATATTACAGTACTTTGAGAAAGGAGATATTTCAGCAAGTACTGGTGATCATAGTTAAAATGTCTGAAAATACATATGGCCTGTTGATAGCACTGCCAATTATCTTATAATGTATAATAATCTAAATGGGATCAAAGAAGTTCTTAAAACTTAAATTTCAATAGTATTTATTTGATATGTAGCACATCTTCCTTTAGAAACGTTGACTGCAGATAGTTTGGTGGTAAGGCTGTTTTCTTGACTTATTCAGATGCATTTATGGAGAAAAGAAATATATCAAAACCATGTTTTGTTTAATTTTGAATATTGTGCTCAAATATTAAGAGGGAGAGGGTCAATCTCTGCTCAAATCTCCATATTTGCCTGTCTTTGTATTAACGTGTCTTTTGGAAGCACATTAAGCCACGAGTCACAGTGGAAAGTAGGAACCGACCATGGTGGCATGGTGCAATTGGGAAAAGAAAAGAGTGTGTAGAAACACACTCTACATGTAATCCAACTGAAGCGCTCCTCTTTAACTTGATGTTGACACTGAACTGTCTCATCCGCCACAAGACCAACGGCTCGGTCAACCAGCACAGAGCTTTGACACGCTCCCTCAAACGGAGCGCGTGTGTTTGAGTCTCACTCATGGTTTGGATTTCAATCAAAGCTGAATAATAAGCGTGTGTCTGCATGTGATGTGTCGCAGGACCCAAAAAAGAAAAGAAAAAAGAGAAACCATCTGGAGCACGCCCGATGACAAACGCTGAAGTGGGAGTCAGGACGTTGAGGTTTAAGAAGTTTCCTTTCGCGGCCATGTGAACGCTCCACACGTGCCAGTCACTGTCGGACGGCACGCAAGTGGTGCGTTTGGGGTCGAGCTTTGCGTGACTTGATGAATCTTCACAGTTCTGATTTGTTGCAAAGGAATAACCTCATAAATGAGTGAAATCAGTTTGTTATCTGCACATGAGCCGCAGCACAACGGCAAGATTATCCCCAGTTTGAAGCCGTTTTATGGAGGAGTTTGCATGTTCTCCCTGGGTGGTTTTTCCTCCGGATTCCCTCTTAATATCTAGAGCCATGGTTTCTGGGTTCACAATGACTGCAATTTTGAATTAAGCAGGCATAAATGTTTTAAAGAGACTCAGTCGAATAAGGAGCGTGAGCAAGTTCAGTTTTATGAAGGATTTTCTTTTAGGGTGTACTTCATGCGGAGACAATTAAACGGTTGTAAAAAAAAAAAAAAGAATTAAAAAAGCACAAAGGTTCCGTTTGTTGTGGAAATGTCACAAGTTGAGGCCACTGTCAAAACGGCAGAGGGTCACTTCACCGACGTCGTCAGCATTCATTAGCATGCATAATCGACGGGGCCCGCAGACACAATGCGACCGAGGGCGAGTCGGGATAATGGGCGTCTTTCTGTCTGCAGAGGTACCGTGTGCTCCCTCTGCTAGATTGAGTTTGTCCAGGAGTTGGACGCCAGAGAGAAGTTGGCACCAGGAAGCTACATGGAGCCACAGTGACCTCAAACCTCCAGAAAAAGGTTAAGTCAATGTGAATACGGGGGTCGGGAACACGACCGCTCATGTTTATTAACACACCAACGGCGTCATGCGCTCGGGGTGACGTGTGGAGATCAAACCATCACTGTGGAGACTGGAGGTTCACCTGCTTACCAAGAGATCTGTCTTTAATATTCTTCATTTTCATTATCCAACAGTAGAAACTAATGCAGCAGGAGGAGTATGTCCCTCCATCAAACCACACACTGGATATACTGTATGTCTTATGCAGTGGATAAATGTATAAAAGCCTCATTTTTGCAACGAACCGAGAGCCACTGCTTTGTGTTTCCAGTAAAAAAAGGTTTTTTTAATTTTTTTATGTACTTTTGAATCTAATGTATTGTTTGGTTGGGATCTTATATGTCTGCTGGGTTAACAGATGAGCAGGAGCTTTTAAAACTCTCAAATGAAGCAATAAAACTTCATTTAGAGCTTCACACTGGAACCTCATAACGTGTGGAATCACAGACTTTTATCAAAAATCTGCAAACAAATACAGTACAAACGTTAGATGTATTTTCATGAATGATGGATAAATGTAGGACAGTATAACTTAAAAACAAGACGTGAAAACTACATTTTCTCCTCCGAATAATCAAACGATGCAAGTACAGATGAAGCAAAGATTCAAGGTTAAGCTTCCAGAGAAGTCTCTCCAAAAGTTACCGCTTATGATTCTGGACTGTTTTACCTTCTGACATGCCCTCCGTCTTGTCCTCCGGGTCTGTTCTGCTGTCTCCCATGTCCAGTTAGTCCTGCCCTGTCTCGTCCACAGCCGTCCTGTTCTGGAGAAAACCCGTCCAGCTCCAGACGACTCCTCTGCTTTGCTCCTCTCCCCTTCTGCTCCTCTGAACAGCCCTATCTGTTACTGTAATCTCTCACTTTCTCCGTTCCAAAGCATGTGAGTCCTGTGATTTCCCTCCGCTACAAAAAGGCCCTTGTCTTCAGAGAGAAGAAGGACAGAGGGGAAAGATCAGGAGGAGACGGAGAGAGAGAGAGAGAGAGAGAGAGAGAGACATTTGTTCATCATACAGTCACATAATGCAGCCAGCTCATTATATTTAGGGAGGAGTGACTGCTTTTCAAATGAGGTTGCCCTAAACTGCTGCACGGATCAGGGGAAGCCAGTCATTGCAGTGTGTGTGAGAAGTGACAGTGATTGAAGGCGTCACTCTGGGTCAGTCCCAGTAAAATCCAGGAGGAAGACTGTGTGTATTACCACAGGTGTCGTTTAGTGTGTGTCTGTCTCACCGACGTTTGCCGCATGATGCAAATGTCTTCTTACAACTGAAATCTGGTGGCAATGGAGGTTTGGAGTCCAGTAAATCCATCATTGTGCTAAAAAAACCCCAAAAAAACAAAGAGAGATATTTGAGTTTACTTACATGGCGCGTTATCCTGCTGGAAGAAGGGATGGACACAGTCGGCAACAACACTCAGGTAAACTGTGGATGTGACGCACGTTTCTGATCTTCAGTCGTCCAGTTTTGATGAGCACAGTGTGAACTGTGGCACGAGTTTGCTTCCACTTGAAGGTCGACTGTGTTGTGCAGTCAGAGACGTTCCCCTGCAGATCGAGTCGAAACATTTAACCGAGTCACTGTTGCTTTTCCTGTCATCTCAAACCGTCCATTCCAATCTGACCTCAACAAGATGTTGATGTGGTGTTGTTTTAGGACCATCCTGAACACACTGAGTTTCTGCTGATTGCCTATTTATTCAGTATTTCAACAGGACTGCCTAATGCCTTGTTCCTGTTTTATTTTCTGCTCATTAGCTATTTCATTTAACTTTGGGAAACAGTTGTCAAAGCCACATTCATGCCTAAGAGCGGCGATATTCCCACTCCTCCGACACTCTGACTGATAACATGCATTTATCTATAGATATTTATAGCAGCAGCTTTAAGGCCCATCTATTTCCTGCACATCAAACACTCGTGGGCCTTTCAGCTGCGCTGGCTGGTCGGAGTTATGATTTGTGAGTTTTCAGAAAACCCTTTGGGATGCTTTTCTGAAATCACATGTTTAAGAAGACCTGGTTCAAATAATGTAGGAGATTTAGTTCAATTTAAAGACTCGATCCGTACCTGGCCACAGGCCGAGCTCAAAGAGTCCTGGTCTGCTTTAAATAATACAAGTTTAGTTTCAGGGGTTTGTTTCGAGAGGTCTGGACCCAGAAAGTTAATCCAGCTCGGCATTCTGCTGGATCCATTTGTTCAGTCAGTCTTTTGCAATATATGCATGTTGATATCGCGCCAACGATGAATTTGCAATATATTGTGAGCCCTACATTTAAGGTGTTTTTCATAAATTAATAAAATACTGAAATTATGTGCAATCCAAGCTGCGATTGGGGTTTTAATATTCCCGCCTCTCGTGAGCAAACGTCTGTCACTTCTCAGAACGCAGGAGTCCTGCAGCTTTTAACATGCATGTTTTCACAACCTCACACTTAAGCAATGTGCGTGAGTGTGCAATTTAGTATGCGTTACGCATGATCTTAATAAACCAGGCCACTATTAGAAAGAATCTTGAGTTTATTAAATAACCCAATTCTGGATTAAAAACGACAAGCCTTCTTCAAATAGTCCAGGTCTGAGCCCAGGAGTGTTTCAAAGAGTCCCGGTGTGAACTAAAATGTCCAGATGGAGGTCAATGTTTATAATAATACTTCTTAGAGTCCAGATTAGACTTTCAGATTTGGTCTGATGAAGGGTTTACGTTGTAATATGTAAGAATTTTTTACTTTGAGAATTGACCCACACCTATAACCTGATCGTGTTTGATTATGTCAGGCATTCTAGATGAAGAGAGAGAAATATTCCTTTCAATACTGAATTAGCCACAGTTCTATAAAAAACATTTAATTTCAGTAACGTCTATAGGAGAAATGACTGTTTTCCTGCACAAATATGAATTAACATTGATTTCACATGTAGTTTCAAAATGTATTCTTAAATCATATTTCTGTTTTGATGGATTCATTAGCTACACAATGCACTCTGATGCTTTTGTCCTCAATATAATTAAATTATAATGTCCCATTCTGTGTCTTACCTCATGTGCAGGTAGCACAGGTAAACCAACTGTGGCCAGTAAAATAGTTGTTGTCATCACAGATTACGAGGCATTGTCGCCCCCTACTGTTAGGAAATTATTCTTCAGGTATCTAACGAAATCCTCCACGTGTGCTCGACCACAGGCCTGTCTTCACGCCTGTACGATGTCCCTCGGGTTTTCTCAGTTTCTATATCGTCTCCAGCGAAAAAGGACTGAAGCCCGAAGACAAACGTCTCAGCTGCTCCTCATTCCAACACAAACAACAAACCTGTATTCAGAGGTTACATCATTCCCACATATCATCTGATCCTGCAGCTACATGTGAGCATGCAGAGGGAGGCCCAGCAGCTCGTCTCCCTCGGCAACAAAAGGAAACTTGTCCTCGTTCGCCAGTAGCTGAGTTCAGGGAATTTGGCATTTTAGTGATTTGCTTGCTTGTGCCAGAAAATTAATTATTCCCTCAGTGTCACATAACTGGACCAATAAATTAAAGGTCAAAGCATTCGTCTGAGACTATTTAATTTGTCTTCTTTATTTGCCAATGAAAATTGGGGCGAAGGTTATGTTTATTGTCTGTGTGTGTGTATTTTACCAACGTTTCGCAAAAAACTATTCCCCCCGAGTTGCATGAAATCTTCAGGGATGATTTGTCACCATCCAGGGACCGATCGATTAGATTTTGGGATCCAAGAGCTCCTGGAAAGGCGACTTTTGTTAACGAGTTGGCTCACCGTTCACCAAACTAGAACGGGCACTCGGCAGAACGCATACCTTCGCCAGCACCACATATGTCACTATGGAAACCCAAAGGATGTTTGAACTGTGAGCTTCAGAGGCACCTCTTGGAATTACTGTCAGCGTGTCATGTCTGTAGGATCGTCCATTTCCCAGCAAACAGGCTTTCAGCAAAAAAAAAAAGTGTCCACAACGGAGGACGTGTCTTGCCGCTCCAGGACCTGCAGTGTCTGTGGGTAATTGTTGATGCAATGCTAAGGTTAAACTACACAATTCCAGAGGAAATTTTGTAAAATAGGTCTCACGGTTCTCGAACAATCATTTTCTTTATTTAGTTTATTTTTCAGGAACCATGTACAAAAACATTAATGTTGAAGAAAAATCATCATTTGTTTAAGCCCTTTGTATTTGACTGGAGACCCATAACTGTCAGAGCTCCGGTCCTGCCTGTCAGCTGCAGCGTCTCCATGGCAACAGTCACACCTGCACCTCATCTACTATTACTGGTACTATAACAATACTTTTCTGATCCGGGTTCCTGATGTTTTGTTGTGTCTGTTGTTCTTCTGAAAACAGAAACAGCAGTTCCTTCTCTGCAAATCAATAAAGTAGGTAAATATCTTTCTTTTTTTTTTTTTTTTTAATTTTACACTTTCCGAGGTCATCCCAGAGAGCATCAAGTCTCCCGTTAGTTCATCCGAGCACAAGGGAACTGCCGACGTATTAAATGGCTTGATCATTTGCACATTTGTTTTCCCAACATGCCGGATTAAAGCACAATACAAAGTGGCATGACAGGAATCTCGTGGGTGCTGCCCTAATTACCGGACAGTAGGAGGGAAGGGAGCCAGTTTCCCAGCCTTATTTAGCAATAAAATATGACAGATGACTTGTGAATGGAGCAAAATGAAATTCGTCCATCTTCAGATTTTATCTAAGCTGAGACGGGGGGTGGGGTGGGGTGGGGGTGGGGGGTAGATAATAATATGGGACGTGTGTGTTGAGATTTTTACGACTAACAATTATCACACAATTTAAAAACAGTAAAGACTTTATATCTCCCCCGGACCTTTATGAATTCATAGCGGGAGGAACGACGCCACAAATAAAACCCCACTGTTCATTTTGCCCTCGAGGAGTTTTTCTTCTCTCGCTGTGTGTTAACACTCTTCATTTTGTTTTATAGATAATAACATTGGCACTTTTCTGAACTATTTTGTGGTTCATCTTTTAAGTGGTCACAACATACAAATTGTTTTATCTTTACATCAGATATCTATATAAAAGACTCTGGAGTTTTCTATTGTATTGTATTGTGTCATATTTTATTCCATTAGCTGTGGATGTGAATAACTGTTGTCCAGTAAAAGTACAACTGCTCTTTAATTACTCAAGTTTTTTTCAATTACAAGCAAAAGTATTGTCAAAAAAATACTTGAGTGAACCTTAAAGGATAGTAGTGACAACCGTTTACATTTTAATGGCATTTAATTGTGTGGGCATTAATTGGAATTAAGTTAAATTCCATTTTTCTTTGGGGGGGGGGGGGGGGGCTTGTTGTTCTTTACCAGGTATGTGATTTTTTATGATTTTAACATGATTTTAACAATTTTTTTCTTAATTCTACTTACCTGATAAATCCCTGAGTATTACATTCACCATTGCAAATTAAAAAAGCTTTTTCCATTGCTTCCTTTAAAGAGCTCAAACATTATATTTTGTCAATTACATACTTTGACAAACTAATAGAAACAGTAGAAATCTGTACTTTACAACAAGTATTTATCAAAACTCAAATCACCAAACAGAGGATGTACCTTTTTCTTTCTTCTTTTCCTTTCATTTTTTTTTATCCTTGTACTGTTCTTTTTTTGTTATTTCTTTTGTTGTGTGTTTTTTTGTGTATACTGTAAATACTGGTCATAGAATGTTTAAAAAATATCTATAAATATGTATATATTTAGAAAGTTGAACATTGTACAGGTATTGAAAGGCAGCTAAGGTGAAGTTTTGCTATGAAGACTGTTTATTTTTTATTCTATTTTTTACTTTTGAATGAAATAAAGACTTACAACAACAACAACAACTTGTAGTGTTCATGTAAAATTGTTATCAATCACTCAATGCAATTTGGAATGTTGAACTGTTGACAATTTGTTACGAATAAAGTTTAGAAAATAATAATGACGTGTGTGGCTTGTCTCTGTGTCTTCAGGTTGTGTCAGCACTGCTTAAAACTTAAAGTTTTTAGGAAAATGTCCATACACATTAGGACTCGAACCAGCATCCACCGTCACCCACTTTGAAAGTCCTGACATTGCTGATTTCAGATTACAATAGGAAAGTAGATGATGAAACATTTTCAGTAATAGCTGAAGCCATGACTCTTAGAAGAACAATTCCAATCTGTTTTCATAAGGAGAAGCAAAACCAGAACTAGTGTGTTTCCACAGTTTTTTTTTGTTTGTGCTTTTAAGCATCAAAAAACCTCAGGTTGGAAGAAAAAAAAACAAAGAGGATAAAATTACACTTCATCAATGCTGCTCATATTGGCGTAATAAAAACAAATCATGATAGAATGCCATTGAATTGTTTTTATTCTCATTTATTCTGAGAAAAGAAGAATCGGGCCGTGGCTGGAAGACAGTCCGCTGACCCTGGGGACCAGAGCTGGGAAATGGAGGCTGACGGCCCGTGAGTTGGAGGGTGGGTAGCCTCACTCACAGGGACGAGCACCCTCGGGGTCTCAGTCTTTTGTTATTGGTCACACACTGCTGCTGGTCTTGACGTGTTCTTTTTCTGCACGCACAAAAAACAAATGGTAAAATACACATTCAGGAAGATTTCAGATATATAAATCAACATTGGACAGGATGTACGGTGTTCCACCTGTGAACACGTGATTCACACTCAGGTAGGTAAGAAAAGACCCGACTAAAAGCTTATTTAGAGCCAAAACGGGACAAGTTAACTCACCGTGATTTGAGGGTGTTGATGGGACGTGCAGCAAAGTGACGAGGAAGCAGCACTAGTCTTTTCCTGCACAGGGAAAGATGCATACAAACACATTAGATCAGTGAAAAGTAAGTCAGGACAAAGAAAGTCAAGAAAAATGTTTATTTGACTTACAGAACTATGACAGGCTGCATGTTCATGTTGATGATCCTCTTGGGAACAGTAACACACTGGAGACAAAAGAAGAGGAATACATTCACAACCTGATTAGTCAACCTTTATACAATGAATGTGAGTAAATGACCACAGACTGTTAAGATCGACACCAGAATGAACGTCTCACCTGTCCCTGGCTGGAAGCCCCCGTCCGGCCGGACGGCTGAGCTTGAATGACACTGGTGGGATCAGCAGTTTGAGGCGTTTGCCACCCAAATCCTGGGGGAGCCGCTCCCACGTCCACCATGTCACTGTGTGCCCCAGTTGGACCGTGGTCCCACAGAGGGAGTGCGACAGGTGCAGGTGAATTTAAGGTGCCCTCCAGCAGATTAAATCCATCTGCCTTCAGGGTTTCTGCGATGTCTTGCCACAGATGCTCATAGCAATCACCGTGTTCCTCCATTCTCAAGGTTTCGGTTCTAACCGAGAGATGGACAGAACGACGAACTGAAGCATGTTCCACAGGCACCTTAAAGCAAAAAGAGTTTCAAGAATAATGATATCAACACTGGTACTAATATTTGTAAACATCAGAAAAGATTGGATTTATAATTTCACAACAGTATAAATAAATGTATCTGATACAATATCGAATAAACACAAAACTCTCAAATATTATATCACAAATGTAAACTGTGCTCAATAAACTCTGAGAGCAATTTAAAGAATACAAACAACAGAATCTCCTCAAAATACGGAACAAGATTAAAATTTCCTAATTGTGTAAAGCTCCCTATGTAAACACTCACTCTGGTAAGTGGCATCTCTGCTCTCGGTTTTCTCTTCTCAATGAAATAGCTCGTTTTTCAGGCGAAAGTCTCTCGGACGGTCTCTGTCTGTTGATGTGAAGGAGTTCACTCTACGACTGGAGATGCTGAAGTGTTAACGAGCGTACCAGTGTCACGTGATCATTATGATCTATTAAAGACAATTTTAAAATGTAAACTGCGTTTGATTAGCATTATAACCGTCCCCGTTGTCAAGGGCTACCTGCTACATCACTGCTACAACCACTGCTACATCACTGCTCCATCACTGTCAACATCTCCATGTGTCAAAAACATACTGTTACTGTCAATTGTGCTGCTCGTGGACGTTCCAGCTCGATAATAACTGTGTCGTTCATATTTTAATCATGTCGAGCGTATAATAATGCTACTGTGTTAGCCTCGTAGCTCGTTAACATGTCGGAGGCCGTATTTACGTGATGCACCTGAACGCAACACCCAAGGTCATCAACTACTACGCTACGGCATATTAGTTTTCAGAAATACATTTTTCTGAACTGTTTCAGGCCACATTTACAAGTGCCTGGGTTTTTATAAAAACGGACATTTCCCCCTCTACATTTAAAAAAAATATATCTTCATTTCCACTACCATATTTATTCCTGGTTCAGAGCTGCTATGAGCAAGCCACACCTCTAGGGGGCAGTGTAGCAAGAAGCAAGAAAATATGATAGCCAATCAGTATCCTGTAAAAAAAAAAGAAAAGACATGCCATGAATTGTGATGTAATATATCGGCCCACCTCCCTTTGGATGTAACCAGAGACACTGTGATAGTGATGCAGAGGAAGAGATTTCAGAGTCAGAGGACCTTCCAGAGACTAAGGACAATATTATTGAAGATCCATATTCTCAATCCTTCGATGGTGAGGATGATTTAGAGGATGAGCATCAGCATTGCAGCGCCCCTGAGTAGAAGTTGATCTCCCCTGTGACTTCCAACCACGGTCCGGAGACCGGAGCAGGAAGGGTTAACACTTTGTCATTAAAAAAAAAAGTGCTTCCAATAAAGCTTTGTCAGAAACTGTAGGGTCTCCTCCACGTTCATTTAGGAGTGACGGGCCTCCCGGGGTAGGGGAGCAGAACTTTGAACAAGCTGTGCGCTCCTCAATCGCCGCCCAGTGCCTTGCAGTGAAGTACCATAAATAAGATAAGATCAGACTTTATTAATTCCACATAGGGCAAATACACATAGTAGCAATAATATTTTCATTATTTACAGTATTCAAGTAGCAGTAATATTATCCTTTTTTGTAAATATTCTCTGAGTTACAAGTAAAATTTTGTTCATCATCAAGAATAGTCCCAAGGTATCTCTAATTATTGACAGTGTCTACTGTGTGAGAATACGGGGAATTAGAATAATTGTAGTCAGAGTACACCTTCCTCAATTGATAAAAAATACACTAGGGGCGCATGGATGCCCCATCCATGATGGCGGCCGTGCAATACACTGTCTGTCTGCAACTTTTATGACCAAAACAGTATTTTTTGTGAAATATGTTTAAACTTTAAAATTAGGATAACACAGCCTCTGAAGTTTTTTAGATTTTTTTTGCAACCCTGTTCCTGTTACTGCTTCCTATTCCTGCCCTAAAGGCCTCTTCATTCCACCGATCTCACTCCGTCTCATCTTCTTGTGTGCGGCTGTGACTTCAACTCAAACAGAATTCCTAACCCTAACTCTCACCCTATTTTTATGTTTCGCTTCTTCACTCAAGCCTTTACAAAATCAAGATAAACATGCAACAAAACTATTCAATTTGACATATAATTATGATCTAGAAAGAAAGCCCTAGATTTATTTTGCTTTGTTTATTTTTTGCTTTTCCTATTTTTCTTTTCTGTGTTCATTAGGTTTCATTTTCAGACTGCATTCCATAGAATTGCTCAAGAACTGTTTTTTTCTTATACACACACATACATATATATATATATATATATATATATATATATATATATATATATATAGTGTGTGTGTGTGTGAGATTTTTTTTATTTTTGCAAGAATGCCTTTGTGAAGATTGTATTCCAGAATGTTTGTAACGTGATTTTGTTAATAATAATAATAATAATAATAATAATAATAATAATAATAATAATAATAATAATAATAATAATAATAATAATAATAATAATAATAATTAAAAAAAAAAGAGAGCGAGAGCGAAATCCTGCTTCCTGCTTCCGGTAGCTCGGTCAGCTGACCGAGGCTCCACTGCAGGAAGTCGCTGCGCTCCGCAGCTGCCGCGGCCGCCAATGTCGTCGTGGTGATGATGGTGTATGAAGCGGTGAAGCGCTGCTCGACTGGAAACATGGAGCGGTACGGCTCGGACACGGACGGAGACGGACAGGAGACACCGCTGCTTCACCGAGGACGGGAGGACAAAGTCCCGAGAGGTAAGAACCGCAGAGCGCCTGTAGGTTCGGGAGAGACTTGAGGTGGAAAACAAAACACCCCACAGTGTCAGTTTAACACATTAATACAGGATATTATCATACTGTACAAAGAAAGACTGCATTTAAGTATATTTTCATGTTCATACTCTGCATGTTAATCACTTAGAGCCCCACTGGCCTCCATTGTTTTGACAAATTTCCACATTTCACTCCATTGTTTTAAAATAAATGTATTCCTGTCGGCCAAACGTCTAAAAACAACAAAGTCATCAAACAGCTCCACCACTGCTGATGGGAAGTAATTAAAAGAAACTAACAAAATGACCCAGTCCAAGAGTAAAGCACGGATCTTAAATCAGCATTGTCAGTATAGCTCTTTTTATGGTATACATTCCTCCATGGATTTCTGCATACCATGCATTTTAGCAGTATAGCTCTGTTGTTCTACATAATGTCCTTTATATGACTCACTAGACGTGTGAGGCATACATTTGAAAAATCCGTCTTTAAGTCGAATGCACTGATATTACATGATTATTGAAGTTATTAACGTGAATTAAAATGCAGACTGCAAATGTGACTCAGTCAAAGCAGTTAAGAGCTGAAACCAGCTGTAAAATCACAAGTGTTCACATCTCTGGAGTTTAGTGGTATTTTGGAGTGTGCGTCTTTATTCATTCACACAGTTCATTTCTACTTTGTCTTCAGACTGACTACATCCATAATTTTGATCTATTTAAACTCTTGGATTTCCATTTTTTGTAGCCTAAAGTTAGAATCAGTAGTTTTCATACAGTTACAACAGTGTATTTTGTATATATGCTCTATACAGTTTTACTAAGAAATGTGTTTTTGTATTTGTAAATTGAGTCAGATGGTATAAAGATAGATATAACTATGATACACTGCTGTTATAATCCAGTAAATCTTTTCAAGTTTAGATATGTACAAAGTGTTTGCACATGTTGTGTTTCTATGTATTTACAGACAAATTGCACTGACAGGCCACTACTACGCACACACACTTCAAACGTTTGTCTCCAAGTGTGTGTCAGCAAGCCAGCAGTTGACAACCTCACCAAACTGGAAGAACAAGAACAGAGACATTTGCATCAATAACAGTTTTCTTCACTCTTTACTCCGAGCATCACTTTAACACCGCTCACGCTGCATGTGAGCCGATAATAAACCCTCTTCCTCTCCACCTCTGCCTGCAGCCCCAGCATGCTGCTCGTCGCGCTACGCCCTGGCGCTGCTCTCCTGCTACGGCTGCTTCGTGGTTTACTCCCTGAGGGTGAACCTCAGTGTGGCCATGGTGGACATGCTGAACAGGACCCACCAGGCCGGCGACAACCAGAGCGGCTCGGTGTGTCCCGCTCATGCCGACCCGGCTCGACCCACACACAACCGTACGGTAGGAAACAAGATGACTCAAGCTCTGTCATTTCTTTTACTTCTCCTTAGGACTTTTTTCCCCCACTTCTTCTATATTATCATTGGGGGAAATAATCAGGCATTATGCACAGATACATTCATATGATGACTCTTCATACAGGCAGTTACAGATAATTGTCTTTGGTCTTGATTAGGTGCTTCTTAATAATATTCCACTGAGTTCAAACCGTAAATCCAACTGTCCCGCTCAGGCCCATGTGTACAACTGGGACTCTGAGACCCAAGGATGGATCCTGGGCTCTTTCTTCTACGGCTACATCCTGACGCAGGTCCCTGGCGGCTACCTGGCGGGACGCTTCGGAGCCAAGTGGCTTTTGGGCTTTGGGACTCTGGGAACCGTCATTTTTACATTGCTCACGCCGATAGCCGCAGACCTGGGCGCCAGCTACCTCATTGCTCTCAGAGTGCTGGAGGGGATCGGAGAGGTGGGAGTTCCTTTATTTTTTTTATTTAATATTACCCCCATTAACAGGGGGATACATGCTCTGCAAGAAAAGTTAGTTCTAACTAGTGTGTATAGATGACAGAGCTAAAACAAACCTAAATTTGTGCTTTAATCATCTTTGACGTGAATCAGTTAAAATGTCTACAACAGCGAAGTTCATTCTAAATTGGAGTCGTGAAAATCTTGAATATACAGTTAGTGAAACTAAAAACTTTCTAGGCTCTGTAATCTTTTATGATTAAATGTGTTTTGTGCCTCCAGAAGAATTTTATTTGGTGTAAAGAGACAAAAGCGTCTCTTTTGATGGGAAAGGCTGCAGAGCGCTGAGCTGGACATTTGTTCACTCATCGACCTTTCTGTTGCTCGTGTTTTATCTCAGGGTGTGACCTTCCCGGCCATGTACACCATGTGGGCTGCCTGGGCGCCGCCGCTGGAGAGGAGCCGGCTGCTCACCATTACTTATATCGGTAAAGACGCGCTCACACGACGACTGGGCGGAATGATGGAACTGGGAAAACTAGTTCCAGAGCTTTAATAAAAACAAACATTTAGAAAGATTTAAGCAGGCTGGTTTTTGAGTCTTTTATAAAACGGTTACGGGTTGAAAGCTGCCGCGTGTGGACTGCGATTGCAGGATGTTACTAAGACATCAGGATGATCTTGTTTTAATGAACATACTATCTTTAAACTGCACAAATCCAGCTGATATAGCCTCATTACAAGCGTCTGTATTGTAAGTTTGCATCGACTGTGGTTCTCCCAACACCTGGATGTTACACTCGTGAAATGTGCTCCGATATACCGAGCAAAACCTTTTATTGGCCGATATTAGGAATGTGCTTTCATACATAGAGAGATCTCAGTATTTTGTGCGACCAGTGTTTACGTCCAAAGCGGCATAGGTTCCTCTGAGCACACCTGCACAGTTTTCTTTTTAATTTTAAAACACTGCCGTGGACGTCAGTGAACGCTCGCTCTTCTTCACGCCGAAGGTACTTCTCAGTAAACGGCTGGCTCCATGCGTGAGGCCGTTTTTTTTTCACATGCGGACAGAAACAACCGTTAAATGCAGACGTTTGTGTTTTGTTTGATTGCAGGTGCCCAGCTGGGGACGGTGGTCTGTCTTCCTCTTTCTGGGGAGATCTGCTTCTATCTGGGCTGGCCCTACGTCTTCTACATATTTGGTAAGTGATGTTGTCGGAGGGAAGAAAGCGTCAGTTTTCCAGAGAAAAGTCCTTCTTTTAAAGTTACTTTTAGTTCAAATATAGTGAATCGTGTGTTGCGGTTTCATTTTTCACACCTAATTTCTGTTTTAGGAAACTTTTGAATTTTGTCAGACGTTTTTTCTTTTTTTTTTTTGTTCGAAAAATACTTTAAACACACACGATATGGAGACACGGCAATCTGGCAGCACGGCGCCGTCAAGTCACGCATCCCAACATTGGCTGTTGGGATTAGAAGTTTATGGCGACTTCATGCCGGGAGCAGCATGAACTATAGGAATATAGTGAATAATGAATAATAACCCAACATGACTAAACCAGAACAAACAGTGTTTTTGGTAGAAATGAGCTTATTACTTGGTAAAAACCCAACATTGACTTTCTGTTATTTGATAATTGATTGAAAGGGGCGTGGTCAAAATAATAGCAGTGTAGGTCATTTAGGAGTAATTTTGTTGTGTGAAACAACAAGAGTCAATCAGGTAAAAACGCTGATTGGAGAGAGGATAATCTATTAATAAGAGCATTAAAAAAAAAATGCTGCTCGGCAAAAATGACCTCCAGTGCTTTAAAATGGAGAGCAAAGATCATTCCAATAGATCGAAGAATAACCAGACAGAAGACGAGCACAAAAGAGGCCTAAAGAGAAATAGAGAATCATTTTGTGGACTGATGGAATTAAGATGCTTCATTCTGGGTCCAAACACTGAATTCAGAGCACGGTGGTGGAAGCATCATGATAGGAGGATGTTTCTCCTCCTCTGGGTTCAGGCCTATTTATCATGTCAGGGATCATAGATCAGTTTGCAAACATCAACGGATATGAAGGGTATTTTGACGTGTGACCTTGAAGTGGGTGTTTTAACGACGACCCCAAACACCAGTAAGCGAGCAGCGTCTTGGTTCTCGATCAACAAAAGGAAAAGTTGTTGACACATCCTTCTTTGTGTTTTCAATCTGAATACAATGTACCGCGTTCCCAACGCTTCAATCTGAAACACGTTAGTCAACCGGCTTCATATGAGCACATTCATCTTTTCAAAAACATTTTTGATTTCGCGGTTTTGATTTTTTGCTGACGATGCATCTTTCATTTCAGTCTACTTTTCCTCAACGTCTCCAAAAAAAAAAAAAAAAAAAAAATCAGCTGAAAAAGGCATAAATAAGCACGAGACTCATCATTCTCAGTCATCCAGTCTGCATTTATTGATTCGTACTTTACAATCTTGTCTGGCTGGAACGGCTCACAACATAAAGAAATGGCCACTAAAAGCCACGTGAACGACGCTCCCAGGAGCTATCGACTCTTTACCTGACCTCAGGTGGTCCTGTCATTAAGTAGTTGGCACTCGTCCCCCTCTTTATTTTTAGCTTCAGATGAGCTGTTGTTCGCATCTGTTCCTTTGTTCCTCTTTTGTTTGTGAAGACGATGACTTGGCAAGTTAAAGAAGAAAATGTGCTGCAGAAGTTAAAGTCTGTTGAACCACGAGTTGAGCACGGCTCAGGATTTCATATACTAATCCGGGGGATTCATGTTGAATCGTAACTCTTCTTGTTTGTTTGTGCAGGTGCTGTGGGCCTGTTCTGGTTCGTCCTGTGGTCTCTCTTCGTCTTCGACAGTCCAAACACTCACCCACGGATATCTGAGCAGGAGAGACTCTACATCACCTCCTCGCTGAAGAACGAGGTGACACTCAGATCCTGAGGACGTACATCTACGAATGAAGTGTTTCATCGTTGCAGGTTGCAGAGAGACACTGCAGCTTTAGTTCAGATCCCTGCAGTCATCTTGAGTTTATAGAAGCAAACTGAAAGCTTCAGAAACCGGGTGACCGGAGGAGTGACAGGATTCTACCAACATGAGTCTACGAGTGTGAAAAGATTCTACATCGAGAATCTGCGTGTTTTTATTTGCACTAAAACGAAAACAAGACATTTCAATATTGGTTATTATACTTTTTCTTTACCTTATCTGGCCCCGTTGAGATTGAAAAGTTTGTCACCTCCGATCTGGACTATGTGAATGATTAGTGACACAAAAACACAATTTTCCCCATTTGAAGCCATTTTAAGGTGATTAGATCGTACAATCAATTTTAATCATTTTCAGGGTCATTGTAAAGCCACGTAAAGCAAATTTGAATTCACTTTCACAATTTTGAACCCCATTGAATCCACTCTACTTCCAAATGACCATTGTTTCAAACAAAATGTCCGACCATTTTTATCTTTTGAATACATGTTGGTTTAGCAGGATTATATTATTCTGTATTGGAGTGGCACAAGAATGAAAATTTTATTGATGGTATCGTAATGACCAAATGAGAGCAAAATAAATAGAATTAAATAGCCTCAACCCAGCGGGCGCTGGGTTTAACTTTTTAAAAAAAGTATCCAAACTGCATCATGTGTACGGCATTGCACTTTATTCTCTTACTGCCTCAGAACTGACTGTCGGTTTCTTGGTCCGCCGGCGTTATCTGATAACAACAGTATATTACCTCAGCGTGCCGTCTCATCCGTCTTCCTCTGTGGTTTGGTCACAACACTCACGATGAATCTGCAGTTCACACCCAGAGGTTTCTACATGTTAACGCTCGGTAATCTCTCCTCCTGGTAACTTGAGTCCAGGGAGGTTTTATACAATCCGTAGCAACACTAAAGCTCCACCAGCATGTGTGGAAACCTTTCGGTTTGGAGTGATTATGGTGGGGACGTTTCTTTCTTTTTTTACATTGGGTCATCAAATGTGAACGCGGCTTTAGAAACCTGCCCACGATTCATGTGAACGATTTCACCTTAAAACTACCAACACAGTCAGAGAGAAGAAAGATGTTGACTTTATTTGTTGTCAGCAAGAAAGTAACATGAGAGAAAAACCAACCAAATAGAAGCGGAAGATAGACTGGTGTCAGCTGTATACAGCCACTGTCCTTCCTAAAGTAATTTAAATACAGCAATATTAGTGTTATTTTTGTGTTTAAATAACGCTAATAACTGACCTGATTCAGTTATTTAGAAAAGAGGCAAAAATAAGAAGCTATGCTGTGAAACGGAATCCTCATGACCCTCCAAGATGATATCTACTGCGAGACCCCAAAGTTCTCCGGCGCCCCCCAGTGGAGACCGTGACACATTTAGAATATTTTTCACTGTATTCTTTGCTTTAGATGTTAAGGCTGCATTTGTGTGTTTAGAGAACTTTGAGCTCCGTTCCAGAAGAAGGACACTCTTTTTACCTCGCTGCATTGCTTCCCCTCCTCTTCCTCCTCTTCCTCCAGCTGTCCCCGTCGGTGGACCACATCCCCTGGTGCGCCATCGTGTCGTCGGTGCCACTGTGGGCCATCGTCGTGGCTCACTTCTCCTACAACTGGACCTTCTACACCCTCCTCACCCTGCTGCCCACCTACATGAAGGACATCCTGGGATTCAGCATACAGCAGGTGGGAAATTGAAATATCCCATTTCATTACACACTGAGACATTCATCCACTTCGCTCTGAATGCAGTCAAATCCAAATACTTGCACATTGTGCGTAATGGTGTGTGACCTCCACAGAACGGTATGCTGTCAGCTCTGCCCTACGTGGGCTGTGCCGTTTTCGCTTTGCTGAGTGGGCAAGTTGCTGATTACCTGCGAGAGACCTGCATGTACCACACAGTCGTCGTCCGAAAGTGCTTCTCCCTCATCGGTACCTGTGGCCTTTAATATCGGCTTTACGCACTTATGCATTAAATCTTCCCATGCAGTTTTTTTTAAATGAAGCGAACCTGGCGTGAAACAGGTCCTTAGAAATAAAGTTTGATTGGCTGACGGTTCTCTGCTCTCCAGGGAGGTTTTTTTCACTGCTGCCTTGTTTCTGCAGGTATGATTGGTCCGGCGGTGTTCCTGGTGGCGACAGGCTACACAGGCTGTAATTACGTGTTGGCCATCACCTTCCTGACCATCTCGTCCTCCCTGGGCGGCGTGTCAGCCTCTGGCTTCAACATCAACCATCTCGACATCGCTCCCTCGTAAGAAATCCTCTTTTCTATCACTGGAATACACCTTTTCAGAACACTGTAGGTATAAAAGAAATGCTGCTGATATGAGGCAGTGCGTTATGAATTCTCAGTCATATTCTGCAGTTTTCCACACTAAAGATACATTTTTATTAAATTTTTTCATATTTACTTAAAAACCCCATATTGTCACTTATATTTCAGACAGTATTTGATAGTAAAGCTGCACAATATATTGCAAAATCAATAGATATTATTTTTTCCATGCAATTTGCATTCATGTTCTGCTTGTCAACATATCTGGCCAATCACACGGAGCCCTGTTGCTTTAGATGTCTGCAGACTGAGTAGATACGAATGTCTGAGGTAAAAAAAATTTAAAATCAGGACCCAATCACAGCTGGTGCCAATTAGAGGCAAGAGAAAGAAGACTGTTATTGAGATGGGGAAAAACCCCCTGAAATATCTATATTTCTATTTGTTACTAATCAAATCTTAATTGCAATAAAAGGTAAATAAGAGCTTTTTCGTTGCTCTAACAATGGAGCAACTCTTATGCCACTGAAAGGTTTATTTCCTCCATCGAATAAAGCCTCATACTGTGTACAAGGGAGGTGTATCTGTGATGGACAGCAGAGCTGAGTTTGTGCCGATAGAAGATAACGTCTTTATGACAGCGCAACCATTTGCCCCGCATCCACAGCCTTCATAAATGAGGCACGTTTAACAAACAGGAGACGAGAACCATACACACGCCATTAAATAATCCCGGATTCTGGAGGTATTCCTGGATAAACCCTCGCTCTGTGGAGAAATGGGAATAGCATGGTTGCAGAATCTCATCTTGATATCTCTCTGCATGAACAAGTGTCCGTCAGACTTAAACCGACACACCCGGTGGCATCAGAAGCTCAAAACAAGAGTCAGTGGCAACAGCAAAGAAAACATTCCGCGAATTTTTTACGAGTGCAATCTTCATACATCTACTGCTTTACCCGTGAAAGCATGTCTCTATAAGAAGGTACATGGAACACACTTTGAATGGAGGTTTATAGCCAGGAAACATCAGCACAAAAATCTCCTGAACTACAAATAAGTAACTTTTTTTGTTGTATGAGAGAAGCTGTATTTTTAACATGTGAAATATTTATATTGCAATAAACTTAACAAGTAAAATTCTTAATTTTTTCTTGCAGTTTTTCTCTCTAATTCTGAAACAATAGATGTGACCGTATCACACAGAGAGTGTAGCCATGTCTTTGCTGTTCTCTGGTAAACATGTGTTTTTTTCCGTCGCAGGTATGCAGGCATTCTGCTGGGAATCACCAACACCTTTGCGACCATTCCTGGCATGGTGGGACCAATCATAGCCAGATCCCTCACTCAAAATGTAAGAAACACTTTCACGTGGAAAAAAACCTGAACTTTTTCATAATTCAAAGGCCAACATATGAATCATAATCGGGCCTTTAAATGATGGCAATAAAGCGTCAGATTGTAGGCGTCAGTGAAGTGTAGTGCTGTTTTTTCACTGTCTGACATACACACTGAGGCCACGCTGGGCCTCCTGCGTATTTGGTTAAACAGATGGCATCCGGCTCCCCTTTCTGTCTAATTGGTTTAGTTGATGCAGGATTAAAATATCAACGTTTGTCCACCAGGGGGCGTGCACAGTCCTAAACAAACAGTCACACCCATCATTCATGATGCCTTTACCTTGTTTCTTTAACTCTAACTTCTCTGATTAGAACAAAAGCAGACAAAGCTGCTTGCTGTTAACTGCTTGTGATTATTTTCCTCCTTTTTGTTATTGGTGCTGAAAACTTGGAGGGATTTTGTCGTCATTACAGTTCTGAGAATAGATTTGGTCCTTGGGGAACTGCCGCTCTGTTGAGGACGCTTTGTTTACAGCTCAAGCAAACAATATTGTCATTCAGATCATCCAGTGGTGATTTAAAAAAAAAAAGTTGCCTCAGGATGCTTTTACCAGTCCCTCTTTTTGTATTAATACAACAAAGAAACTAAACTTTTATACTACTACACATATTTGTGTGTGGTTGAATGTCCTCAAGAACAATTAGGTTAATATTTATTGACGAAATGTGAAACTAGACCATGTATGTCCCATGAGACTATTTTCATAATAAAGTGACGGTAGGAGAAAGGTCATTTAACCAGATTAAACCAGACAGCATGTGTAAATACTGAAGGGACATAGTGGCAATGAAGGTGTTACAGCACCCCCTGCCGGTAGAGGACCTGCATAACTACAGCTACAATCAAATACAACTTATAAAAGTCAGTTCATCCACCACTGCAAATCAAATACACTGTAATGGACGTTTCTTTTTATTGTAATTGGTAATACTTGCATCTGCAGGTGCTTGGTAACACTTTGGAGGATTATTTGATCACAATGATTATTGTTTCCTGAATTAGAAGTTTGTAAATGTTGCTCTTTCGTCATCAACAAACTAACTTTCAGAACAGTTTCTATAAGATGAGGAACATTTAGAGGATTGAACTGACGTCTGTCCAAGCGACCTCGGTCTGTATCGGTTATCATTTGGTCACAGTAGTCTTTGCTCCGATTGGACAAGAAACTCAAAACTGACACGTCTGTACATATTTATCAGTTCTTCTGTGACCCACAGCGTGCGGCGTCACGTCTTCTGCCCGTGTGGGTCACTTCAGGGCCTTTCAGACTGCTCACACTGAAGTTTGATGGACGGAGCTCTAATGTGGACAAACATAACAAAAAAAAAGTGACTCATTTTAAGTTATTAATGACTGTGCCGGCTTCCCTCCAGAACACCATAGAAGAATGGCAGACGGTCTTCTACATCGCTGCGGGCATCAACTTGTTCGGCTCGCTGTTCTACACGGCGTTTGGTCGGGGGACGGTGCAGCCGTGGGCTGTGCAGATGTCTTATCCTCACGGAGACTGAGGGGGAGGGGCCTGCTCATCTCGGGGCCCTTGGACCATTCTCATAGCGTAGCAACAGTTACGATGTCCTCAAGGACTGTCGTTACTGGGCGCTGGGAGTCTTCAATCACTGGGATGAATAAGCAGACCGGAGCCATAAATAATTACAATAGTTCTTAAAGATAGAATTTCTCTGGAGGCATGAAAATAACTGAGCGGAGCAGAAAAACAAGGGAACCAAATAAGACTGGAGCGAGTTAGTGCAGGCCAGTGGAGGTTTTTACCGTTATTGATCTCAGGTGTTGTGTATACTTTGAAAAATAAGCTATTAAAAGAAAGAATTACTGCTTCTGCTCAGCTCACTTATTTCTGCCTTCAAAGCACTTTTACTTAAACAGTTAACCTAAAACCTCCACAGTGACTCCTCCCAGGTTTAGCATTTTATATATATATATATAAAAACATCCTTTCAATAACAAACATTCAACTCAACTAAATACCCGGGTAGATATTTTAACAGTAAATCTTAAGAAAACTCGCCACGCACAAACAGTCTGAAGAAAATGCCTTACAGGGAGTCTCCTTAAAATGATTTTAAACCTTTTAAATCACATACTTAGGAACTGGAAATGTGTGTCATCTTTCCCATAATGCACTCTGCTTACCTTACAGGGGTCTTCAAAGTGCTGCAGGACGAGCATTTTATTTCCTGATATTTTTTTTTTGTTGCTATTATTGTTAGCATCTTGCTCATGGGAGGTTTTAACAGTGGCCGGTCAGTCTCTACATATGGTTTTCTAATTTAATGTATTTACAGTCAATTCTGTAAAGTTTTATGCTCAACTAATTTCTCTTAAATTATGGGAAAAGGCATCACCCTGACCCGCAGAATGTTCCTGCTGCCCTGCGGTGCCCCGTCCCACACTTTGAGAACCGCTGCATTAAAGCCTACAGGGTGATTATTATCTGTAACACTAACACATACAAGATTTTGCTCATGTTGCCAATGAACGGCGAGGGAAGGTTGAAAGAAGCCAGGGTTCGTATCATACAGATTTGCACTTCACGCGTCAGTTCTCAGGTATTATAAAGGGATTGAACATGAATTTTCGTCACTTTTTACAAGTTGAATAATCTGAAGTGTTTAACAACATTTTCTCAATTTTAAGAGCCAAACTCGAATCCAGTCTTGAATGATTTCTCTTACTAACTTATGGAAATTTAAAGCTGACTTAGTTTTTCCATTTGATCATGAGCACGCTTAGTATGTAGTAGTAACGTGTCTGTTAACTTTAATGGATTTAGCTTCTGCCAACCACTATCGGCTCATTTTATGGCGTAATGCACTTGTGCCTTATTTCATTAACTTAATTCAGAAATGTGGAGTGAATCCATACCAAATGAATTGCTGTTACTGATTTTCTTTTTTTTTTTATTTAATTAAGTTTTTACAGTTTGTGGGATAAAGGGAATTTGTATTTGTATTAAGATTATCACTGCAAATGTTCAGCCTGGAAACATTCCAGAAAGCACCATCATGTATTGTCATAATGTAATGATAAACAATGATGAGCAAATGTCACATTGTGCTGGATATTTTTTTTCACCTCTGGTGACATCATAGCTGTTATCATGAAGTTAACTACTTTTTTTTTTTTTTTAAACTTGAATTTTTATTGATTTTCTTCAGAAATAAAACATTAAATGATATTCATTACTAAACCAATTTCAAACAAAAAGCACTTTAACAAATTGTCAACGGAATAATAACAAATAATAGTATTTCTATGCTATATCTAACTGGTGTCACTTGCTGTATTATTGTCCAATTTTCTAAACATTTAGAATGTATTCCCTTTTTTAGCCTTATAATACAGGTCCTATTTCTCTGTCAGATAAAGCTCTTCTACAATATCCATCCACTGTTCTTGTTTTGGGGCATTTGCATGAGCAAATTCCTGGTGGTGGACATTTTTTTTAGCAAGCACATGTCATGATTATGTTTTTAATTTTCCAGGTGTTTGGGATTACATGTCCACTAGTTCTTTATATTGATATGAAATTGTGTCATCTTTGTACAAAGTCCAGAAATTATGTCAATGGTCCACATCTTTTTTTTTTTTGCAACTGCTTTAAAACTCTTATTGGCTTTGCAAGTTGTGATACTTGTCAGACAGACTCACGGGGAAAGACGTTAAGTGCATCCATCGGGGTTATTTTAATCCAACTAAGGAGCGTCTGGAAAAGAGGGATCAACCTGCTGTGCGCAACGACTGCTGTTCACACTCTCCAAACCTTCAACATTTGATCACAGAAGAGTCACAATTACACTTAAATGTACAATCATGGCGCTCGAAAATGAGTTTATGATGGGTGAATTTAGAAACATGGTAGTAATTTTTACGCGACAAAGGTAAACTGATGGTCCAAGGTAACCTCCTGCTTCAATTATCGGACGCACCGCTAAGTTAAACCAAAAGCCAAACTTTGCTTGGAGATTCATTATTGTAATACAAACAGTTTCAGTCTATTATCCAGAAGCATCGTAGCTGCGTCCTTTGTTAAACGAGTTCACAGTAACTTCTCCTCGGACACTCGTTTTGATGCCGTTCAGACGCGTGTGCGCGCCATTACGCAACAGCCCCGCCTGTCCTGTCCGGTGCGCTCCAACCGGATCAGCGTCTCTCCACACAGCCTCCCCGGTCCTGCAGCCAACCTGACACCGGACAGCTCTCAGGTACGACGCAGCGTGAAAAATAAATGCGTGGAGGGCGAGTTCATTTCTTTCTATAAAGAAAAACTAAACAAAACAAAGACACTATTGCATGAAGCGACTTGGCCATGTTGTTTCGCGTCTCGGTGTCCAGGCGGTGTTTTGGGAATATTGTTGTTGTGATGCAGAAAGGAGGGCAGACGGCTGGCACTTAATACGCATCCCAGCGCCACTGAGAGGGCAGATGATAAAAACATGGCGGAGGATGTTGGCATTGCCCTTAAATCCGTCAGTCATTAGATTCATCGCAGTAATTGCGCTTCTTTTCTTCCGACTATTGCGGCTGTTGTTGTTTTTTTGGCATGTTTTTGCGCGATGAGGCGCACTGCGGCAGCCTCCGTGACGTTACAGCTCAGCGCTGAGTGAAATGCGCGCATGTAAATGTGTTCGTGTGTCCTGACTCCCGAGTTCACCTGGCCAAGATCAAGTGGAAATACATGTTACAGTTGGATTAAGCGTCTGACTCCTGACGCGTACCTGCCATCATGAAAACAATAAAGCACTTTGCTCTTGGCAAACAAACTTTGCAGCGCATGTATGAGTCCCGGTGCTTCGGGGTTCATCATCACCACGACAGTAAACAGAGTTGCAGTTACCACAGTGACTGCTCTCTCCTGCTTTAACCTGTGTGCAGGGCACTGCAGTGTCTGAGAAATGGCTGCTGTGCTGCCAGTGCATTTGGACCTGACAAAATGGTGGATTCTGGCTCGGAGGGGGAGCAGTGCAAAAAGAAAAGAGAAGGGTCTGTGCTGCGAAATATCAGCCCCGAGCGGAGGGCAGGAGAGCAGGGTGGGTGTAAAAGAGGAGAGCAGGGGGTGTGGATGGATGGAGGCACACAGCACGAGGGCTTTGTGAAACTGACACCCTAATCCTCTGATACAGCACCAGAGAACCAACAAAATGACATCAAGCTGCCCTCCTCGTCATTAACCACTCATTAGACTACACTCTCAGCAGCTTAAGCAACTCGTGACTCCTTTGTGTACATTATCTATGCGCCGACCCGATTTGGAGGAACTCCACCTTCACTGATGTTTTCTATCTGCGTAGCACCGCAAAACCTTTGCAGATTATTTTTTTTCTAACTGCCTGATGTGTCATCACAACAGAAAGTCCTGCTTCCGCCATCAAAAGAATCATTGCTCACAGACAATATTCCATCGTCTGTTTGTGCACGAAGGGCTTAGTGTCTCACTGTAACTTAACCCCGGCTTTTACAGACGGCACCTCGTGACTCCAGCCATCATGGGAAAGGAGAAACTCCACATCAACATTGTGGTGATCGGCCATGTGGACTCCGGGAAGTCCACCACCACGGGCCACCTCATCTATAAGTGTGGCGGCATCGACAAGCGAACCATCGAGAAGTTTGAGAAGGAGGCTGCCGAGGTAGGAGAGTGAAAGTAAAGGTGGCACATCGTACTTGAAAGAGAAGTAAACAGGTCGTCGTGACATTAACCGGCACACCTGAACATCTTCTTGTTTATCTGCCAGATGGGGAAAGGGTCGTTCAAGTATGCATGGGTGCTGGACAAGTTGAAGGCCGAGAGGGAGCGAGGCATCACCATCGACATCTCGCTGTGGAAGTTTGAGACCAGCAAGTACTACGTGACCATCATAGACGCCCCCGGGCACAGGGACTTCATCAAGAACATGATCACAGGCACCTCTCAGGTCTGTCACGTGAGAGCGTGAAGCCACCCAGTATTACTCACTCTGCTAAACATATCACTGTTTTGCAAGAAGAGCAGGCAGCATATCATTAACTTTTACGTTTTATTTGAAAAAGTTGTAGTTGATAGCCACACATGAATAAAAACTGAATATGCAATCTGAAAAAAAGCCTCAATAAGTCAAAGGAAGATGCAAAAGTGCCTTATGTCTCATCTACATTCGCAGGCCGACTGCGCCGTGCTGATTGTGGCTGCAGGTGTCGGAGAGTTTGAGGCCGGTATCTCCAAGAACGGGCAGACCCGCGAGCACGCGCTCCTGGCGTACACTCTCGGAGTGAAGCAGCTCATAGTGGGCATCAACAAGATGGACTCCACCGAGCCAAACTACAGCCAGAAACGCTACGAGGAAATCGTGAAGGAAGTGAGCACCTACATCAAGAAGATTGGCTACAATCCGGACACGGTTGCCTTCGTACCCATTTCAGGCTGGAATGGAGACAACATGCTTGAACCCAGCCCCAATGTAAGTAACAAAGACTAAACAAGAGTCAACTCAGTCGTCAGTAGAATGCAAAACCATGGATTTGCATTCTAATTTGTTTAGTTGGCATGAGGATGGCAGGCGGCAGCTGGAAAGGTTGACCAGGTACTGCAGGTCAAGAGTCTGAATCTCGTTTCGCTCAATTATTTGCAATGCACACACCTTGAAGAAACACAGAGATATCTGATATGCCACTTTCTACGTTCTAGATGACGTGGTTCAAGGGCTGGAAGACCACTCGGAAGGACGGCAATTCATCTGGGACCACGCTGCTGGAGGCTCTGGATGCGATCCAACCCCCCACCCGCCCGACCGACAAGCCTCTGCGTTTGCCCCTGCAGGACGTCTACAAGATCGGAGGCATGTAATATACTGTTCGAAAACTGCAGAAAAATCTGAAGCAGCTAGGGAATGAGTGGCAATGCAACAAAGACACGGTTTTAGCACATGACAGATATTTTGTCATCAAGCAGAAATCAACAGTGGCGTTGTGTTTTTCTCTCAGGCATCGGGACGGTGCCGGTAGGTCGTGTGGAAACGGGAATACTGAAACCCGGCATGGTGGTGACGTTCGCCCCCGTCAACGTGACGACCGAGGTCAAGTCTGTGGAGATGCACCATGAGGCGCTGACTGAGGCCCTCCCTGGCGATAACGTTGGCTTCAACGTTAAGAACGTGTCCGTGAAGGACATTCGCCGTGGCAACGTGGCCGGCGACAGCAAGAGCGACCCGCCTCAAGAGGCTGCTAACTTCACTGCTCAGGTAGACCGCTGAAAATGTTCCTTTTTTTTTTTTTTTTAAAAGTCTCCAAGAGTATCTGTTGTAATGACGGTCAAAGTATTTTGAAAAGAAATATTAGTCATCTGAACAAGCAGGGTTCAAACAGAGGACCTCAGGTATGTGCAGCCACGGTGTGAGGCAAGCAATGGTCTCCCTTTACCTTCTAGGTGATCATTCTCAACCACCCTGGACAGATCAGCGCTGGCTATGCCCCCGTGCTGGATTGTCACACTGCCCACATTGCCTGCAAATTTGCAGAGCTGAAGGAAAAGATCGATCGCCGCTCGGGCAAAAAGCTGGAGGACAACCCCAAGTTTCTCAAGTCTGGAGACGCAGCCATTGTCGATATGATTCCAGGAAAGCCGATGTGCGTCGAGAGCTTCTCCGAGTATCCTCCTCTGGGTAGAGCATCTTCTGAATTTTAAGCAGCTTTCCTCACATTGCAGTAAAAACTGCGTTCACTTGTTGACCCGTCAGTGTCTTTTCGCTCCTCCTCACCTTGCAGGTCGCTTTGCAGTGCGCGACATGCGCCAGACTGTGGCCGTCGGCGTGATTAAAGGCGTGGAGAAGAAAGTCTCCACCACTGGTAAAATCACCAAATCTGCCCAGAAAGCCCAGAGGAACAAATGAATGTTGTGCTCCACTGCCGACCCCAAGGTCTCCCACGGCAGGACGTCAGTCATCCAACTCCATCCTACAATTGGCTGTTTCAACTTAATAATCAAAGACTGGTTAATCATCACAATGCACCGCAAAAGCATTCGAAGGAAAGAAAAACATCCTGATCCTAAATCCTTGAGGCGGCACTCCTGACTCCATTTCAGTGGTTAGATTACCAGTATGTACAATGTAATATCACAAAGTTTCAACTGTGAACTGTTGATTTAATCCATGGCAATACCTTTCTGTGATACCAAGACACTCGACAATAGAGAGCTCTCCGGAGTGCAGGTCCTAGAGTCTATACGTGGTACGTGTTGTCCTGCTTTTAGTGTCTGTTTGCACATTAATACTACTTACTCTGTAGGAGCCTGTGGCGAGTAGTTAAAACTGTGTTCTTCTGAGTAGTGGATTAGTAGAATATCAGTTACGTTCGAGCTTTAAACGGCATTTAAACGGTCCAGTTTGTCTAAAGCGAGAGACAAAGTAAACCGCGGGTTGATTCTCAAAGCACTTTGATTGGCCTTTTGCTGACTTTGCACCGAAGACGTTTAAAATGGGCACAAGCTACTGCACCTTATTGTAAGATGGCATGAGCCTCTTTGCAACATTAAACATATTTCAACCAAAACGGTTTGCTGTCGCCTTTCACCAATTTCACCCGTGTGCTCCGTGAGCAGCTTCTGAATTCTACTCCTGTAACTCTGACATAAACCAGGGACTCATGACAATATTCGCTTTGACCCACAAGATGTCGCTCTTTCCACAGAAACAAACTAAAGCCTGCCAATAATTACCAACATAAAAAAAAAATAGGATATAAATGTGCAATACTCATTATACACATACAACAGTAGTGTTCATTTAGATCTTCATTGTTTATGGTGGTTAAAACTAAAACCACTGGCAGTGTGGTGAAACTTCTACCCACAATACAAGGAGGCCAAAAATTAGACAAAACTAGAAGAAGCAGCACAATAGCAAGTAACATTTGATACACTGTGTAGATTACAATAACTTAAACATTTTCTTTCCAAAAACAATTCAGATTACGTAATCATTACTAGCAGAAATAGTAACTCTGAACTCAACATTCTCATTTATTTATCTTCTTGGGGAAATTATTTCTCAGCATTTAAGCCATCCTATTCCCTTTTCCATCTACACATACACACATATAAATACATACGTACATAAGTTAGGAGCAGTGGTGACCTGTCAGCATTGGAATTTGAACCTAAAAGCTTCTGATCCCAAGTTGGCTCCTCGAATTTCTCGGTCACCACAGGCAACAAAATAAAAGTAAAATAACGTTTTAATGAACACAATACACACAGATGGTGAAAATATGCTTATTAGTCAAGTATAGAATAACTATGTTATGGAGGTGATGGAGTGTTATTTTCTTTCCCAATTTCAAACAGAAAGGTTGACTTTTCTTTGTTTTAAAACTGTCTAAACCAGGGGTCGGCAACCCGCGGCTCCGGAGCCGCATGCGGCTCTTTCATCCTTATACTGCGGCTCTGAGTGGCTTGGGAAAATAAATGACTAAAAAAAAAAAAACCTAAGTATTTAATTGAAGTGTATTTTATTTGTGTTAGTTCTTTAATATTTTAGTTCTAAATTGGAAGATTATTGTGATCTTGACATATTAGAATAAATATATTTTATTGTTTTTCGTCGCTCAAAATAAACGTCATACTCGCGAAAGCCGGTATACCCGCCAAAACGCCGTCCATTTGTCGCGACTTTCAACCCCAGCAAGGCCAAGTATGGAGAAATGTAAGAAAAGAAAAATATCTGAAGAAAATAGAACATTCAATGATGCCTGCGCCTCACAGATGACAGCTTACAGTCCTGCGTAAAGATGAGTGACTTCGTACAGCCCCGATTTGCAGACGCTGTGCGCAGAGGTTCAGGAGCAGAAGTCCCATTAACCAGGTAAAATAAGTATTTATGCAGATATTTTGCAAATATTTATTTTTCATTGTTTAGTGACACAGTGCTTTTCCCCCCAATTTATTTTTTAAATTCAGGTCAAGGCTCCGCTACTTGCTCTGAAAGCCCAAAGGCGATATAAGGATGACGGCTCACGGCATTTTTTTGCTTTTGTTTGCGACATGGATAATTTAAGTTCAGCTTTTTAATTTATTTGAAAGAGACATTCAGACATTGTATTATTTTTTCAAGAATTCAAAATGTTCAAAATGTGTTCATTACATAGATAAAATTAAATTTTCTCTGTAGCACTTCGTGGATTTCATAAGCAACACACTTTAGTTGTTTATACAAAGTGTAAAGGTAAGAAAAAGCAATATATACAGTGTTATCTTCATTTTAGATAAGATGATAGCCCATCTTCAAAAGGGTAGTCAAAGCACTAATAAGTGTACGGCTGGGGTGAACCCCGAAGCATGAAAGGGAAGTTGTTGTTGTTGTTTTTTTAAATATTTTTTCTTTCTATTTAATAAATGCGTTCATAAATAAATTCATTTTAGATGTCAAAAAGTATTTAAGGCTCCCAGTGTTTTCTTTTCCGTGGAAACCGGATCAAATGGCTCTTTCGGTGTTAAAGGTTGCCGACCCCTGGTCTAAACTGATCACGTCTTACCAGATAGCAGTGACTTAGCTTAGCATTATGAATTGTAATCGATGACAATTTACTCCCAAACCCGTAGACAGTTGCCTTGAGATACTTTCATGCTCAAGTATTCCTCAAGTTCAATTATAATTTGAATATATTCAAAACACGTCTCTTCTGTATGAATAGAAAATTAACTTATGACAGATGATATAATCTGTAACTAATTTTACAAATTCAGATTAGATTTTCATAAGTACCTCTAGATTTTTAAGACTAAAATAAACTCTTTGACAATGAATGATACAAAAATAACTTAAAAGTATGTCTACTGCATAGATAGACTTGAGGAGAGCTATTGGTGTATTTTGTTTAAGATAAATCTATAAAATAAATATGAAAATATAATACTGATATATTTGCACCATCGCTTTGAGTTACAGACGTACGACAAGTAAAAACCGTCCAAACAGGTTAACTCCCTAAAACCCTTCAGGCTTATGACAAGCAGTTTTGGTGTGTTCACACTCCACACCCGTCACCCTGCCTCATGCCAAACAGAATATTCCCCAGAATAATGTTTAAAGTACAGGTAAGAAGGGAGGGTTAAACGCGTATTGCTCAAAATATTTTTCCACTCATGATTCAGCAAGTCATTATCAGTCAATGCAGACTTTCATTTGCCAGTAAACCTAAAATTGAGAAGGGCGTGTTCTCACAGATTACATCTGAGTTTCTTTATTTGTTAGTTTGGTTTCACTTCTCTCATTTCAACATCATGCCTGGCAGAAGGAGACGACGCGAGGTGACCGCACCTGGTGCCAAGCGTACCAGCAAGAACACTACAAAGGAAAGGAAAGAAGCCGAACAGAAAAGGTGCACAAACCCAGAAGAGGAGATGCAGAATGAAACGACAAGGAAACAAAAACCAAAGAACCGGGAGCCCAAGGAGCCACGCCACACTGGAGTGCAGCCGGAGGAAACCGCAAACTGTTTTTCAGACGAGCTCAACAAGTGGGGGAAACACAAACCGGGAGCAAGAGGTAAAACCTGCGTGGCCAGGACAACACCAAGCCAGGGAGATGCACCAGTACAGCCAGACACACCGGAGGGCCGGCAGACATGTTGCAAGACTGCTACAAATGCTCCTGTGACCACAGCTAAAACAAAACCACACGGTGGCAAGCTGAATGGAATAAAGGAGACAGACGTGCAACCGGAGCACCTTGAAGAGGGAGGCGTTCAGACGACACTGCCAGGGAACAAGAAAGGTAAAACAAAGGTGAATGTGAAGAAAACTTGTGCTGCTAAAAGCAACAGGAAGGAGCCCACAGAGGATACCACCGAGATGAAGAAGACGCCCGAGGAGTCCAACACGCCCGAGGACACAAGAGCTTTGAACTCGACCCTAAAAGAGACACTGAAAACACTGAAGATTAAAATGAAGGACAAATCTAATTCGGCAGAAGTCATCAATGCAATAATAAAAAACATAATCGTGCATCTGAAAGATACAGAATGCTTCAAAAATGTAGAACCACTACGTACTGGAAGCTACTATGAAAATCTGAAGGTCAGTCACTGTGTCGATGATGTGCATGAACCCTATTTCAATCCATTACCACTATTAGTGTTATTGGTGCGGTTTTGTGTCTTCAGATCTCCAGTCCTGACGAATTTGACGTCATGATTTCTCTGCTGGTTGAAAGAGTGCAGATCGAACCTTTTGGAGACGACGGTGCCTTCTATAGCGTGCAGCTGAAACGACACACAGGCCCTTTGAGGAGGTTTCAAGACGGCGAAACCTTGTCAGCTAGTCGTATGCTCAGTGAGTTCAGAGACGAGGTGAAGAAATGTGTCAAACGATTCGCAGGTAAGCGTCAAAATCAATCCGGATGAGTAATTTAATATGCAAGACCTGTAGTAATGCAACAAACCGAGCTTCACATGCTGTTAACCTCGCGGCTTCAGATGTGCAGGAATTTTATTACTCTGCGTTTTTACTGCATTCCTCACACAATAATCGCTAACATTTGAATTGTATTTTGTTGTTCCAGAATGGAAAGTGGATAGAAAGAAACCAGGCTGCCCTGCCGTGACTCTGAGCACCACAGTTCAGTCAGTTACCATCTCCCTGGATGTGGTTCTCTGCCTCATGGTTAAATCGAGCTGGCCCGCCATCACAACAAAAGGCCTTAAGATAGAAGGCTGGCTCGGGACTAAAGTAAGGAAGGATTTCAGGTTTGAGCCGTATTACCTCGTCCCCAAGTATGAAGGCAGAGGTGCGGTGGAAAAAGATGGAGTCCTCGCTAAAGGCAAGTCTGACTTCCTCAGGTCAACCTCCAGAACTCACCCAGCACTAGAACTTTTTTTTTTAAAGTCATGCCCAGAGAAGCTGCAATTAAGAGTAATTTTTGCTTCACAATTCTCTTTTCCACGCACGGTTTCTATCGTCCACAATCGCACAGACGCTTGGCGGATTTCATTCTCACACGTCGAGAAGGCCATTCTGAAAAATCACGGGTCGGAGAAGACATGCTGTGAAAGGGGCGGCAAGAGCTGCTGCAGGTTAAAAAATACTTGTAACTTTTAGCACTTGAAAGCAGCATATTGCTTATTTAGGGAGTATAAAAAGCAAACTTTAAATAATTAAATGTTTTGAGGTCGGTAAAAAAAAAACATTTGAAGTTTGTGAAAATCATGATTCTAGTTGTTCTCTGCTTTCAGGAAGGACTGTCTGAAGCTCCTGAAGCATCTTCTCGGTCTACTAAAAGAAGAGGACTCCTCCCTCGACAAGTTCTGCTCGTACCACGCCAAGACTACGCTCCTCCACGCCTGTTGCTCTCGACCCCGTGACACCCAATGGCGCACCTCAGATCTGAGCCAGTGTTTCCTAACGCTCCTGAACGACTTCCAAGCTCACCTGAGAGGTGGCGAGCTCTACAACTTCTTCATACCCGAACAGAACTTGCTTTCTGGTCTTGCGCAGAAGAAGCGCAAAGTTCTGGCTGACCGTCTGGACAAGGAGCGTAGCGAAGCCTTTCCCATCTTCACAATGTACCTTTCCAAAACAAGAGTTTGACCTGCGGTTGCATCAGTTTCATCGTGAAATAGCGCAACACTATTAGAGCCTCAAGCTTGGACCAAACGATAAGCAGTGTGTTTAAAAAAAGTCCTGATAACACTTTCTATTTCCATGCATTGGGAACAGTGAACATTATATTCCAAGTCAAAACACAAAGAATGTATGACTTTGTAATTGAAAAAAATAAATATTAGGCCATTAAAAAAAAAATTGCAGTCTGCCTCTTTCTTTACAAATTCAATTATTGCCAGTATAAAATGAAAATATTCAGGATTTAGCATGAATCATTAAACTATTGAGATATACAGGTATGGTTTGTGTGATAAATAGGCCCGACACCATAGTAAGAGAAACCGGTCATTTATGCAACTAATTTATTCAGAATTGATGTCAGAACTTTGCACATTTTCAAGCTACATTACTGACCTTTTCTTTTTCAAGTAAGTGTATTATTAACTATAATTGAATGAAATGAATATTCGAGAATGTCTGATAGTTTGAGTTCCATCACAAATAAACATGTTCCCGATGTTTTCTTTCGAGACGCGGACACATCTTCCTCGTTCCGTCATGAGACGGAAACTTTCAAGCAGAACTGTATACATCTTAAAATGGGCATCTTACCTGAATCTGGGCTCATGGGCATCCATACACATCAGTAAAGCTGGTGAACCACACTGCCAGCTGACAAAAGTAAAAACCAGAATAGTTTAAGAATTCACTGGTTTGTGAAACAACAGGGTGTTACGTAACGATGGAACAGCTGCAGAGCAAGTTTGAGTTGAATATTGTATGGAGATACAAGAAAATCTATTTAAATGAGTTAGGAAGGATGCCTAATGACACAAAATGTCTTGAAAAACAAAACTATTGTTTTTTCTGTCAGTAAAGAGAAGTTATTAAATATTGTGAAATTACATTTTATACTTACTACCAGCGTTACTCTCAAATGACCACTTTCTTCAGTAACGAGTAATCTTACGATGTTACCATTTCTAAACCTGTAATCAGATTAAAGTTTATAAATGGTAGCTAAGAGCAGAAAGTGCAAATAAATAAATAAATAGATAAGACAATATCTATCATATAGACAATCTGTATTGACATGGTGCAGGATGCAGTGATCAGCAGTGTTGTCGTCATCTCCTGGAGACACGTTTCTCGACTACTCTGACAATAGAAGTGTCTCTGCATGTCTCACCTTCAGAGTATCAAACCAGTAAAATACACACCAGATGTCAAGTCTCTTTAAAACCAGAGTTTAATAAGAAAGTCTGGCAAAAATACACTCAAAATATCAGGTAACAATAATTAAATTAACTGATTAGTATAGTTATCAAACATCAGTTGAAAATTAGAAGCCATCAAAAAACTATGATAAAGCAACAGCAACAGTTTTCATACAAATAAATCTAAATTCAAAACTTAAATCAATACAAAGGCAGATTGAGATCTTGGTCCTGCAATGACAAACAGGATGAAAGTCAGAATACTGGACACAATTATTTTTGTTCTGCTGATAGTCTGTATAGCAATGTGAATGAATGTGGCATTAAACTTTGTCAATTTGTATTTTTCTATAGCAGTAGAACATTTTGTGTTTTGCAAGATGACGTTTGTTGGACTTACCCAGAATGCAGCACTAGAATCTCCAGTTTCCTCTTCCTCCTCTCCCTCCACCATCTCTGCGACCCCATGACGACCCTCCTCCCTGTCCCGGCCCTCCTCTTGGATCTCTGAGCTCTTTCTCCTTCTTGTGTTTCTCGTACCGTTCTGCCATAAGCACCAGCTTCTCTGGGACGTCCTACAACAGAATTCACTTCGTCACATCCGAATTAAACTCTGGTGCGTTATTAAGAATGTAATATTGTGTTTGTTTACGAATAAGGAATATGTACACAAGGACTATAACATCATCATGCATGTCAACGCTGTTTGCCACAGGTGTTGATAACAATACAAATCATGTTGACAAACAAATGAAGCCCTTCTTCTTTTGTTGTACAAGAGCCTGGGAATAATAAATGAGGCAGCAGAGATTCTAGACAGTCATGGACTTCTCACTGTACTACACAAGACTCCAGATATCATCACAATTGGAAATCTCAGGGTGTTGCTGCCATTGATCAGAGTTTCTCAACATGTCTGATTCATGTTTACAGTTCACTTCAAATTAATGTGATGCAACAATGGCGAGACTTTCATTAAACTACAAATCTGACAAAAGAAATCATCAGGCAGATTCTGTTGCGCTGGCCTTTATAATAGTTCCCTAGTTAAAAATGTGTGTGTATCCCTGCAGTAAAGCAGCACTGCAATGTCTGAAGTCGTCGTGGTTTGTTCGCTGACCTGCCCTGATCGTTCCAGAATGGGAATCAACTCTGAGGCCATCCTCCAGTCTTCTCTTGTTACCAGGGTAACGGAAGCACCTGATCGTCTGCAACAGAGAACACGTCACAGACGGAGCAAATCCTCACGCCGGCACAAAATGACAAAGAGCAAGCGTACATCCATACCCTGCTCGGCCGGTGCGGCCCACGCGGTGGACGTACTCCTCAATATTACGCGGGAAGTCAAAGTTGAAGACGTGTGTGATGTCGTGAACATCCAGCCCTCGAGACGCCAGGTCTGTAGCAACCAGGATGCGGACCCGACCTGGGAAACATTGTTTAACCCCCAAAAATATTCTCAGGCAAGTCAATACGTCAGCCACGCTAGATTAGGGATTTTAAACCTGTGGCTCCCAAGTTGCACGCAGCCCTCAGAAGCCGTCACGTCTTACTTGGTTTAGAATTTCACTGTAGAGCAAAGCCATCATTGAAAGGAGTTCTTATCTTATAGTTTGAGGTGACACTAACCATTTCTAAATCCAAATGCACAAAACTTTATAAGAATGTTTTCTGGCTTCTGCATATTTTCAAGGATAACTATGGTTACATGGTGGGAAAGGTTTAGGTCTTTTTCCTCCAGATTACCTTTAAGAAAACCTGTGGGGCAGGTGTCGATGTCAGAGTTGTCAAAACAGTGAAAAGAAGTGCTGGCCAACACACCAACTCTCATCAACTTAGAAAAGTTTAAAAACATAAGAAGCACTTAGTTTCCCAGGTCTTTGCTCGATTCAATGAAGGATCCATATGTGGTTTTGACAACCGGAGAGCAGAAAAGGCAAAAAAAACCCCAAAAAACAAAATCTTTTTCATACGTACTCTCCTTGAAGTCTTTTAGTGCTTCTTCGCGATCACACTGTTCTCGGGCACCATGAAGACTCTGCACAGCCAGACCCTGCAGGCACAGGTCACTGGAGAGGTCGTCAGCCCTGAGAAAACATGCAAACAGAAACACATCGAGGGGAATTCGTGGCAGTTGGTGGCAACTCCAATTAATTTACCTGGAACTGTGAATTACAACATGGCAACACAACTCCCGACTCACATGATCTTCTTGCCAACAAAGATGAGGACTTTTTCCTCGGGCAGCATGTCTCTGATGAAGGCATATAAATATGACTTTTTGTCCTCTTCATTAAGAATCACCACTGTTTGCTCCACTGTGTTAACGGCCTGAAACACCAACGAAGACAAACACTTTTGTGTTTACATGCTCATTTAAAAAGCCGATCAGATTTTTCCATTTACATGAACACAACATAAAGTAAAGGCTTCATGTACACCAAGACGATCATCCAGTTTAGTCAGTATATCAATCCAATGAGGCTTTGCACTGAGAACTTAGCTTTTTGTGAGACACTCAGATGATGATACAAGTTGTACCTGCCAAGTTTCTTTTTATGGGGTCAAATCAAAACATTCAAGAATTCTTCTTGTTGTTGTCTGATGAGAAGGACACTAGCATTAGTGCTTGTTTGTGCAACGTTGCAGCGTTGTCTCCCGCATCGACTAATTTGGCTTTGCCACCATTTTTCTTTCAAAAAGACACATCACGTGGTGACGT
Organism: Lipophrys pholis; assembly: GCF_963383615.2. Lineage (NCBI taxonomy): Eukaryota > Metazoa > Chordata > Actinopteri > Blenniiformes > Blenniidae > Lipophrys > Lipophrys pholis. The sequence goes on along the minus strand of NC_137642.1, from coordinate 20,129,338 downwards.
CACAACACCAGGAAGCAACCTGATGTGCTGTTTATATGGACTCTGATAAGACCAAAAAGAAGATTCCACCACCTCCCCCAATCCCATCATAATTTCATTCTAATAACACAGTGTTTCCATGACACAACTTTAACTGGACAGGCATTTAATCTGATTACTTCTGGTACATGAAATTGCACTTAATATCTCTGTAGCAGCCCGATGGACAGAAATAAGACAGACAATTAGCCTTTTAAGACTGAATAAAAGCATTTCAGTTCCACATACCGCTAGGTCCAAGCTGCCGACATAAACCATCATGGGATTCTTCAGGTAGGACTTGGCCAACCTTCTCACGCCAGTGGGCCAGGTAGCACTGTGACATGGAAGTTAGAGGGACATTTTTTTTTAAAGAAGAAAATGAATGTACAATTAAGACCAAACAAAATGCATTCATGTCATAGTTCTAGGATTTAAATGCCTTCTCTCTGGAGTTGAATCTGGCCTTCTGCCATAAAAAACACATGCCTTCAATCGTACAATGAAATGTTTGTTGAAATCTCTCGTACCTGGTCAGGACAGTCTGTCGGTCTGGACGAATGTCCAGGATTATCTTCATAATCTGAGGCTCAAAGCCCATATCCAGCATACGGTCGGCCTCATCCAAGACCTATTAGTCTCTCGCAAAAAATAAAATACATGTAACACATAGTATTAACTGAAAATCAAGACAGACACAAAAAACTTTTTATAAAAAGAAAATGAAATTGATTTATTTATATCATAAACAATTAAAAAAAGTTTTATGCAAACTGATATATTACAAGAACAGACCCACTTAACCATACATCAAACGCACACAAAAATATGTTGACTGACCAGATAAGAGATTGAGCTCAGACTGATGAGCTCATTCATCTGGAGATCGTTTAATCTGCCTGGCGTAGCAATAATGATGTCGACTCCTCTCTTCACCATGTTGATCTGCCCTCTCCTGTCACCCCCACCATAGATACAGAGACTGATGGAAACAGATTAAACAAAAAAAGTCATGATCACATGCAATGTCTATACTGCAAGTAATAATTGCTCTAAAGCTCATTCTTATTAACCTTTTGTAACCCTTGTAGCGATACTTGCTGCACTCTGCTTCAATCTGCAGGGCCAGCTCTCTGGTGGGAGTCAGCACCAACATGCCGGGACCACTTTGCTCACTTCGAGGTCTTCATATGAATACAGAAAGAACAGAAAGACAAGAGTTTGGTACAACAATAGAAGCTTTTCAACTCTGGAAAGCTAGGCAGTATGGAAAGACAAGGACGTGTGTCAGCAAAGAAATATGCCCTCTACATACATAGGCTGTCCGTCCATGTGGACGAACCCTGGCATGAGGTAGGCCAGAGTTTTCCCAGTTCCTGTCTGAGCAATGGCTATGAGGTCCTCTCCGCTCAGCATCACGGGCCATGCCTGAGACTAGTGAAAATACACCATCCTATTAAACATGCAGATTTACACAGCAACACAAAAGCCTCTAGTGCTAGAATCCAGCCTATTTAAGAGAAGTTTATCAAGTTAGGAGCCATTTCTTGTTGCGCAACATAAGGAAATGTTGCATACACATAAGGCACAAAGTCTCTTTGTGCCTCATGTGTATGAGCATGTATAAGAATGATGTCAGACTAGAATATCATACCACGCCAACGGATGAGCGTGTGGGCAGTCAAAGGCATATTTAAAACAGTATCACTTCCACACCCATTAAGCCATTTATTGACAAAAATGAAACTCGAAAGAGTTAAAGTTGTTTCGTTTCGTCTCGTGAAACTCAGGTTCACTGTCCACAGACACTGGCATAGAGACGGAAATCTGCAGGATGCAAAGACCAAATATATGTTCCAATGCCTTAAATATCTTGCTTATATTTCAAAGGTTTAGTAGCCACTGAGGTGCTTTAAAAATCCAAAAAACTACTACTTGCAGACTGTGATCCAGTCAGAACAGACTTGAGTAAAAACAAGTTGCCCTTCTCAACTGGAAGTGGCCCGCTCTTTGTTTCTCCTGCAAATTAACCACTTTGCCTGTTTGCATTCCTTCCTATGTTTTCATAAAGCTGATGAATGATGTCAGCAGAGTGAAAGATGAGTGAAGAAAAAACAAACACAACTTAATTCACTAAATCGAAACCTGTTTAGGTCTGTAATGTATAAAACGTGTTAAATTTAATGTATACTTCTTTTCTTGTAACCAATTATTTTTTGTAAATAAGATTTTCAGCCCAAAAGAAGTCAGCAGTCTAAAAGGGAGGTTTTACAAAGTTGCAGCACAAACTTAATTATTATAAGAAACAATACCATAAACATGTTTTGACAATGCTTTTACTATCAGATTAACTCCTCAGTGAAAGAACCACCGATTGTACAAACCCCATGAATGGAGTCCCCACCCCAATGCGTCATGGTAAACGAGTTTTCAAATACTCAAAAGATAATCACAACTTCACTTTCATTTCTGATTTTTAGAGCGACTGCAGTACAACGTAAAAAAAAAAAAAAAAAGGTGCAGTTTTAAGTACAGGCTGGCATAACAGGGGAATTCCAATTCTTTATTTTCTTACATTTCCAAAATTGCCTGAGGCAGAACATGAAACAATAGCTACTTCTTTCATCGCAACTTCTAACCATAAACTGGAGGGAGTTTTGCTTCAGCCCAAGGTTCTCAGTTTGCAAAATTGTTGGACTGCATTCAATAATATATTCAAAGATGTTTGTACATTTTGTAGGTAACTGGGATTTGCAATAAATTTCACCTTACAGCTGGAATAAAAGTTAAACACAACATTCAGTGGTAACTTGATGTTCATACCTGGATGGGGGTTGGTTTGGTAAAGCCAACCCGGTCAATGTTTTCCATGATCTCTGGATAAAGACTGAAGGCTTCCCCAAAGGTGCGGCAGGGATAAGGAATAGGCCTCTTTTCCCCTCCTTCCTTCAAGTCGTCCACAAAGATATTGTTGTTCTCCTTCCTGTTTGAAAATACAACCGCTTGAAAAGATAAAAGATAACATCATGTTTGAAACCTGGTCCAAACGATTCCGTACTGATTTTAACCGTCGCCACAGTCGAATCAACATCAAAAATGGTGCCATTCAAAACAAGTAATGGGAAGGAAGCACAACAACGATATTACTGTAGTCAAACGTTTAATAAACATTTAATTTCCATATGCAACAGGGAGCAAGACCCAGCAGTCCATCTTGTATGTATGTACCACTAATCTGGCTTTTATTCCCCTTCACACAACATGTGGTGTTTTTCTTTGCACCTGCTGTGGCAGTCGAGGTAAACCTTTTATATACACATAGCACAGGAACCAATATCGAGCCAATGATGTTTTTTTTAAAAACCGTATTTACCTCCATTCAATGACTTCCTCAGCTGTGAGTATGGACACACTCTCAGCCTCGGTGTAAAAGTTCTTCTTCATGGGAGGGAGGTCTGAAGAGGCAAAATAGACAGGAAATGGTTTAAAATTCATGAATGAGGACCACCAAAGACAGAATTTGTTGTTTGTCACACAAAAAGTAACATGCTTAAACTATTTAGCCACACATTTAGTTAGCCACACATCTGAACTCTTGTGAAATCACGTATGCTCGCTCACCCTTCCACTTCTGCGCTTCATACTTGTCCTTGTTCTCTCGGATGGCATTCCAGTCTATGGTTTGGCGCGGTGGGTCATCACCTGCAGCCGAGCCACCATTTCCATACCCATCACCTCTTCCTCTGCAGCCTCTTCTATAATCCTGCCCTCTACCAGGACCTGGTAGGCAGATCAGACACCAGAAAATGCCATTTCATCGAATCTTTACCAAAACACTAGGTCAGTCTGTGCATGGTAGATAGTTTCTTTGTTGTTTTTCATGACAATAAGTCTCATATGATTGTTTGTAAGCGTATTTGTATGGAATTCTAGGGTAAAAGGTCTTTATTGTCATTTCCATGTTTCCACACGTGAACGAAATATGCTACCCAGGACCTGCAGCATACGTAGGCACCGAGCTTAAATAAAATAAAAATATGGAAAGTAGGTTAAAGAGCGCAGCAATATAGATAACATTGTACCTTATGTAATCTAATCTAAACACTTCAAAACCATAGTGTCAGAAGCCTCAAGAGAAAAACTCAAATCCTCACTTTTGGAATGTTTGAGTTTTCTTTTATTTATACTCTTTCAATAATTTAAAAAGTTAGCGGCTGATGTTATACACTTATACATCTATTACAATCACCATACTGCTGATGCCACTTTCAAATTGTTATACAGAGCTAATACACAAGGAGATAAACATTAAAATACTAAATCACACGCAGGCAAATTTCATCTGAAACTTCATCAAGATAGCGAATCAAACCTTGTGAGGCTTTTATCCAGATGTGACACATATAATATCAAAGGCCTGCCGCTGTCCTAAAAATGCTCAAACTAGAAATATAGACATTAATCTCAAGATCAACATGTTTATATCAAAGGTGATTCCAGACCATTGTCATATTGAGAGCTGCCATCCAGCAAGTCTTCAATCATCTTCTTGGCCTTCTGCTGAGCAGCAACTGACCCAAAGATGACGACCTCGCCTTCATAATCCCCCTTGTTGATCTACAAGGAACAGTCACACACGAGATGGAAATTTAATATGGTTTACATACATGAGAACGACCAGCGTTGTATTGCTCACGTTGCCCTGAGCAAGACAACAGATGTAAAATATCCAAAACTATGGTTTACAATTTGGACAACAAGAAGCTAAATTATACTTAAAAGCTGAAAAAGAAATCAGTTTATTTTTTTTATTTTTTTTAAATCAATTACTGAGACCGTTGCAGCCCATCATAACCGGGTTCGCCATCTTTTTGTATCCTTAATTAAATGAACGATAAATAAATAAATCATTATGACTGTTTAGTTGCCTAATGATATCCGGTGGCTCAACTGTTTTGGTCATCTGACCTGAAGCACGCTCAAGTAAAAGAGACGTTGCCGTGAGGTTCTGGACCGTCTAGTGACAAATTAAACCATGTTTGGGTCAACATACACACGTGAAACCAGCTTACACAGCATGCTTTGTTTTGGTGTTTATTGCAGCGTAAAGGCAGATTTTTGATGTTAAATTTTTTGAAGTGATAAATTTTATTCAGTTATTAATGGGGTAGACAGAACATGTCATTTTTAGTTTTTAATATTGTATCATTTATGATCAAATTATTTGCTTTACACATATTGTGTTTATAGCATTAAAAAGAAATCAAATTAAATCGTGACAACTCTCTGTCATGAGTTCATATACTAAATAATTGAACTGAATATAATTATACTGAATATAAACTGGCAATAATTGCCAGATTACCTCTCATCTAGATATTGCAGTTACAGAAGATGGATGGAAAGCCAACTTACTTTGATTCTTGCGCCGCTGCTCTCTTCAAGCTCACGGATTTTGGCTCCTCCACGACCTTTGAACAGAATTACAAACATTTAAAACATCCCCACATTGCCGATTACGCAATTAGAACTTTAGCACGTGAAAGTAATCAAGTGATCTCTTCGAAAGGTTTAAGTTTTCTGTGTTGATTAGTCATAAAAATTAACTACATCCAAGTAATATGTACAGACAAACACATTGTACTTTGCCGATTACTTCACAAGAATAATGAATAATGCCATCTCATTATGACTTGCAATAATAAAAAACAACATTTTGGTATACAAAGTTTATATCGTTTTGCTTTTCACTTCCAATTAACAGTGTCCTCTCTCTTCTTGGACTCAAAACATTTGATTGAAATGACATTTCTGCTACATGTCAGTGGCAAAGCAGACTTTGTGGTTTAATTATTTCTCTTTTTATTAACGTCAGGTGTTTGGCAACTGTGACATGCTACTGCGCATGTGCAACACGGCCGCAGTAGTTCTGCAAATGCGCCACTAAATGGACAATGAAAAACATGACAGCATCCTTGACTGTCATGACTTTTAAGTGCATATTTTAATGGGACTTGGTCGTTTTATAATTGAGTCACCTCTAATAGCAATCCAACTTGGTCGTCTGTTCATGTGAATGTGCCTGTACTCGTTAACGCTAGTGTTTTTGGTGTATCGTTCTCTGCAAATGTGCAGTTTTATTACAAAAACAATAGCGTCAACTCGTGGCGTTGCATTAGCGCGAAAATTTTCTGAAACGATCACTGAGAACGGTGGCATGCTCACCGGGTCTAATCTAGGAAATATAACAACCTTGGAAATGCAGTTTCCGTGAACTTCATCCAGCTAACAGTCACACGTTGCCACGTTAGCACACGATGCTAATACGCGAAACTATGTAAATACATTTCCATCTTCGCAGCTTGAAACACACCTATTATCCTCCCAACTGAAGTATTTTCCACCTGCATGGTCAAACCCGGAGATGAATCAAGCTTCCCGCCTGCCTGTCGCCGTCCTCCGCCCGCGGGGCCTCCGGCATCACCTCCGGCATCACCTCCATGGTCGCTTGGATGAGGTCTGCGCCCTCTCGAGAATTCAAACCTGTTTCTGCTCTGGACACCGAAACACACATTCTCCCTCGGACGGTCATCCAAGATCAATTTGACTTCCGCCAGTGCTGGTTTGGTCGGCGGTTTGTCGATAGCCACGCCGTTCTCGTCGTACTCATCCTCCCAGTCGGACATGTTGGTTTCGTTCCTCTCGCGCGCTGACCAGCTGCCGAGCTAACACTGTTAGCTGTCAATCAGCGTCACAACGCTTTCAAGAACATCCGTAAAAACCAACATCACGCTGCGACTCTTCTTCGATAGCCAGATAATATCATGGACATTGTATTGAAATGCGACTTGAAAAAATATCTAAGCGTCAAATGGTAAATTTGAAATGTGTACATGTAAAATATACAAGAATTTCAGCAAAATAAAATATTTTCTTCATCTATCATCTGTGAAATTTAAAAAAAATCCTCCATTCCCCAAAGGCAACGTGACCTTTTATTTTTTTATATTCATATACTTTCCGAATGGGAAAAAAAAAATACAAGAAACATAAGCACTTAGTTAATCTGTAATTTATTAATGAATAATAAAATTATTTTTACGATTCTCATCTAGAGAACATGATGTGCACTTCAATAAATTAATCTCAAAGAATAATATAATAGTAATGTTAACATTATCAAGCATTAAGGCCAGTTGTGTAATAAATTACTGTTCAAGCAGTCGAAAAATGACATTATTAGCAATCAAAGCCATGTAAAATCTGTCACGAAAGCTACATGACTTGTACAAACTGGATTCCCAACAAAAAAAAAAAAAGAAAAAAAAAAGAGGAGCTGACAAAAACTTTACAATATGTTATAAACTACAGGGAAACTACACTTTAAGCACTTTGTCAATGAAATGTAAAGTTTCATGTACAAGAAAGGCACCCTCAAGCAATTTACAGATAGCAAAAAAAAGAGAGTTTTAATGAAGATAATCCATGTAATTCTTTAACTGGCTGGATGTTCATGGGCTTTTAAGCATATCCAATTGCTTTGTTTGGCCTCTTTTCATATGAAGTACAACAAATGGATTTAGATATTAATACTACCATGTCACATTCTTAGGTTCCTATAAATCATCAAAATCAAATCTGTGCTTTCATTGTGAATATGATTCATCATACCAAAAGATCACCTCTACGGGTTATAGTACATTTCATAATCTATCTAGCATTAACAATTTCAATTTGTGAGAATTTAATACATGTTATATTCTAAGTCAATAGGTTAATGTGCTAGGCAATGCACTTAGTCACCAGGATTCTGACTGAAACAATAATGACACATGATGTACATTTTTAAGACATTTAAAAAAAAAGAAGAAAAAAAAAAGATCTGACATAGTTTTGTGCATACTTCTCCTTCAAAAGCATTCCCCCATTCAATAAGGAGGATGGTGATGGAGACAAAGCCACTTAAGACACTTAAGCACAAGTTTTCAAAAGCCTGCAAGTAACATACAGCTTCTCAATAATGCGGACTAAATGCATTAGGATATGTTACGAGCTGACACATTTGAGTAATTCTAAGTGAGTGCCAAAATCCCATTACATTTAATGATCTTTTGGGGGTACTTGAATATGTGTAAGAGCCACATTTGATCAGATGAGATTCTGGATTGTCCCCTTGAGAGTTTGGCCCTGGATACAAGCATAAACTAAATGCAAAAAACGCTAAATGTCTTAAAAAAGTGGATGATTGAGTCTCGAGATCACCTTCTCTACTCTATATGATTATGCGTATATAAAAACAATGACCTCACAGATGGATACATTATCAACAGACATACGAGATCAACAACAGTGTGCCATCATTATTAGGTTCCCAGGCATATATGAACCGACTTGCTGTGTTATAAATGTAGTGTGTGCATTACAAAATGCCCTCTGATACTGAATTTTATTTTTGCATGATTCCAGACTTGGTAAAGCAAAAATAAAATCAGTCAGATCAGCAGCCTTCAATCAATACTGATGCACACAGCACCCATTTAAAAGGAAGGGTTTGTCAAAAAAAAAAAAAGAAAAACATTGACGGAAGAGAACATTGAATTAACTAAATTCAAATATATGTTTCTCATAAAAATCATACGTATATCATTTACCTATTTGGCACTATCAAATTAGTTTTGATTCAATTGAATTTCAACTCCATCCTATAATATCCATCCATTTACCCTCACCTTCCATGATTAAAAGAGAATTTACATTGGCCACAATCTTTTAGTTAAGACCGCCAGTGGAGCCAGTGTTTGGTTTGTCCACTCTGTGCTACTGTAGTAACATGGCAGTGCAACAAGGGCAGGAAGAAAACCTGCTTTGTATCTATTCACCAATGGGTTGTTGTTCTTTGTTGGTAGGTGAAAGAATGATAAATCTTTAGCGGTCAAATGTGCTCTAATGGAAAGATCATAATGGGTAATAAATGTAGTTTCTGTCAATAAATTCCTCTACATCCTGCTAATTCAGCCTCTTAAAAGTTTTTCAATTATTGTTTTCACATGCAGGACTCCAGCAAGTTTTAAAGTTCGCAGCAGCTCAGACATGCAGCATCTCATGCTTGGCTGAAAAGACTCACTTGATACGTCTGCTGCAATTCAGCACTCGGACCATTAGCAACTGCCTTGTCAGGCGTCCAATAGTTGTCTTAGGTAATTACTGTTGGGCCAGCTCCCCTCATAGATTTGCTTCGTTCAAATTTTACTCCAATTTGCTGACAGATTAAAAAAAAACGTTTATAGATTAGGTAACATCTCTGCTGCCGTAACTGAATTGGATGAAACGCTTGTGGTTTGACCACATTCCATAAGTTTCACCTGTAACCCTTTATGTTATACAGGCACTCCCATTATGCCCAGCTTTACTCATTTTTCTCCTTTGAGTCATTGGGATGAATTTTTTTTTTTTAAACCATCTGTGGTACGTATGAAAGCACAGCTAAAACATGACATTATATGTTGGCACAAACTGTATAAGTGGAGTAAGTGGCTCACCCCTTTGTCCAAGAGTCTCTAAACACAAGCACTTGTATGAACAATAAGTCATTTATCATTTTCAGCTTTGTCACATTGGCTTCTTATGTTGTACTTGTTGGATGTGGTTATAAGTTTCACGTGTTGACATAATTGCGTGTGAAAAAAGTTGTGTGTGCATGTACCTGCACCTTTTAGTTCCATGTCTTGTCGTGTTTTTTTCTAACTTGCAACTCTTGTTTTTTTTTTTCTTCCCTGTTTATGTTTAGTTTTTACAGGAAAAAGTTACAATCTCACTTCTTTCACTATCTTGAGAGTATCAGAGTTGCTGGAAGCTGTTTCCAAAGAAACTTGACACTACACAAAGCTTTTCTGGCAACAAATGAAAACATTAGCGATGCATTTACACAGTCATGCCTACTTAGTACAAGTCAAACAGCAGGCTCAAATCAGCATTCCTTTCTTGATATTCATGGCAAATACAGCTACATTTTTCTTACTTTCTTCCAAATAATGATCATGAGTATGAAAAATGTCAGCCATTATGTATAAAGTCAATAAAATGACCTTTCCTCAAGCAAACGTCTTTCCCTTTACTTAAGTGTTACCAGTTAAAAGCTTGGACAAAACTTCTCATTCCATGTTTACATTCTAGATTGTCACTCAAAACATGTTTTATATTTCAGATTCCTCAAAGTAGCCACTCTTTGCTCCGTTGACAGCGCTCTAAACCCTCGGCCTTTTCTCAGTGAGCTTCATGAAGCCATCACCTGAAATGGTTTTCACTTCACTGTTGAGCCTCGTCAGGGTTCATTTGTGGAATTTCCTGCCGTCTTAATCGGGTCGGGCTCGTCGGATGTGTTGTGCAGAAGTCAGGTTGGCACACAGCTGACAGCCCTACTTGACGACTGTTAGAATTCATATTATGGCAAGAGCCAATCAGCTGAGTAAAGAGGAGCGACAGTCCTTCATGGGAAGGAAGACCCAGAGTTGGTGACACTGTTGGGGATTGATTCAAAATGGAAGGCACACTGAACCAGCATGGCTACCACAGCATCCGGTTGGTGTTTAGTTGGACCATCATTTATTGTTCAACAGGACAATGAGCCCAAACACACCTCCAGGCTGTGTGAGGGCTATTTGACCAAGAAGGAGAGTGATGGAGTGCTGCACCAGATGACCTAACCTCCACTGTCACCTGACCTAAACCCAGTGGAGATGGTTTGGGATGAGATGGACATTTGAAGTCACAAGGGCAGGCAAGTGCTCAGCATCTCTGGGAACTCCTTCAAGTCTGTTGGAAAACCATTTCTCATCCAGGGAATCCCAAGAGTGTGCAAAGCAGTATTCAAGGCTAAATCAAAAACATTAAATGAGACGGTATGTCCAAACGTTTGACTAGTAATGTATTTTGTCTCCCATGAGTTTGACTACTTGCATACATATTTATACATTCTGTTTTGTATAGGCTTCCGTCATTTCAATACTCCATAGTATCAAAATATTTGTATGCAACTGGACACAATCATGTCAGACAAAAGATGAAAGCAGGGTATGTACATATAGTACAAAGTATGTATTGATACAATTTGCAACACAATCTGTGTAGTGTCCTGTAAAAATACTTTAAAAAGAGGTTTTACCCATACCGATGTGTGCATACAGTATGCGAGTGTGTGTGTGGTTATGTCAGCTGTATGTGTGAGGACTGATTGAGAAACTCCGGGTTTCCCATCGGATGCGACACAGCCTCCTCCACGGTCTGTAAAAGGTCTGAGGGGTTGCTTCCAGGTTCCTGGGACAAAAAATTGAAATGTTCTTCTTCCGGCTCTAGTTTGCAATCTCTTATGAATAGTTCTCTTCCATCCCAGCTGCTGAGGTCACCATGCGCATTGCCGCGTTCGCTACCGTTGCTGCTGCTGCTGTTGTTGAGCGCGGAGGAGAGACCCGGGGCCGGGCTGGTCTGTGGCTGGCTGAGATTATGCACAGAGAGGGACTTCCCCAGACTGTCTTCCCAGTCTGAGGGCACCTCGTCTGGACTAGATGAGAGAAGCAGCAAAGGGCTGACCTCAAGGCTCATGTGCCTCCTCCACACTCCCTCAGATTTCAAGCCAGGCTTCTCCCGCATCTGCGCTCTTTCCTGGCCAGAGCAGCCCTCAGTGTCCCCCTCTTGGTCGTCTTCCATACCACATCCCACAACAACAGAGGGGCCCAGGTTCCCCTCGTCCCCCACAAGTTCATCTGTCATATGTCCTGAGATGGGATCAGCAGGGCATCGGGGGTGGGAAGGGTGCACCATAGGAGGCAGCTGGAGGGTAAAACTGCCCGTCGAAGGAGGAGGGGGTGGCAGGTCAGGGAAGTGTGCTCTTTTGGCGGTACCATTGGGGGTGACCAGAATAGGGTAGGGGCTGTCAGGTGGCAGTAGGGGTGATGGGGAGAGCGAGGCTGTAGAGGGGGGGTAGGAAGGAGGCGCTGAGTCTGGAGGACCATCATCATCTGCAGGTGCCAGAATCAGCCGCAGGCCCCTCGGGTTGGCGCCGTGGGAACGGTGCATGCCACTATTATCCCCTCCCCTGCCAATGGGGTCGCCACCTTGTGGGGAAGGAAGATCTCTGCCAAGGATGGAAGCTGAGTAGTCTGAGCTGTGGCGCTGGTGGTTTTCCAGCTCAAACAGAGGCAGGGAGGAGAGGGCGAGTGCTGACGGGCCTTTTTGTAGGACCTGGCGGTACACATCCAGCAAAGAGTCCAATTTCGACTCAATAGAAGTGACCTGGGTAAAAGAGAAAAGAAGGAGGGCGTGAGAGCAGGAATGGATGAAAAGAGGAACCAACGAGCAAGGTAAGGTTAAACTGGTAAATGGACTTCACTTGTTGGAAAAAACGACAAAAAAAAAAAAAAAAAAAATTCAACTCTGGGACTTCACTTATTAAGCGCTTTACATCGTTAATCACATTCACCCATTAGAGGACTATCAGGATAGTTTGTCTTCACTTCAATCATCAGCAAAGAAATTTAAACACAATGTTTTTGCTTGAAAAGGCAGATTTTTCAACACCTGGTAAAGTAATTTCGGATTGGCTTTAGTCAGGCTAAAAGGACTCTTTCTAAAAAAAAAGTGCCACAACTATTATTAATGCTGGCTCAAATATTTCACTTCTATGTGAAACTGATTAGTCACAATAAATAAAGAGTCATTACATGCAGTGTATCATATAAAAAAAAACACAACATTTTATAAAAGAACTGTGCAGTCATTGTTTTCCTTCAATTTCGTTTCCTTACTCACCTGTCGTTCCACCTTACACACACGTCCCAGCATGCTCATGCCCTCCATGGATTCTCCATCAGGATGAAGTTTGTCTCTTGGTTTCTTATCCACAGGAATCTGGCCTTTTCCCAGAATCTGATCCACCCTAATATATATATATATATATATATACACACACACGCACATGCTGGTGTTATTATATGGGAAAATACTGATGTTGAAATATAAACAGGTATAGGTGTTTTATTTCACACTGACAGGCAACAAAAAACCTAAAGCAACAGCAGGATGTTAAGGTTAGCGTAAGTAAAACACATCACATGTGGTTAGAGTGTTTCACTGTTATACAAAACCCTGGATATCAAAACATGTTTGTTTATGGGGAATAAAGGAACAGTACAAAAACTGTGACTGTGAAACATTTCATACATAACCCCAACAAGTTCAGTGGTGGTCAGTGTTCCCACAAACAACTATAAAGTCAATTCTAAACATGTAATGTCCAAATTATAGTTTTGCAACGGAACAACTTACACAACCACAGTTGCTCTTGAAGAATATTGAGGGGTTATTAAACAAAGTTTTCATTATGGCAAAGTCACACACACACCGTATTCCATTCTCCTCTACAAAACTGGAAAAACAGGCAAGACAGTTAATACTGGGCTGCATTCAAATTCAAAAAGGATCAAACAAAACTTAAAAAAATAATCAGAGTATTGATTGAATGATGTGTTTGAAGCACTAAAATGGTAAAAGTAGCAAAATTGAGTTGGAGCTCTGAGTTGTAAATACAACTTGGATTTCAAAAAAGATGGCACAATGTTTAAAATGTAAATAAAACCAGGATGTCTATAAAAACAACTTGTATTTAATTGAACAGAAACCCAAACAACAAACTCTTGATCCATCAGGAATTTATTTCTACTTTAGTTAACTATGTTGTGGGATTGTTGGATATTTCTCTGTGAAAAGCCTAAAAGATGGATATGTTGTTAGTGGTCCTACTGGAAGAAAACCGAATTGGGCTTTTTTTTCTTCTTACTTTTAAATTCGGGACATTTTGTAAATCAAAATAGGCTAAATATTGAGTTTATTGCATCCTGCTTTAATTTACTTTTACACAATTTCCCAACCTTTTTTTTTTTAGAATATAGACTGTATTGTTTTCTCAGACGTCATCAATTGGACAACTCTTCCAAACTGCCAAAATGCACGTACATTTTTCAACATTCACACACAAAATTCCCCCTCTGTGATAAGTGTATCGCAAACTATACTGTAAATGAGGCATAACGAGCTGACGGGCACATATGTTTTCATGTTTCTACATATTACCATTCATCTGTATGCGACAGACATGGCATGTTAATCAACACTTTACCATTTGGCTGGAGTTTAACACGTCAAAATATATCACATTTTCGGTGCTAAGTAGAAACTGGATCTCACTATACTGTCAAAATCACAATTTAGTAGTTGTCTAAACGATTTACAACCCATTCCATGTTCTGCTGTAAACTCCAACCACCTGGCTTTATGGGAAAGTTAATAAAAAATGTAAATAATGTGCATTTGTTTGCACTCAGTTTGAGGAGGTAGGTAGGAGATAGAGGCAACCAAGTGAATGCAATGTTACGCTACAATTAAACATTAAGTGAAATAAAAGTAACCCTGGATCAGAGAGCTTCTTCTTGTTGTTGTTGTAATAATAGTGCAGCGCAGGAGTGGACATGTTCCTGGATCGATTACTTAGGCTGGGACCAGAGCCCGCTGCACTGGCCAGTCTGGAGAAAGGAGAAAGACGGGTCAGATCCATCACTCATGCTCGCACACACTCGCTTGAAGCGCCGCTGCAAATAATCCCCAAAAAATACAAGACACTACGCGTTGATAATCAATACCCAGATAGATACACACAGAGAGAGAAAAAAATATAGCACGTCACAAGGATGATGTTTGTGTGACTCAATTAATTTAAACCAGTTGCATTACTGTCAAGACTGTCAATTATTAATTTTTTTGATCATATTTCTGATGTTTTCAGCATGTATGCAAACTGAAACTTCAGGTAAACTTAGCAAATTTCATGAAAAGTGCATTATTGCATTCACCTACTCTGTGTGTATCTACAGTCTCTCAGTGCACACACATAAGAAAAAAAAAAACACCAGTTATTTTCCAAAATTACCAGACAAAACTTTGTCACCACCAGATGGCAGTCAATACCAAGAGCTCTTTTAAAATGTTACTGTAAATGTGTGACAGTATAAGTGTGATGTAGTACCATCTGGTGAAATAGAACCGTTGTGTGAAAGAAATACTTGTGTGTTAATGTAGACTGAAGCATGCAAGTAAGCAAAAAACAAGTTTAATCATTAACGCTAAAGTGTATCGTAGAGAATATACATGTATTAAAGAAAAAGTTGTAAATAATGACAAAAATTTGCAGTCAGGCCACATAAAAAAAATATATATATTAGTGAGTAGATATGGGGTTGGTTTTATATATCACAGCTTGTCTAAAAGATGCAAGTAGCTCTTGTTTTGTCTGCAGGCACCAACAACACAAACACAATGAGGTCTTCAAGCAGCTCAAATTATGATCATGGCGTACATAATGCACCACGAGAAAGTACAGGCTACCTTTTATAACTACACTAATCATACTTTATTAACTCCCTTGGGGAATTCCTTATTTTTTGCTGCATTGATCCATCATATTTCTAGGATGCAGAGGTGCAGCCACATTACGGCACTCCAGGGAGCTGGTGGGGGTCAAGGGTCTTGCTCAGGGACCCACATCAGTGGCAAGTCAGCTGTGGGATTTGAACCTGCAAACTCCTCTTGCCCACCACTGCCCCCGAAGACGACGTTATAATTAACGTCCACCAAATTACATTTGGATTGCAAAGTAAATTATTGTTCTAATTTGATATTTGAGCTTCTCAATGACCTCAACATGGACTATTTGTTAAAAAATTTACTATACCTATACCTGGGCCAACACAGGTTGTTCTTTTGTGAATCATTATGTCTCATAGCACAATGTTGTGTCATAGTAATAGTCCATGATTTTCTTGCATTGACAAAAATGAATTTTCAGTTTCGAGCTAATTTCTGTTTTTGTTCTGATTCATTTCATGAATGCTGTTTGACCCAGGTACGGTGTGTTTGTTTCGGTAAAGTTAGTGGGGAAGCAGATGAGAGTCGGGACGGGGCAGGTAGGTCTAACCCCGGTGCAGAGTGTTTCCTCCGGGCCTGGCTGTAATATAAATGCAGAGAAGGAGCGGAAAAGGTCTTGACACGATTGCGGAAAGGCCTTGGAGGGGGACCCACTACAGTGTCTAGTCTGGGAGAGAAAGGGAACACAGTACATACACACATACACACACACACTCCGCGCGAGAAAGATGCTGAAAGTAGAATGTATTTTCTTTAAAGGGTTTCAAGGGTGACGAATAACCGATCAAGCTATGAGCAACAGCTGCTTGAACATCTACAGCTCATGTAAATATGCATTAGTAAAAACAGGCACTAAAATATATATAGTTATTGCTGCTTTATCATGTATAGAATCATGATTTTTAGAGAAGGTGTGTTGAATTTGACCTGGTCTGAAGGCTCTTGATGCGACAGAGCATGTCCAGGTGTCCTGCAGAGTACTGCTCGATGACGTCCTTCACGTCGTACGGGCGCAACGTCTCCTTGAACTTCTTCTTCGCAACGTGGAACTTCATGATCCTTCCGGCGCATGCAAAACACAGACACACAATTGATAATGGCAATATCGAATAAATGTCTCTTTGGATCATATTATATGCAACTGCGTGTCCTTGCACTATTGTGTGAGCTTAAATAGATCGTTGTATTAGTTATTTCTCAATCAGTTGTTCGGAGTATTTTTAGTTATAATTTCTTACATGTTGTTATGCGATATACAAGTAAACATTGTTGATTGGTTCAGTAGCTATAGAAAATGAATATGAATATCGGACTAATTAAAATTAAGAGCAGGGTGTAGATAAAAACACAGGTGTAATTACAACAGTCGGCCGTTAGATGGTAGCAGTTTCCTTGAGAAAGTTACTGGAGGAATCTCAGTTTTGAATTTCACTTGTTGAACTTTTTTTTTTTCTTTCTTGGAGTGTAATGAAGATGGCATACAATGTCTGATACATTTAGAAAGTATCTGCTGGGAAACCAGGGTTTCCTAGTTATCTTGTCAAACCCACAACAATCAGAGTGAATGAGCACGAAACCCAAGAGTCATTTTCTGTCTCCTGCTATTTGGCAAACAGAGCCACTGCTGAGCGAATAATATTGATGCAGGTAAGGAGATCCATGTTCTCCATCCACTTAGATTCCCCGGTGGCTCCTGCTTGTTTCCAGTTGTCTGTTTTTCTCACTGCCCAAATGGAAGCAGCAGTGACAGACGAGCCACTGTAATAACAGTCCTGACAGTGGAGGGGGTGTCCAACCCTCAACCCGACACCCTGGGAAAGCCCGGGGCTCTGACTACCCGTGGAGGTGACCTGCTGTGCGGGCAGTCCGGCTGGGATTCAGGAGTAGTGACGGGACTGTGTGTGTGTGTGTGTGTGTGTGTGTGTGTGTGTGTGTGTGTGTGTGTGTGTGTGTGTGTGTGTGTGTGTGTGTGTGTGGGGCTGGTGATTGAGTTCAAAAGCTCCATGTTTTCAAAAAGAATCAATGCCAAGGTTCAAAATGGAAAAGGTTCCTAGAAAAACCAATTAGTGAGTGAATTTTCACATGAAACTACATAAAATTGAATAAAAACAGAAGGTACTTGACAGAATGGGGTAGATAACTACAAGTGCCTCTACAGAAACACATACCTTCGATTAATTAATAATCCAGGACTACTGTGGACGGCCAAGCCATAAATTCTACTAGGTTCTGCACAATATGAATAATTTAAGGGTAAAGACTAGGGGGTTGCATGGGTACGATTAAGCTACTTCTCCTTCAGAGCATCAGCCAATTTGTCATATTGTATTTGCATGTTGTGTCTGATAATGGTGATTAAGTAAGTACTGGGAAGCACAGCCACAAGAATGAACTACATACCCTGGAAAGATAAAGAGGCACATTTATATTGATTTGATTCAGAATTCCTCGAAGCCAGAGGGGGAATAGCCAAATCACCTCAGGCTATACAATCACGAGGTCTTCCTTAGATTAAACTGTTTTACTAGATGTCTTACTGAGCTGGATTGAGAGAGAAACACTGAATCAGACAGAGCAAATTGAATCGGGTCAACTGGACCTGGCCTCTTATTCAAGTGGCTTCATCAGCTTTTTCTGTTCATTAGACTCGTCTAGTTGGTCATTTCCTTTTAGACGCCTCCCACCTGGACACACAGACGGAGTACGATGCAGCCACTTCAGAGGAAAACCAAACATGAGCGACACACTCTTTCCTCATAACGAAACGTTCCCATTTCTGAATCCAGGTTGGGTTTGGGCGCAGGAGCCGTTCTCTTTTTAGAGATATTGCATGTTTTGCCTGTGTGCGCCTGGGATCTTCCAGGTTTCCTCCTGCAGTTCAAAAACATGCATTTGTGGTCAATTGATGTCTCTAAATTTGCCCGTAGTTGTATATGGCTGTTTGTTTCTTTGTGTTTGTCCCGTGACGGACTGGAGGACTCTGCCTTCACACTCAGTCAGACAGGTCCTGCTCTATCCTTGCGCTGGATAAAACGGTGTAGAAGAAACATGGAATCATGGATTGATGGTGCTCATAAAAAGTATCATTTTAGGAAAACTGCAGTTTAAATACATGGTGCTATCATTACTATTATCATCATATTAATAAGAATTTCTATTCATATCTATCATATGTATTAATCCCACATGTTTTGAGGCATATTATACTCAAACAATAAAGCTGTCAAACTATCTTATCCTAAATTTCAAATCATTTCAATTGGCCTGTAGTCCGACATATTCAGACTCGTTTCACTCTCTATGTGTACACAAATTACTTTAATATATGTGAATTTAGAATATTATCAACCGCTGAAATGCACATGTGATATCTTCTATTAGTCTATATTGAGTAAATTCGCTATTGGTTTGATAGATGGGCTGTGATTTTAACAGTAGACGGATCAAATAAATGAAGAGTATTGAAAAAGAGAAGAAAAAAAAACCCTGAGTGAATCATAACACTAGAAATAAGTAACTGTATCAACTAGGAATAATTAGATAGAGAATTAAATCTAAACCTTGGCGCAGACTTTCAACTTGTATCTTCACATCTTTTCTTTAATTTGTGAGAAAAACAGTTTTTCTTTTTACACTAATGATTCATTTCTTTTGCTGTTTTGTAACCTGAGGTCAAATTCATACAAACAAGTTTTGCTGGATTTATAATAAGCATTTCATGCCCTCTCTGATTATAATCATTTTATATCATGCATGCTAATGGTCAATTTTATGTTCTAAAAAATTAAGAGCGCAACATCTGGATATTTAATAAATTGTAGAATATTGTTACAGTTACGTCATAGTTAAACCAGAAGCCAATTTTCTCACCAAAGCATTTTTTGAAATGGAAATCCTACTTTATTGAGGGTTCATACAACACCTTTTTTTTTAACAATGAAAAATATGGCAAGTGTGAAAAGAAGCGGTGGAGTGAGAGAATCATTCGGCGCCAGTTGGATAAACACTTGCTCACAGGGTGCCGGTGCCAGGGTAAGAGACCGGGGTCTGCTGAAACGCACCCGCACGCACTCATTCACGCACACACAAAACAAAACACTGAGAGAGCGCTAAACCGCCCAGAACACGCCTCAGGCAAGACCTTCCAACACAGCAGTAGGTCATATAGATTAAGACAGAAAGATGCAACAACAACAAAAGAAAAATAGCAGAATAAAAAAAAAAACAACAAAAAAAAAAACATTCAAATGGCATCGAGAACCAAATCACTAGTCATTTTATCATTCAGAGTCTGTATAGTGTGGAATAAATTCACTCCCTTGAGGCTATTACTATACCAGCAATCATTTATGTGGCAGAAAAAAAAAAGGTTTGAAACCAAACCTCACAGACTATAATGGACAAACGTCCCTCTGGTGGGTGGCAGCACTTCCACACAGGGCATCATTTACTCATTCAAGTCCAGCACAATGAACCATTCATGATCTTTTTGATCGATAAATATGGCTCTTAAGCAGCCACGAAGGAAGGTGGACAGCAAATCCATGAGTGGAGGACTAGAGCGGATCTCAACAGCTTAACGACGAGAAGATTACATTACACAAAAGATCATGCAGCCTACATGAGCCGTAACTGCTCAATCATACAACATGGAGGCAGCTCAGGCACATCCACTGCTTTTGACCTTAATGACCTGTCACGGCGGCTCCAAAATCAATACGCATAGGTGAAAAAAAAGAAAGCCCAGAAGGGGAGATCATTGTGTAATGAGATGCCCTTCAGATACCCAACCAGGATACAAAATACATAGAAGTATATGACACAGAAGAGCAGAAGCAATTTAAAGGCATTACCAGTCAATGTGTGAGTAAGTAGGTGTCCACAGAAATTCATAAACACTAAAATGATTTAAAAAACATATATATATATATATATCATTTTGATGTTGATTTAGGATTTTTACTGAACTGGACAGTAAGATCAGACAGGAAATCCAATGTAATTTTAATTGACTATTACAGCCTGAAGCCAGCCAATCATCTCAGTAATACTTTATTAATCCCTGGAGGACATTCTTTCAGTTTGCTCTACGTGATCACATTCATTAACTTCATTAACTTAACTTAAGATGATGAATTCGACTAAGTTCGAAGAACTTGATTCATTTAGATGTTACCAATTGAAGCAATTTAGTTAAGTTGGTCCAACTATTTTCTTTTATCAGTGAATGATTTTCACTCACTCACCCTTCTGTGTTAAAACTGCTAGATTATTGGTGATTACCCCCTGTGTAGTTTTTTTTTAGATCTGTAAATTCAGAGGTTTTGGTTTAAAGATTAAAACCACTGATCGGCAAGGTCTTGTTTTTTTTTTTGAACCTTTTCCATTCTTTTGTGTTTTGAGACATTTGGGAAATTTTATGTTGCCAAATACAATGACTTTGTCTCTGTCTCACTGTTTAGCAAGGGAATATAACAAAACTTTGCAAGCCTTTACTTCATTTCCTTAACTATATTTACTTTAGTGAAAAAATGTAACTGACTTTTACCAGGAAGTCTTAACGCCACGTGGACACATCACATACACATGGGGGCATAGGTGTTAATCTAACACATTAATCACAATAAAACTGCAGAAAGTTGAATTTTAGTTATGTTGACAAAAGCGTGAGAAGCTTTAGAGGAAAGGTTTTAAGTTGCATAGCAAACTGCAGAAACTAGTTGGTATTTGCAGATTTATTTGTTAAAGTATTTCCTATTATGTAAGGTTTCTAACACTAATCTTAAGGCTATTGGTTCCTAGAACAAAAAAGTTCAATTCCTCATTAGGGAACTGCAGAATCTCGAAACTTTTATGTGCTTTGATGGTTAAAAGATGCTTTGGATAAGAGCGTCTGTGATGTAGCAGCAGCAGGAGCTCACCTGACAGCTCTGATGACAGCCTTGAGGGCTGCTGACAGATCCTCCACTGTAACATCGCAATGGCAGCCTCTCTCATCAAAAGAATCCTCTGTGGTCATGCCCGTGTCCACTGCAAGAGACAGAATGTTGTTTCATCAATAAACGCAGCCCCGTGGAAAATCGTTTCCAGTCTTAAAACTCATAAAATACGCTCCACATTGCTGGCATTGACAGGAGTCTCCACAAATGGCTCGAACTGATTCTATTTTGGCTTTAAGGAGGTGAAAATTTATGTTCTGCTTGGATCAAATCTTTAGGAATGGGCAGGAATCTGCCAGCTCAGCTATGTAAGGTGAGAGAGAAGAGGGCATATATCCTTAATGCTGCCAATAATTACAAGAGTGGGGGATACGGACAGAAAGAGAAATAGGAAAAAGAGAAATGCCCAAGGAACAAGATGGAAAGAGAGTGAATGATGGTTAAAAAAAGTGGATAAAGAAAATGCTATAAAATCAGTTCAGACCAATGATACAAGTGAAGAAGAAGAAAAACAGAGGAGCTTTTAAAATAATTCAGCGATTTAATCCAATTGTGGAGAATTATGTGAGGAAAAACATTGGGTGCACAACAAACTGTATACACATAGATCAATGCTTTGAGAAGATATGGCATCTGTTGATTTACCCCCCCAAAATGGAAGACAAAATAGACTATGATATTACTCCACATAACTAAAATGAAATTAGAAAAACAGAAAACATTTATTCAATTCCAAAAATTATTTGGTTTGATATCCTTGAAAAAAAAAAAAAGCTTTTGTCGAAGCCAAATGTGCAGACTGTGGCCGACTGAAGCTCATCCTAACTGTAATTAACTTTATTCTTGAGAAAATAAACAGATAGAATAACAATATAGATGGAATATGATGATCCAAAAATAAAATATTGACGTGTGCTTTCAAAACAAATTGTAATGTACCAATGAAAAGAGATGCACCGAGGCAGGGATTATGACTTCATGGATGATCCTCAAACCAGTTTGGCTTAAACTGACACCACAGGTTCAAGCGTTGATTCAATT
The DNA here is from genome assembly GCF_963383615.2 of Lipophrys pholis. Lineage (NCBI taxonomy): Eukaryota > Metazoa > Chordata > Actinopteri > Blenniiformes > Blenniidae > Lipophrys > Lipophrys pholis. The sequence goes on along the minus strand of NC_137642.1, from coordinate 20,106,869 downwards.
CTAAGTTCCTTGTAAAAAAAAAAAAGATGTAATAATGGCTAATAATGTAATCCCATTTTTCAATGTAATAAACCACCTGGTGTAATAATCAGATTTGATCCATTATCTTAATGACACTGCTGATCAAAAATAGGTATAGTGGATGTTATAGTCATCATATTTATTCTCTGAGGATACTCGCTCTCTTTTTTACAATATTGACAAGGTATTATGTTACCGGCTTTATTACATTCAGAATTAAGATATTGGATTACATACCATAGCTATCCTTTGACCAGATTCCATTAAAACAAACTTTAAAGTCCTACTTGGTCATTGTTATTGTGATTTTATGAAGTTCAATGCCACATCACGATTAACCATTGAGGTTATCCAACCTTGTTTCCAGGACTCTTGGATTTGCATTTGCCTGCTCCGACGTTGTCACGTTTAGAGTCGGACATGTCAGAGAAAACCAGGAAATGACACTTTCTTGAATCCAGGGCAAACCTGAGTCTCTTGCTTTTACGTCGTAGGCTCCTGCTTTTCTTTATTCATGAAAGTGGTTGTGTTCGGCTTCACTGTTGTCTTTTGGAAAAATGTTAGATAAAACAAAAAGGGGTCTACAGCCTTTCTCTGCAGCAATTTATCAGGACATGAGAATGATCAATGATATACCTGTTCACACATGCCCAGGGTAAAACCTAAAACCTTTTTCTAGCATTTAAACACAACGTACATAATCTTTTAGCAGGTCTTTTTCGCACATAATTAGAAGTTGGGATTCAAAAGCCTTCGGGAGTGTACAGAAAGTGTACAGAAAGCCGCTCTCTCCGGGGGTTTGGTTCAGCCTTCTGCCCTTCCCTCGACCCCGCCTTGACTTGTTCTGCTACTATCATCAGGTGAATGCTGATGTTGCCTCAGTAAAACTCCACCAGACACGTTTTTCTTCTCTTATTCCACACGATCTAACAATCACACTCATCAATATTAAAAGACGGGTCTGTAGTAACACTCAACAACTACAAACTCCCCGAAGTCGCTCACTGGGGAACCAAAGACGAAGCTCAGAAACCGAGAAAGTCGAAACAAGAAAACTTTTACGAGACTAACAGCTGAACGTCTGATTTGACAGAAAGTCAAAGCGAACACACACCCTTGGCCTACTGGAAAGAGTCCTCAAAGGAAACCTGAACGTTAATCACAACATCTACAGAATACAGAGAAACATCTGGGCAAGTCTGAGGAGTTTTAATGAGATATGCTGTGGAGAGTTAAAATTTAACTCCTTTTGGCAACAACCACGGAGGCACGTCGAGAGAGAGAGAGAGAGAGAGAGAGAGAGAGAGAGAGAGAGAGAGAGAGAGAGAGAGAGAGAGAGAGAGAGAGAGAAAAAGGAACACCTTGCCAGCACCTTGGCAACGAACACAACGCTCAACTAAACCGAAACCAAACTAAATTCCTTTTAATAGAAATTTTCAGACGCTAATGTCGTGAAGTCAATCAAGAAATAGAGAAGCTGGCTTGGAACGAGTGAAGTCGTCACAAAAAGCCTCATGACATTTGATTTATTGATCAAATATTTAAATGGCATGAATGAAAGGGAATTAGGATAATATTTGAATCTGTCTGTCTATATTTGTGACGAACTTGTTCTTTTTTTTTCTAAAAAATATCAGAGATGTAAACCATTGAAAAAAAAACAAAAAAAACATTTTGTGTTTATCTGAACAGTTTGTATTTTGAGAACACATTTACTAAACTAAAATCCACTTTAAAAAGCATTTAATCAATCAGTTTTAAATGCATCTGAGTCTGTGTTAAATTACGAGTTGTTTCAGAAAAAGTCAATTTATTTATTGATTGATTCAATGAACTTTTTAAAATGAATTAATTTAATTACAAATGAAAGCCCACGTTTCAGTTTTCACAAATATGTAAAATTATCCTGAAATTAATGAAAAATCTAATTTGTTTATATCTCAAAGACTTGAGTTGTGTATTCTGTATATTCCTTTTTACTGCCATTCAGTTCCCTCATCAAAAGTATTATCAGAATTACAAATTCTTCCTTTAGCAAACCGAAAAATGGAAATGATCTCTTTTGCGAACCCCGTCTCCCAAAATATCAAAATAAGTTAGCGGTGAAAAAGGTCACGGGTCACACGAGCTGCAGGCTCACCATCCGGGACCGCGGTGCGACTCTGACTCTTCAGCCTCAGTGACGGCCTGAACCGGGTCCGGTCGTTGAAGCTCCAGCTCTTCTGCACCTTGGCGGGGCTTCCGCCCATCAGCTCGGCGCTGCCCACCACCTCGTTCCCTGGAGAACAGCGCTGGCGGTCGTTCATGGAGGTTTGTCTGCTCTTCATACTCTGACCGCGAGGACTCGCCATCCGGACCCGCTCCTTGAAACTCAGCTTCTGACTGAAGGGGGGGGGGGGGGGGGGGAAGGCACGGAGGGAGGAAGAGGACAGGGAGAAACGTTCAAAGAAACAAAGGGATTTGGGACGGGGTGGCAGTGGGGGGGGGGGGGGGGGGGGGGGGGGGGACAGAAGTGATGATCGGAGATAGATGGACAGGGAGGGACACGGTGAGATAAAAGACGAAGGTGACGGAGGAAGAAAGTGTTTGACAGAGGTTGGGGTTCATAGACAGACACAGGCAGAGAGACAAAAAAAAAGAAAAAAAGAAAAAAAAAATGCTGTCAACACCTATTTCCTGTTGGAGAGGGGGAAGAGTTCAGATCGCAGACACAGGGCAAAGTTCTGTCTTTTCCTTCAGACCAAACACTGCTCATCCAGCTGACATGCCCAAAGCACCCGCACAGAGCCAGACCGTCTGCCAAGCCACCAGAAAGGACCTCAGTCAAAGTTCTCTGAGCTTTCAGCGAAATCCTCAGCCCAACACGGAACATCGCTTCATTACCGACACATTCCTTTTGCGTCTACAACAAACAAATGACTCCATATTTGGGATTTGAACAATGTCGAGGCGTTTTTGACAGGTTCTAAGGTCATTTACATGCAAAGAGAAGATAAATCGTTCAAAGATAAACGTAGAAATGTATTTCCTATAATCACACGGCTATAATTATCAGTTATACTGTTGCTTGTAGTAAGCCACTATGAATAATAATACATTTAATTCCAACAAGGAAATCTAATTAGTTAAGTTGTATATTCTATTTTGGTCTCCTGTTAACATGTTTAAATGAACATCATTATGCAACATTTTATCACATTACTAATAAAATTCTCACCAGCAACTTTTTGTCTTTTTCTTTTGCCCCCAAATTTCAATCATTTCAATATAATTACTCATAATTTTAGAACTTCTCTGAAAAAAATCAAAACACATTAAAGAGAAATAAAAGTGGATTAGTGGAGATGCAAAAAGCAACCTAATTCAGTAAGCAAGCATGCAATGCAGGAGACCAGAGTGGAAAAAAAAAAGATTTGAAAGATGCAGAACTTCAGCACAATTTCTAAGCCACAGATTGAATTCCGAACACAATCTTGAGTTTTTAATCCATCTGTGTAGAAGGAACGATATCTTTTATTTACCTCCGCCAAGAACTTTAGTATGTCTTTTCATTGTTGGTTTGCCTGTTGACAGGATAACTCAAAAACCTATTGACAGATTTTAATGAGATTTGGCAGACTAACAGATGACATAGAAATGAAGAAGGGATATCATTTTGGGTGAGATCCAGATCATATTCTGGATCCATAGCAGAAATTCAGATTGCAATATGATACGAAAATGATGTAGAAATTTAACAGGCTGACTAGCCACGTGTCGATAAACATAACCTCTAACCCTCCTATATTCTGGATACAAAATCTATAAGAAAGTATTAATATGATAATAATATTAATATAATAATATTTTACTCGTTTATGAAAACCTGTGAAAATGTTCACTAATTTACACTAGTAACAATAAAAACACCTTTACACAGTATACATTTTTAATGTTTTTTAACTACAGCCAGAGTGATCCGCTGATTCTTTATCAATATACAAACATATAAACGGCGCATCCTGTGTACAATGAATCACCTCTGATGATTAAAAATGACTGAAAAGAGAAGTGCAAATATAATGCAGGACGCATGCACTTGCAAAAGGAAAAGATTGTAAAGGATACTACACCTTCCTTTGTTGTTAAAGGATAAGTTAAGGTAAATATTCCAGCCCCATGAATTGCCCATATTATTTCCTCTACTTGCTTTGACCTAATTCAATCTTACAAAATATGGAACCTTTGTCTTCAGAAACCCCCAGAAAAAGTACATGTATTTCTTATTTCAAGAGTCTTTGTTTACATATAATGGGATTACAATACAAGACATTCATGTGGCTGGACAAGGACATTTAGGTGGGATTGAAGACATATAAGAATTAAGAATAATTAAAATAAAGGGGAATTTCTAATCCTGTGATACTACTTTTCACTGCAGAATCAGAATGTTCAAAAATGTGTTAATAATTTGTGTTTATTCTTTTTTTTCCTGGCTATTTAACTTATTTTTACAGAAGCACAATATCTTTAAAGAAGCATAGAGTTTTATTATTCGTTTAGGTGGAATTCCCCTTTAATTTGTAACAGGGTTTGTTTGCATTCGACAGGCAGCAGGCAGCAGAATTCATCTCCGATAAAAGTCCTTTAAGGGGCGAAAGGGAGGAGACGGCTGTCGTTGTTGTCCCCCATGCTATTAGTCAGTCATTCCCACAGGTTTCTGGGCTGAGGGGCGGGGCAGAGAGGATGCTGGGTAGTGCTGCAGGTACCTCCTATATTTCCGAGAATACCTTCTGAAGAGTCTCCCATTACTTAGACCCTTACTAGAGCATGAGGGGGGAGAGAGGGGTGAGGAGGGAATGGAGAAGAATATGTTACAGGAAGAAGATTAAACGAAGGGTTCAGGAGTATTTTCTCTTGTAAGTACTGATGCACAATAAACATTTAGAGGGAGGTCAAGGGACACTTGGGAACGGAAGGGAAAGTCATCTCTCATTTTTCTGATGATGCACTTTTATAATATGATGCATGACATTAGTGTTTCCCGAGTTACAAACAGTTACTCTAGGCATGTGCAACTTAACCTCTATTTTCTATCAATGAGGCAACATTTTTTTTCTTGCTTGGATTTTGCCCCCCAAAAACACCCATAATCATCACATTTCAAGATGTGTGCTTATCATGCGTTAATCAAGTTTACCCAGTTTGTCAGTCTGTGCACAGTGAAAACTAAAATAAATATAGAAAAAATTTTGTTCTTATCTGCTTGGGTAAATTCAGCGAGATGATTGTACATCTTACAATGAGACTGCTAAATTGTGAGGCGCTCATTATGAGTTAAATTTAGCTTTTCACTACTTTTGTGCTCACATAACATTTGCACACCACAAAAGAGCAAACACTGATCTGCATTAAATTAAAATGTGAGAATAGTGTATGGCTTCTGCAGTCAAATGAGGCTGTTTAATGGAGCGGGGATTTTTCAGTTCGCACTGGTTGACATTTAGATGAAGCTGCACCTTTCAGAGCAAACACAACCGTGTAGTTTTTGGATTGCGGCGACTCCATTATCAGATTAAATTTTGATTCTTTTAATAATTGAATTTGATATTTTTTTCTTTTGTGTGTGACAGACTCAAATGGCATTTACTTCTTCTTCACCTCGAGTTCAAGTGAAATTCTCCAGTTCAGTTTGCTCAGCTTTAAGTGAATGCTGCTTTTTGAGCAATGCAGTGAAATAAAAAAAAAAAAAGGACTTTTATAAACATGAGCACATGTACGTTTTGTAATAAACCTTGTTTGATTTTCCCCTGGGAAGTCAGCGGCAGCTTTGAACACGCCCTCCAGGGAGAAAACATCCAGATTGGAAGTAGGAAAAGTGACATTTTTTACCACATCACTTACATTAGACTTCACTGTACGTGGAGGTATTAGACAGTATTTATGCACACAAACAGGCACACCTGTCTCTACGCATAGAGTGAGAATTAAACCTACACGAGCCTTCATTGCGTGATGCAAATTTGCCGCCAGAAGCCAGCCCACAGCATGATGTCGGCCGCAGCACGTTGTGGTGCGCCTAATGTTTACTGCTGCTGGTGTTTACAAGTCTGCTTAAACGAAAACCGGCAGCTGTTCACCACGGCACCTACCGCCGCCGAACAGCCGCGAGCAGAGAGTCGACAGTCTGTAAAACCGCTAATAACCGAGACCGTTATGCGCTCGCTTGGTGGGGAGCAACATCCAGAGAAGAAGAAGGGGTGTCATGAAAGTGCTGCATAATTATGATTTAACGAGTATAAATTGGACTTGGCTGCTACAAAAGTTTCTAAGAAAGGAAAACACAATTAAACGCCGCCTGTAATTACACAGAGGGATTTCAGTGGGATGAATGTTGTTGTGTAAGCAACAAAGACTAATTAAAGGCTATTTCGTTAAAGGATGACAGACATTTGTTTGTGTTTGTTGTCAACGTGGCTTTTATATATATATATATATATATATATATATATATATATATATATATATATGTGTGTGTGTGTATGTATGTGTGTGGCGGGTTTAACTTTAAATGACTATGAAGCCTCTGGCTCAACATGAGGGCCCCAAATGTTACCAAAGAACTGCAGCACTGTAAAAACTATACTAGCATAATTAAACTCACAAATCTCTCTCTGTCTTTTTCTCCTTTCTGAAATCCCCTATCTGCCCCCCCCCCCCCCCCCCCCCCCCCCCGGGTTTCAACTTGGGTCTGTCTCTCCTAGTCTTGTGTTTGATGAGTTATATAAATACCATCCCAATGGAAAATGTGCGTCATGGTACAGACATGGTACAGACTCCCGTCTTAAAGGGCCTGTGTGCATGCATAAGTACGCACACTCACGCACACACGCACGCACGCACGCACGGACACACACACACACACACACACACACACACACACACACACACACACACACACACACACACAGAAAAGAAAATAAGAAGAAAATGAAAAAAAATTGAATAAACGCCCATCACCCTTTCCTTGTGTAAGAGTCAAGTGCAGTGAGAAAACAAGAAGTACAAAGAAAGAGAGAAAATTCAGGGAACTGAAGCAGGAACATGAAATAAATACATGAGAAGAGCGCAGTGAGAGGCAGCCCCGTGTACCTTTGTAAGAAGGTCATTTGAAAGTAGCTCTTGTGGGACTATATTTCCTGTATGTCCCACAGAATTCAAATCAATGAGCCGCAGCACAGCACTGGAGAGAATGTATTAGCAGCTGTATTTCCGGTGTCACACAAGTGAAAAATGTACCTTGTTATTGCTCACCTGTCCACTGTATTAGTAATGCACAGGAATTTAGATTTATGGGTGCACGCTCGTCCTGCAGCTTCTAAAGTTTTTTACTTTAGTCTTTTCTAATGCAGCTTCGAGTGACAGCACAATTTACCAATAATAAGAAGTGTGTCAAAACAACACCAAATGTGTGTGTATTTCAATCAGTATTGTCAATCTAAAGAGAAGAAGCAAAAGGGGCATTCATGCAGTAAAAAAAAAAAAAACTTTTCCCAGTCACTCCCCATTAAACATCAGTAAACACATTAAAAAGCCTCAAAATCCTCACCCGTAACTTTGTCTTACACTAAGTGCTATTTTTATTTATTGCACCCTGGATTTCCTGATGTTTTTTTCACATCATAACTTGTTATTATTTACAGCAGTCGGGAACCATAGGGAATAAAAACAATAACTCTTCTTATGCTAGTCAGATGCTTTTAAGTTGTCCCCATTATACCCTCAATAAACCCTTCAATGAAAAAAACATGTGATTCAATGGAATTATGAGTATTTTTAAGATCCACTCATTGCTTTAGTCATGTTTTTTTTTCCCTCAAAAATCAAAAGGGGGAAAAAAAAATATCATGCATCCTCTGACCCCCAAATCCTTCTTGAATCTCTGTGGTTCCCCAACGAAAACTACTGATCCAAAAGACGGACAACACAAACCCTCCAAACCTAAAACAACAAAATTAGATGAACAAAAGAAATAATCCATTCAATGTGTCACATACAGTGTGAGTGTGTGTTTGCGTCTTGAAGGGTTTGGAGCTGTGAGTTGTACAAACCTGTATGAGGTCTCGCCCTGCTCTTTCCTTTATGGGTTAGTGGAACAGAGAGGAAGAGACAAAGGAAGAGAAGTCAGTATCCCAGCAGATTAAAATAGCCTTATACAGACGTTTCCACTAATGGATATGGGAAGGCATCGAGCCAGAAAGGAAGCGCGAGGAAAGGAATCTTAATTCAACGGGGCCAATTACTCCCAAGCACATGCAAGCTACGGCCATGCACAGCGAGGCAGGAGTCAGCCGAGACAGACGTGCAAAACAGAACCTTAAGGATCTAAATCTGGTATGTGTGTATGTGTAACATTCGCCGTCCAAAAACGTGGGACGAAACAAATGTCAGTGGACCAGTCGACCCGCGCTCGAGCCAAAACTGAATTCTCTCCGATACAGTCTAGTAATTGTATCTGACACCGCCTGAAAGCCATGTGGAGTTTGTTTTCATTTCATCCGAGCTGAGTTTCAGTGAGCTTGAGGTCACTTAAGACTCGAACTAATGGCATACCACACCAGTGTCAAATACCGGAGAAGAGTCAGAACGGGTTTATTATTGTTCAATTATTGCTACGGATTGAAGAAAAAAATTCAAACAGTCTACTTATTGTTTGGTTATTGCAGGCATCTGACTGCATTTTCTGCTTGTAAAAAAACCAAATATGATTTGGTGAGATACAGTCATACCAATTTTGCTTCAAAGCGTGAAGCCTCTGTGTTTTCATGTGAGTTTTATGTAAGTTACAATGACTGGGTTTAGTGTTCAAGCTGTTTATGGATGTACGGTGAACAAGGAGGCTACACATATCAGCACGTATATATCAATTGTGAAGCTGCTGCACAATTAGAGACGCTGAGATTATGACAAAACCACTTTAAAGACTTGGGTCATATATAAAATATGATATGACTGTTAAGACTGAAGTCACTCTGATAAACATCAACAATGGAGGAGAGTGATCGGTATGTGATCTTTATCACATCTGTGCTCTTCAGACTGTAATACAAATTAAGGGTTCTCAGATGAGGACAAAACACTTTTATGTGCTGTAGCCCAAGTGGCCAGTGTCAATCTTGAAGCAATAATCATTTGGAATTATTACAACACTTACAAATGTGAAAAATGAAATCCATTCTTTGGTGTGAAATACACTAGCAAGTATAGCTTAAGGAATTACTACGAGCTGAGAGTCAAAGTTTGTGTGGTATTAGATGAACTTTATTGTTGAAGCTTTTCTCTCAATATGTGACAATTGGTAGATATGCTTCTTAAAATACACTTAACATGTTTTTTATCATGTCATGCTCATTATCAGATCTCTGGATTATTAGATTATTCTGCTTCCTAACTGGACAAATGAGAGTATGCATATGGCAGATTATTCTGGCGATCAGATTAACAGCGTAATACAATGTGTTTTATCAAAAAAGTACTTTTCTAATTATGAAAAATCAGATCAACAAAGAGAGATTTCTCTCCGATACTTTGATTTCTCTGTGCATGTTGATTTGACTAATTTCTTCTTTTTTTTTTTTTATATTTTGACATTTAGGTGACATGGTCACAATGTTAATTCATCAACGAAAGACTACAGAGAGCCACTTCTGGAATGAAATGTAAGACTTCAGTGCTGAACAAGACAAGGCCAGATGTTTTAAAAATAATGATGAATCTGAGTTACTGCGTATACCTAGATGTACTAAATCTGATTCATCATTATCAGGTCTTTATATAAAAAGGCTCACTGATAAGGATCATAAATGATTATTCCTAAAAAAGGATTTGAGAAGAGATTTGTAAATCGGAGGAATGTAAACCTCCAAGTTGCAGCCTGTACATATATAATACCGTAGATTTTCATGAGCTCCCACGCTTTTCAATCACAATTTGATCAAAATGATTAAATTGCCCATTTTGCCAAACCATATCGAACCGTAAATCTCCACTGAGGAAACCCTGTGTGCAAAACTGAGAGTGAAATGGATGTTAACGGTCAAGCATGCGAAGCGAAACATCTCTGAGTCGGGAAGAATGTTAATACATGTATGTTTACGGAAGAATGGCTACAACCGCTTCAGAGAGTCATCAGCTGGTGGAGCGAGACCAATGGAGACAGACAGACACCGGTTGAAGAGGAGGAGATGAGAAGATGAGGAGAAGGTGCTGAGCAGCAGCGGCCATTGTTGTAAGTCTGTAAGTTGTTACCTACTTGGCGGGCTGCAGGTATGCAACGCCTTCAAATGAGGCTTCCAGGTAGCAATGGAAACCGAGTTCTCATCAGCAGCATAACTACGCCAGACACACTACGTGCAGAGTCGACAGGATAAATAAAGGAATGATAATTTGAACAATGATCGCAGTGACAGACAGAAAGAAAGAGGTGAGGAATTATCATAAACGTAGTTCGAGAAGGGGATAAAAAGAAATTCTTGATTAGTACTTTGGGTAGTGTAGATGCACAGCGGTTTGGGGCGGGGGCGGGGGCGCGTTCGTTGGACGGGCGGGTGGGGGTGGTTGGGAGCGGGGTGGTGATGGTGGTGGAGCTGGTGGTGGAGGGGATACATGCCTGAGTGGGGGGGAGGGCGCTTTGGTAGTGGTGCCAGGTGGCTCTGAGGTAGGTACGAGCGCCGTCGGTGGAGTACAGACGCCAAGCCGCCTGGGTCGGGGAGGGAGCAGAGATGGACAAGACACACCACACACGAACACAAACCACACGTGCACAACACAGACGAGCGATGGTGAGGAGAAAGGGACTGACATTTTAAATTTTTTTTGGGGGTGAACATATAACATAAGCAAGCGTGTTTCATTGGACTGTCATAAGCTGGCATCACATCTGGAGAATGGGGCTTCCAGGTCCCCGGTTCACGTCTGGGTTGGGATCAGTTTTCATGTTCTGCCTTGGCCTACGTGTTTCCTTCAGAGGTTTCAGGGCACCTGGAGACAGACAGAGTGCCTGACAGACGGTGCGCCCTGCTTTCCTGTTTAGTCAGCAGTTATCAACTCAGTGGTCGAGAACAAACTCTACTTATTTTCGGGGCCGCACACTGACCATCTTGATCTCAGTCGGCTCAGACACCAACATCTCCACAGATCTATTGACCTTTTACAAAATCTACTTAGAAATTATCTTGATAAGGTGGACAGATAAGATACAGCTGTTACCTTAACTGAAAGTAAAGCTTTTAAATTGTCTGCTATGAAATATAGAAATGCTAGATTTATGCAAAAAAATGTGTCTTTATAAGAAAGTAAGTAAATAAGTATATAAGCAGTGGAAAGCTCAATTTTTGCCGTCACATAAACTGTATAAACCTTTCTTTTTTAATAGAAGTACTTTATTGCTTCACTCATTTTGTTGGTATACTTTTTTCTCTTCAGTAAGAGTATCGCACCTTGACAAAGCGAAGTGAACCCGACGCTTTTAGCTTTAACTTTCCTGAATCAGAAGCTGCCGGTTGGTGACAAACGACAGCATGAGTGACGGGATCAAGATGGGATCCTGCAGAATTTGGCATCAAATCAAGAAATTATCAAGGAGGTCAATTTTGATGACAGCAAACATCCCATTGTGAATTTCGCCTTGCAGTTCCTGTTGTTATTATTAAGGCCGATTGATGAATTAGATGTATCAAACAGTGCATTAATAGACATTTGGCTCTCGCTGATTGCTGCGGTTATCCAGCAAACAATACAGCATCTTTAGTTAATCGAAGGGTACAATGAAATTGCTGTGCTGTATAGCTTTAAAATCAACTGAAGACTAATTAAAATGAGCAATAAGAAGACGATGAATAGATGAACTGGTTGGCTGTAGAGAGCAGTTCGTCTTTCTAAGAGAATCTTTGTTACGGGGTGCATGGTTGAAAAGGCAAGAGAGACAGTTTTGGTTTAGGCTGTTTTTCTATTTGAATTAAATCATTCTGCAGGGACGCTGAGCATTCATCACTGAGTCTTTTTTTTCTCCCAGGTTGTTTTCTGGACGTCTTTCACAGTGATTTACTGGAGCTGACTGAACCTCCTCTGTGGTGCCAGGTGTGGTTGAGGAGATTTGTGAAACGACTGGAAGACTCAAAACATAAACACTTTACTGGGACAGGTTGGAAAATTAACACCGGCCGTCTGCCAAGCGCTGGTCAATTTTAGCCCGCCGGTTGTTCTGCTACTCTGGAGACCACTTCACAGTCATTTGGAGAAGCAATCTTACTCCTAAAGTACCTTTAGAAGGAATAATAGTTACTGCAGCAGGTGAAACTGAGCAAACGACCAGCTGCTGGGACGTGAGCGCGGTGGTAATATTCGGACCTGCGTGCCGACAGAGACGCGACGAAACAAACAAGTGATTTAAAGCCGGGGAGCTGTGTGAGATGAGGTGGGGGTGGATGGGGGGGGGGGGGGGGGGGGGGGGGGGGGGGGGGGGGGGTGAGGCGAACAGAGCCGTGATGTTTTCCACATATTTAACACATCGCAGCAGCTTCCAAGTTTCCCTCATACCTGTTGAGGAAAATGTTATGAGCTTGGCAGATAAGTGAAAGTGAACAAGTACTTGACACGAAGCCATTAAAACAGAAATAAGATCAACACACACAAGATTAATTGCCTACTTGGTGGGCTTTTCAAGCACCAGAGATACTCCTACTGGTCTTTGTCAGGCCCAATATGAAGGGCTTGATAAAAAAAAAAAAAAAAAAAAGGTAGACATGCAGAGAATCCTAACATTTCATTATTTACATAAACGAAATGAAACAAACCGTTCATAAACCACTATTATATATTATTAGACTAAATATCACATTCTCCACAAATTCATTGGGCAATAAAAACATTCTATTTAACCATACTGACAGACATACAAACCGTGCACTACTTTTTTTTTTGTAGCTTTTTTTTACGCAAGTGTGAGACTATTAGATGTACTGTATGTAGCCTTTATCTTATTCATGTTATTTAAGGCTTCTTTATGTCCAAAATCATCCTTTATTATCTATTTATTTTACATTCAAATATTTCAATTCAATCAAATCCAAACATGGCTGTAATTCTAACTCACTAATTGTAATCCTGATTTCACACATCTTATTGTAATTGCTGGTTTGGTTCAAAATATAAATCCAGATTTAACTACGACTCATCTAATTTAAGCTTTGAGTCAAATTTCAAAGAACAGGATCAGATTCATTGTTTTTATTGAATGACATACATCTAAGGTAAGAACTGCAGTTTTTATTCTTTTTTTCAAGGAGCAAGTAATCCTTGTATATAACTGCAGAGTTAAAACTCTATAAACATGTTGATTACTAAGAAAACAATATCTATATCAAATAATGAACTTATGTAGTTATAAATTGCTTTGTATTTTAATTAACCTTAAGTGACTTTCACACTATTGAACTGATTATAGAGTGGTTCTGTAAGAACACGGGATTATTTCTGGACAAACTGTGTATTATGTTCCTTCATTAATATCCTACTCGAGATATGCATTGTTTTGTTGAGTCATATATGTGCACTATTTGTGTCATTCTAGTTTTTTGTTTTTGTTTTTCAAGCGCACACACCAGATTATTGTTGCTCCAGCCAGATTTCGCTGCCTTTCTTTGTTCTGAAAGTCCCTCTAAATTTAGATTAGTGGAGCCATTTCCAATTCTAAACATGTCATTGAAAAAGAATCAGGTGAGTTGCAGAGTTTTGTTCTTTAATTCTGACCCTTTCAGTCGTCTGTCGTATGATGCACCAATAGTCAGGATCATATTAAAATGACAGACTGAGACGATGACATTTTGAAACAACACAGCTGTTAAAAGTAGGCCAAAGTAATAATCCAGAGGAAAGGAGAGAGGAACAATGACAATGTCAGAGACATGCAAACAAAGACACAGCTGCATACCTCTGGATACACACTCACGCTCCACAGTAGACATTCATTGTTCATTAGACAGCGATGCAGCTGGTCTCATCCGTTAAAATGAGACCCAGTGTGCAGCGTCTGCCATGGGAATGGTCGCCATGGCAAACTGTGTGTGCGTGCTGGTGTCGGACCTGGGAGACGACAGCGTGCCTCGCACACCGTTCGTCATCATGTACTAAAAAAAAACAGTCTAACACACACATCTACCGGATACACGCTTACTCTAATAAGCTTTACCATCTGAAGGTCAACAAAAGACTTAACATAAACAAACCACAAATACATGAGAAGTGTGTGCACACATTTGTGTTTATCCTGGTGCTCAGCTGCTGCGGCAAAAACCGGCCGAGGTGAGGAGTGTTTGTTTGGCGGTGGTGTTTACCTGGATGAGGCTGGCAGCTGGGTTCCTTCTTTTTTCAAAATGCTTCTGTCGATGCTGCTCCTGCACCTTGAGGGCAAAGCCTGACCCCAGGATGCCCTGTGAGCATGAAACACACACAGCCACTCACCAAAGACATTTCATTGCTCCATCTTGATTAAGTTTCATGGCCGAACTAGTAGGAGGTGAGCACCATCAGTCCTCGTGCCACGGTGCAGGCAACCGTGTGCTTTACTTACGGCTGGCAGGGCGAAGAAGGAGATGCCCAGCAAAGCAAAACCAGCCGATAACAATCGTCCAGTCCACGTCTGTGGGGTCTTGTCACCGTAGCCAATGGTTGTAAGGGTGATCTGAAAAGTCAGTCCCATGTGACTTTCTGAATTCCACAATTCTAGCGAATCGGTCCAACGTTTGACTGCTTTTGAGTTAACGACCTTACAAACATATTTCTTGAAAGAATTTAGAGTATTTGGGTAATAATAGGTTGAATAGTCGCAGTGTAACTTTTGCACAGCCTCCCACTTCAGGAAAGTTACATTTTAAGCCAAACCATCAACCACATGTCTTTGTGGCTCTTAGACTGATATTTCTCTATGTAACCAGCTTTGATGACTCTGATGCTTTCATGTTGACTCATACATCTAAAAAGTTTATGAGGTGAAACTTCAGCTTTTCTCCAACCCCCCCCCCCCCCCCCCCCCCCCAAAAAAAAAAAGAATTGATGGCTTTTCGTGTTGACTGCCGAGAAAGATGCTCCAAGGCCACAGGACGGAGGAACACGGTGTGTCCGAGTGTCATTCCCACAAGCCAAACAGGCCAGGTCTCACCTGGCAGCAGGGGAAGATTGAATTTATTGATTTGTCCATTTCGTGTGTGTGTCTTGTCCGTTTCCACCATTTCAAGGGAGGATGTAGGGGGAAACAGTGCAGTGCAGCCACCCAGGTGTGACTCCAAAGACCATTCCTGCTGGTTCCTGTATTGCAGGTGTCATTAGAGTTACACTTAAACTGTTAATGGAAATAGATCACTGCTGTCAGGTAGAAGCAGCCCACCTCTCTTTGATTATTCTGGGCAATTTGAAGGTCAATAATAAGTTTGTGGTTATAGAATCCAAATAGAATTTTAACTTTATACTTTTTTGTTTCTTTAAATCTTTAAATCAGGAAAATGTATTTTACCATAAAAAATGTAAATACAATTTTTGGGATATTTTTCACCTGTTGTAATATAATTCTACTCACCGTGCCCCACCATAGAGCATCGGCATACGTGGCGAACTCCTTATTGAATTCTTTCTCCACCAGATAGACCAAGAAGGAGGAGAAGATCAGGACCAGAAACCCGATATACCAGGCAGTTACCAACTCCTGGAGGACAAACAAATGAAAAATCATTACATATAAAGCGTAAAACGTTTTGCTGTTTATTCAAGAACATAATCCCTGATTGTCTTTTAACTAGCATTTGTTATTCAACACCACAGATGATTTTTTTATTGATTGATTTATTTTTTACTTTTTATGCTATTATGACTATTTAATAGCTCAAGTAAGGCTTCTTAAATTTTCAGTTTTCACTACACTATGTGTAGATTTGTGTACTTTTGGCCTAAATCACATTATTAATGCATGAACACCTATTTCGTTATCAGGCATCGGACAAGATATCAAATGTACTTGGGGGAAGGTCCTGTAAATATACCTCTGCATTGTTCACAGACACATTGTTAGGTATCACAACTGTATACACAAAAGAAAATCGATAATGTTAGGAAATATTTATGCAAGTTTGGAACATCATAATAAAACTATAATTTAAAATAAAAGCGAAGTCCAGTAATTTCTGCTCAGTATATACACGTTTTTTTTACAGTTGTATTTGAGAATGAATGGCTTTGAAAGACACTGCTTGAGTGGCTATGTCCAACTTTTGTCAACAAACTATCGCTTGCGTATTTCTCCTTAGAATCAAACAAGAGTTTGTTTACCTTACTGTGTGCATAAACTACAGACCCCAGCAGTTTCCAGGTGCCCCCCCTGCGGTCCATGCGCACCATGCGCAGGATCTGAAGGAAGCGAAGGCTACGCAGCGCAGAGGTGGCGAAGATGTTACCCTGGCTACCGGCTGAAACCACGGCAACCGAGGCGATAAGTACGATGATGTCTGGGGAGAAAAAGAGTGAAAATTAAAGGTCACAGCTTCCACAATATTAGCAACAGGAAGTGTGGTTGACTCAATTCTAAATCCATCCACCCGCCTCCCCAGCCATCACTTTTTAAACAGGTATCGATTCACTACAAACTGTTTGTTTACGTTTCTGTCTCTATTAGTCTCCTCCTGTCATTTTGTCAACAGCCCTAAAATAAAACACTCATTTTCCCAGCAGACTGTAGTCTGTGCTGCCCCTGCGATAAAGAAACTCTCCAGAGCAGGATTCGCCTAAAACGTATGTTTATTTAAGCTCTTTTGGGAGCAGTGACACTGAATGGACAATGGATGTAAATAAAACATGTTCAGACAAACTATATTGTTAAATTTCTCAATCAATTGTCAATTTACAACGCAGTATTTGTTGTTATGGGTGTACCTGGGAAATATTAAACACTAATTAAAAAAGGGGAAAGTTTGGAGTTTTACTGATAAACTGTGAAGTTTTAAACACTCAAAACACAATAAGATGAGCAACAGTTTGACAGTTTAATTGCATTTTGCAGAGCCTGCTCGAAAACGTCACGCAATATTAAAAGGCGGACATCAATAGCTCCATATTTGTATGCAGGGTGTGATTTTTATTTTCTTTTTTTAATAAGAAAAACTAATAAACATGTATTAGTAAGCAGGAAATAAAAATAAATATTAATATTTAGTCTCAATAAAGGAGTATGTTAGGGCTGAATGTTTTAGGTAAAAGTATTAATAAAATCCCAGCAGATGCTTTAAAAGAGTTTTTATTTTACAGTAAAGTCTCCAATAAACAAACAGCAGCTTTTAACTCTTGATTGCTATTTCAGCTTTTCCTTGTGAGATTCACAAGAAGGTTTAACCATGAATAAAAAATAGACACTTTCAAACACTCTATTTTGTGGATCTGAATATTTCCTCATATAGGAAAAACAATGAATACAAATTTAAAGTTACAAAATAGGGTATAATCCTTAATCCTAAAGCCGGGATGGTTGCAGACTATAAATACACAACAGGCCCAGAGGTCAGAAATAGAATACAATAGAATAGAAATATGGAAAATTTATCAGTACTTTTACAAAATGCTTTTGTGTCATGAGCAAATGCGATTTGAGCCACATTATAAATTCTATTTGTTCATTGTTCACTGTGAGGGCCGATACATAACTCATTCAGCATAGAGGAGAGGATACATAGACCAGAGAGGGAAAATACCACATCACACTGTTTACTGTTTGTACATGACATATTTTATGTATTGTTCATTTTATTGTTGTGTTGTTTTATAACCTACCAATGACACAGAAGGGTTTCCGGGCAAAGCGGAGGCGACCCTGCCAACCTCGGTAGCGGCAGCAACAGCCTGCACTCCATATCCTGATGATGTACTCCAGGCCGAAGACGACAATCATCACAAACTCCTGCAAAAGACACACACACACGCAGACACACACAGTGTAGTACGTGCAAAGCGAAATACAAAAGCAGTGGAATCATAAAAAAACCCAAAAAGACTGTTAAACGGTTGAATGGATTAGCGTTTGAGTTGTGTCTCTCACATTAAACCGGCTGTGATACAACAACCACACTCACAAGCACGCCGGGATACACTCACAGAAACACACACAAAGCAGATCCGTTGCACTTCCAACATCCAGCGAGTGTTTCAAAGGTCACGGAGAGGTGAACGCGAAAGAAAAATCATTACGTGTGCAATCATTACCGTGGACTTTTGTGAGTCCGCTTTAAAGACACTAAACTAAACATTTTGACTTCTCCTGGCAAGAAAAGCCCGGGTGCAATTAATAGCATAGTTACTATAATGGCTGTATTCCATTTCGCTGTTCCAGCTCCAGGGCTGATTCAACGGAGCCTCCGATGCTGCTCCGCGTTACACGTGTGCTTTGTCATAGTAGACATCTTGACTTGTTATGGCAGGGAAAAGCACAGGGGAAACTAATTCTGTTCAAAATAAACCAGTCGCCAACGAGAAATGCTTTGAGTCAGTATTTTTATGTCATAAACAGCTCAATAAATGTTTAGGAAATGGGATTTTAGTTTAGCATTTGTTACTTGAAGAATTGGTCACAACTTATGGCAATAAAAAACATCATTTTTAAGTCTTTCAAGTCTTTTCTCCCGAGAGTTGCAAGAAAAGATCAGTATACACAAATATGTAACAAAGATAAAGCCAATATTTCTAAACTTAAAACTAAAGCATGTGCATGCTGCCATTAAGGTGTTGTGACAGTTGTTAAAAATTGTTAACATGTAAAAGACAAACACATAAACTGGCCAGCTTTGAACTGACAAGGGGTGTTTTCTATCTTTCATCCAGGACTCTCTATCTAATGGTTCCCACTGAGATGTGTGGATCATCATCACTATCTTCAACACTGTATTGAATAACAAAAAAAAGGTTTTAAACTTTGAGAACCTTACATATTACATATCAGTGCCTCATATATCAAAGAATTGGCGCAATCGGTCTGCACAGAAGAGGATGAGTGATTCTAATTAAGATTTTTTAAGGAAAATGTACTTTTACTTGAGCGTTGTTCCTTTATAATTGCAGCGAGTTTTGCAGCTCCTGTGTTGTACGTGTTTGTGGGCGCAAGAGTAGGAATTAAGCTTTTCTAGACATATGAAGAGGAGAAAAGGCTGCGTTAGAAGATGTAGTCGGCTCACTTTACAACTATTTTGCACTCGTTTTATATAAAGGAGGTCCCTGGTTCAAGTATAATTGGGCTTTCTGTGCAGTTTGCTTGTTCTGCCGGTGCATAGGAGGGTTTCCAGCTTGGTTGCATGTCAATGGGAGTGCCTGCTTCTCTGTGTTGGCCTTGAGATGTCCTGGCAACATTTCCACATCTACTCAACTGGAATCCACTCCTGCTCCTTGTGACTCCACATTGGAAGAAGGTTTATAGAAGCAGGATAGTAAAATTCATATAGAAACAACAATCAATCCCTAATTTCCCTCTTGGTCAGACTGATGAATTTGTCACACATCACGTGAGAGGGAACACACTGAACGTAAATTGAATTGAAACACTTCAATGTAGATGTTGAGCAGCTGGGGACCAATGATCACACTTCATTATTGCTCTGGTAATGCACAATCAGCACTTCTAATACAAACACAAGCATCAATCAACCGCCTACAAACACACCCATCAACACATCAACACATTAACACATTACACAATTGCACTTCGGTCTTTCCTCCCTGACATTACTCCTGGGTTCCTCACTAAATGCCCGATCTACTTCCTAACATGATTGTCCACCATGAACATGTCCCTTTGATGGTCGGTCTAAACACTTTCTGGTTACTTTTTAATTTTTGGAAAATAAATATCTGGTCTATAAATGGACTGAAGACAAATAGATGTAAACTGGAAGCAACGGACAGTGTCAACAACAGGAATCATGTTTAGCGCTACCAGTATTCTTGCCTTTTCATTCATGGTTGCTCAATAACCTCTGTAACTGCCTCCGAACTGTAAGTATTAGTATGAAATTAGTAACATGAATTTCCAGCTGATTCTTGTTGCAAAGCTGTTTTATTTACTTTCTCTCTTCACTAAGTCAACTGTTCTTATTTAGCATTAGCAGAGGGAGTGGTCTCCGGTGCAGAACAGCTTCTTTACTATTTCGGTAAACTCTTGTTGAAGGGGAAAATCCTCATGAACTTCGATACGTAACATTGGGAGCAAAATACGGACTAAAGATATTGTGGACGAAAGCAATGAGGAGAATTGAGCTAATAAACACACAAGGAGCATTTGACGTGGAATCAATTGTCTGTGCGCATGCATCTTGCGTTTGCGTGCGTCTCCTACCAGAATGAGCAGGCAGTGCGAGGAGAATTCCTGGTGAGCAGGGATGGTGGAAAACACCGAGAGAACCAGACATCCGAACACCAGGATGAACCTGCGGAAACAAAACACACACGGAGAAATGACGCAGAAATTACATAAATGTGCAATAAATGACATGCAATCACCAAATAACTCGTTACCTCAGGTAATGGACGCAACTACAGCAACGCACGCACGCACGCGCACGCACGCGCACGCACGCACGCACACACACAGGGTCTGCCAGTGATTACCTCTCCTCTGCCAGGCTCCATTAGTCAGGATTCAAACTATTACCAGCATTATGAGGACCAGGCCAAGCTCTGTTTAAAGCTTATTTTAATACTGTTTCTCTAGCGATTCAGATGATTCACACACTGAGTGGACGGACGACAGGCGGACAAATCCTTATCACAGTAACAATAACACAAGTGGAACAAGTAGATGACAAAGTGCTGCAGGATCAGGAAGCAGGGTGTGCAAATCCGATGTGGTGCATTATGTCGAGCGCTGGTTATTCACTTACGGGGGGAAATATTGAAATGACTGTCCGCAAGTCCATTTGTCTTCGTGCCAACCAACCATATCTTGACTAGAGCGTCTCCCTCCACGCTCATCAACCACACAAACAATAACACCTGAGCCACAACCACCTGCGTTTCGGTTGGTGACACCTTCAGATGTTCATGCTAACAAGAGAGAACATGTTTCAACACTTTCTTATATGTAATCAGACAGTTTAGACATTATTCATCCAGGATTATGTCTGTTATCAGAATAAATTCAAATACGTTCGACCACAACTGACGAAATGAAACTTTTTATACAGGTTAACTTTCATCGCTCCTCTTTATATTCTTCTTTTGCATCTGACTCATCCGATAGTTAACCACACTTATTAGAAACTGAGGATATGGAGCAGTTGAAAGTGGTGATCAAGCTGCAGACAAGAGGTGGCTTTAACTTTCCAAATCCAAATCTGTCGCTTGTTGAACGTCTAAAAATATGCTATTGGTATTATGTAAAGCAGCATGAGGCGCACAAAATACTGTATACAGCATTTGTCCCCCAATAAATCAGTGTGAAGACAAGACAGCGCTGATATCTGAACCACAACTTGCTGCAGTTACATGAACCAGAGATGATCTGATTAAAAACAAATCCAATTCAAATCACATCATGTTAAAACTTCTTTCTGGGTTCTCGTCTGATATCAGAAGAGGTGATGCAAACCTCAATCAAACTGACTAAAAAGTGACACATCTACTCTTTTATACCTGACAAGGAAGGTGAGAACGACTCTAACATGCATTTAATTGAGTATATTATAAAATTGCAATTCTGTATAGCCTGGAAATTCCATAAAGCTTGTAGAAAGACCGAATTGAACACTTGGAGCTGACGGGAGGCAGCTACACCCAGAATACATTTTCATAAAACAAAACACACAAATTGCATCAGTCCATGATTTGCCAAGCACAAGCAGAGTCATTTTTATTGTCTGCTAGCTGCCTCTGAGGAAACTACTCGCGCCTTTGTACATCATATGGTAACTTGGTTAATAAGCAAATACAAATTAAAATTCATGAGGAAGCTTCCAGGCAACATATGCACTGGCGAGCAGTCTCAGCCTGCTTCCTTCAGAGGGAACTTTTTTTCTTTTTTTTTATGAAGACGCCATCTGTCTGTTTGATATTTCAGAATCTATGTCTGCAGTTCTCCGAGTGTTTGTTTTCTGTGTACAGAATCAGCTTCGGTCTTGTTCCCCACTCATTTCAAATCCCCCCAATCTGTGTTACCGTCCTCTTTAATCTTTTACCTTGTTTATTTGCCCCTTCTGCCTCACTTGCTTCCTCACTTCCATCTTTCATCTTTCTGCCTCTGCCTCGGTTGTCTCTCGTCTCCCCCTGGACTCCCCTAACCATCGCTCTTGTATTTCGCACTCTTCAGGTTCACTCGTGTGATCGATGCCACAGTCATTTTCAACAAGGTTCACAATGAATGTGAAAAGGGGAAGCGATTGTGTGCCGAGTTACGGCAGAAAGGAACTGATGGCCGTCGACATCTGCATCCGATGATTTCTCCTTCTCTAACGACTCTTCACTGTTATTCTGGTAGACAGCATGAGGAGAACAATTACTAACAGCATCCAGCGAGTGAATCTCGGTGTTTGCAGCGTTTTCTCCTTTGGGGTTCACATGGTCAAGTGCGGTACGAATTGAGCTTCAGGTGGGTTGATTTTCTGAGTTAATAATTGATCAGACATTTATTTTTTTTTTTTTGGAAAAGGTAGTTGTGATGTTAATGTTTCTCAAAACGATTTGCAAGATTATTATTATGGGCATGACCTCCTGAAGCTAATAAAACTATCCACTGCCTGGGTTCAATGGTAAAAGCTTTCGGCATGTATGCAACATTCAAACAGCATTCATGCTGCCTCCCTGCTGATAATCTGAAAAATGTCCCCGGGATTTGGGCTCAAGTGTCAGTGTGAAAGAACCCAGAGAAGCTGAGTGACTGCATGGGTTTCCCTCAAGGCGCGCGGCTGCAGCTGTTGGTAGCGCTGGAAAAGCGTTACGGCAACAGTAATAAGTTCATTATGAGCTTGAACTTCTTCTTGCCGTGGGAATGAAGGCTGTGAGTGAAATGACAAAGTGGAGTTCACAAAGTACGAGCTCAGAGGTTGGCTAATAACTTCAGCTGTAGCGGTGAGCGTCTCCCCTGGAGCGGATCTGGATGACCTTTCAGCCTATTTGAAACCTTTCACATGTAGCGTCAATTTTTCTTCACAATGTGAAGAGCACCTAAAAAAAAAAAAACTATTAAGGCAACGCCGATATTTAAAGTCAACAGGTATGTGTGCACAATATTCAATTCAATTCAACTTTGCACCACATACAACACAGTGATTTCTAGGTGCTTTTAACAAAGAGAAACCCAACAAATCCAATTCAAAATATAAAAGAATTCATACAAATTACAGTGTCAACTGAATACATATTTCTAAATGTTGTGACTTTGTTTTGTCTTAAAGCACTGTTATTGAATAAAATCTCACAATCTGGGCGTTTGTATTATCAGCCAAGTTCTTTTTCATAACAGTGATTTCCAGGTGCCACTTAAGAAAAATGAAACGAAGGTCATGTGCAAAGGTTTTGGCATCGACCCGGACAGTAAACTAAGAAGCGAAGCGAACTTCCCAAATTTTCATTTCAACCTACAAATAACAGACTTAAACAAAAAGCTCCGCTGAATCTGAACGTACAAATGAAGTCACTCTTTGTAAGCACAATTGTATATTTTGAAAAGGTTTTTGATCAAGGGTTCAGCTTCAAATAAAAGCCCTTATGCGTCTTGTCGTACCCTCGCTATTCACATTTCAGAACCAGGCTTTGAGTGAATACATAAAAAGAGTGGAAGAATAAAAACTGAACACTGAACACTGCATGCCTGCATACGATGAATGAAAATTAGAACATTATTTCTGTGCTCAGAGGCCTTGATTAGAGTCTTTGGGGAAATAAGTCTTCAAGTCCCTGCCTTTTACTTTAAGAAGCTGCAAGTATAACTTCAAAAACACATATTTTCCTTTGAGGGGAGCCACAATGCAACGAGGATAAATCTCGTAACGCACAAATAAAGCACATGTTACAGTGTAAAGGACTATTTTCTTTTTACCTGCACAATAATGCCAAAGTTTGGAACAATCTCTCTCTCGGGGAGATGCCGAAAAACTAGTTCATGCATTTATTACTTTTAAAGCCGAAGTGAAGAAATACCATTTTAATGTTTGGGGGAATTCTCAAGCCCAAATTGTGTCACATGTACTGTTGTAACAAGTATGAATTGAACCCTTATTTTAACTATATCTATGCGGGATGTTGAATATATAATCTCTTGTCCCTGTACGGTCAAAAACAACTATAGTAACTTTTATTTACATGGTTACTATAGTTACTAACGAAATATCAAAATTAATAAAATCAAGACAATACCGGCTATTTATTGTTCTTTGTGCCAGTAGGTAATAAACACCGACGGAGACATTACATCGACCGCTAGACCGAGGTCACCTTTACACATATTTACAAAAGTGGATATTTCCGTCAGTGAGTTTTCAAAAATAACATTGTTCACAACAGATCATGTACTGTGACGTCAAACACCATCTCTCCCTGTCTCCATTCAAACTTGAAGACAAAGTTTTTCCTAACCTCCAATTTGGCCGTACTTTTCAGATATAATCATTTTCGGTGAGCTTCATTTCCGTGTTAACAAAAGGCCCAAACGCATTGAAATATTAACAATTTTGTTACATGTAAACGGTCCCTGAATGTTGTAAGCAAATCCTAGTCGAGACCTACTGATACCTGTGTAAAAAAAGACTTAAAAAGTATAAGCACTCATTCAAGGACTTCACTTAAGTAAATATATATATATTTTTGTAGCTTAATTGATACACAATGGTCTTCTTTAAACCATCGCAAGAAAAGTAGTAATGGTAGTGTGGAGTCATACACACATACTGGCATGCACACAAATTATAGGTGCTGTGACAATAATACAATATTTGTCATTATTCAAGTGGTAACACAGTTTGAGTCAGAAACTAAGTTATTTCTAGAATTAAAAGCAAACAAAAACAACTCAACTGGTCATAGCCTGGGGAATGGGAAGATCTGGTGTTCAACCTTATTTAAGGGAATTGATCCAATTTTTGTAACAAATAACGTGCCAGTTTGAAGAATTTGAGGGGGAGAAGGGCAGAGATTTGTGTTCTAATGGAAAAGAAGCGCTTAAGAATACTCTTATAATGTCCAACAACGTGAAAAAACGACTTGTTTACAGTAGCAAAGTACAAATATATTGTTATTTGACACTCCTCTAAGATGAATATCTTCCTTTACTACACTCACTGGGTGTTTTATCACGCTGTACACACTCTGTTAATGAGAATCAGAGCTTAGCTTTTGGAATCGAGACCCAATCAAAACTCCACACGTTGTGAGATACAACAGAGCTATTGACTATATGGGGAAAAAAAGCACTTCTGGTTAATGTAATGACCTAACATTCGTTGAAAACCGTCAGCGAGGATGTTTACACCCAGGATTTAAACACAACGTAATAAAGTAAGTTTGCTGTTAAAGTAGAAATTCATTGTTTCTTTTAATGATCGCTTGGTTCTAAAACTATCGAATCCCAAACCCCCCTCCCCCATACTACTTATAATTTTTACCAATAACCTGGGCTGCTGTTATTCCTTGTTAAGACCGACATAAATTCCCATTTATACTACAAGGAAAGTGCTGATGGAAACTCGATAAGCTCACTCTCCTGTTAGCTTCTCTTCGGAGGCTCTCACAAAAAATAAAAAATTTATGGTAATAATAAAACCCCTCTACTCATATACAAGGCCTTTCAAGGCCAAGCTGCATTTTATCTCAGAGATCTCTCAAAGGACCTTATTATTCCGACAGAACTGTTCGTTCTCAGTGTGCACGCTAACTTCAGGTTCCTCGAGTTTCAAAAAGTAGAAGGGAAAGTTCAATCTATTCCACTCGTGCTTCCTATTCAGGACGCAGACATCCTCAATACTGTTCAGACGAGGTATGAAGCTATTTTCTGATGGAGCACCGAGTGAGGGCTCATGCCTCTGTTACGATGCGCCTCTTCACATCGTCACCTTCCTGTCTTCTCCACTCTCATCATTTATACTTTTTTTTCTCTGTTTTATCTCTTTTCTGAAAGTATGTCTGTCTATAGAGTTGAATGTTTCTTATGAGCTTACTGACCCCACCAGCCTGCCCATTATCTCTTGCCCCACCCCAGCCAGTCCAGGCAGATGGCTTCTACCTTTGTATTTGCTTCTGTCAGAGGTTCCTTCCTTCTAAAAGTGAGTTTTTCCTTCCCTTTGACCGTCACGTGGGAACTGTTGGATCTCAGTCTATCTCCCTGGAAGGTCTTATGAGGTAAAGTGCCCTGAGATAACATATTGAAGAGTCTGCGCTATATGAACAGTGAGAAGTGAGGGAGGGAGACCTCATATGACATTCCAAACTGAATGGACTTTACCTATATAACACATTTCTATTGTTTCAGCAGCCTCATTCCCAATGTGCTTTGCTGGATCAGTCACATTCACCTATTCATACATCGATGGCTGACAGGTGCCATAAAAGGTGCTCACACACACGTTAGGAGCCTCAAATTCAGTCCATTGCCCACCTCAACACATGGACAGGCAGAAAGTAATGGAACATGGGATTAGAAGACAACCTGAGCAACCAGCTGAGAAACAATTTCCACTTTACATTTGGCATTTCCTGTTAGGGGTTGGAATGGTGTTTCCTGCCGATAGGTAGGAGTCACATCAAGTGTGTCATGATGAGATATTTTCTGAGGGTGAAACAAAATAACATGCAGTCTAGACTTCCTGTGGCTATTTTTAAACTGCTTCTTTTCATTTGCAATCATTTGACATCACTCAGCATTATTCATTGAACACATTATTGCAAATGTTCTGAACCACCACCATCAGTTCCACCTCTCGCTATCCATCAACTGATGATGAACTTATCTGCAGGAGGTGGAGACAGAGGTGATACATGAGAAGCTGGTTTTGACTGATTGTGGTCAATCAACACAATTAATCCAAAACACTGTCACATTGATCAGCCCTCAGGTGAATCTACCCCTTAGGATTACTCGATTGCAGAGATTAATTATTCTGTAAAACTTGCAAATCGCAGCGAGTCTATGCATTTGAAGCAAGGTTATCAAATGGCATAAATAATGTTTTGGGATATAAGGAAACTGTTTACATCATGATATAATAATGATAATATTTGAAATGTAAACCTCTCAAGGGTGTATCCTTCCTTCGCGCATAGTGAGCTGGGAGCTGTTCCAGCTCTGAGATGGATGTATGGATGTATGGATGTATGGACGACATTGGGAGAAAACACAATGTTTTTGCATATTTGTAACTAAAAATGAGTGCCTATTAAACCTTTTTTTTTTTTTTATTCTGAACAACACTTTTATAAAAAACCAACTCAAAGCAATTCCGAAATATTAAATCTTAGTCTGTGCTTAAAAAAGAATGACAAATAAAATCAAATTTAATGTCATCTGACAGCTGGCAAAATTTACACGCACCTGTTTCAATGCTACTATGAGCATGCCACACCTGTAGGGGGCAGTGTAGCGAGAAGAATGAAGCTATGCCAGCCGATTCTAATCCTGGAAAAATCACATCACAAATAGCGAAAGTTATTTCTTATTCTTTCAACGATAATGGCCCACAGTTTGTTTGGATAAAGAAGCGGTA
The DNA here is from genome assembly GCF_963383615.2 of Lipophrys pholis. Taxonomy (NCBI): domain Eukaryota; kingdom Metazoa; phylum Chordata; class Actinopteri; order Blenniiformes; family Blenniidae; genus Lipophrys; species Lipophrys pholis. Next base: position 20,079,102 of record NC_137642.1, on the reverse strand, counting down.
TCCATTTCTATCACAGCGGTCAAACTGTAAAGACGAGTCGCACAAAGATGACGCTTCTGTTGCATACTATGGCGTAAATCTCCGTCTCCGCCGCTCTACTTGCAAATAGAGCGGTGGAGAAAGATATCATCGTTTTTGTTTGCAAACTATTGTCATTTCACTACATACTAAACTAAACAATAACAAAACTTCTGCTGATATTTAGTACATTTGGAACATATTTTTGCGATGATCTTTTAAATGCATCATGTTACGTAAACCAGAATCAAAACCTAGATAAAGTGTATAAACTCATAAAATCAATGTGCAGGCAATTTACCCACACTTACCAGATTTAATGTAACGCGAAAGCAGAGATCTGAGTTCACTCAGTCACGGCATTTCTTTGGCTGTTCTAGCTTTTTAAATGCTAACTAACTTGTTTTATTACACATTTCAACTGCATGCTTGGCCCACTCTGACATGGCCCTATCAGATCAACATGCGGCGGAGTTGATGCTTGACACCCTCAGTGCGCTGCTGACAGGTTGCAGGTGAGAGAGAGAGCATCTGTTTCAATGCTTAAACAGAGACAAACTATCTCTGTCTCAATGCTGATGAATGACGAGCAGACAAGTCCATATACAGCCAAAGACCAGCACTATACTCCTCCGCAAACTCACAAAGATGCCTGAAAAGACACAGGAGTGGGAAGTGAGTATTTGACTAATGTGGCCATTGAAGATTTACAGCCTGGGAACACGAGGAGGTTTATAACGAACCCGATCATGTCGTCAAAGGAAAATAAAATACGTAAACCACAAAGAGTGGTTTCATGGTAGTAATCATCCTGATCTTCACAAAAGATAACCGTATATTCTCTCTTGTAGAACAGTAAAATCGTGAGGGTCCAAGAAATGTTAGTCGAGTGTGTATTTGCAGCTCAAGTTGTCGTCCAGTAATTCACGGTGGAAGTCAAAATTTAACTTCATACATCATTCAAGCTGTAAAAGTGCTGCTGGTGAGTCAACTCACGTTGTGAATGGGAGAAGTTAACTTTTATTTCCCGAACAAGGCCCACTGAAATAGAGTGTCCCACCAAAGAAGTCTATTAAAGATCAGAAAATGTTAACCCTCTAAAGTCAGTACAAACCAGATGTCATTTGACTGTTAATTGTCATGAGGTAAGAATCGTGTTTGCATTGATCTGAGTAGTGAATAAACACAAAAACACTTCATTTTCAATAACAAACCTTGGAAAAGCCTTTTCCGGGAGTGAATCTTTATGTGAGCGTATTTTTAGTCAGCTGAAGCTTTGCATGGAGCAGATATATTTTCATAAAGCCTTCATTTGGAAGTCATGTTGAGATCAAAACAGACCTTGCAAAGACAGCAGCAACAACACAGAGTCCAGGGTCAAGGTGGATGGAAGACATGATGTGAACAAAATTTAACATAGTTTGTCGTCTGTGTTTGATGAAACTTTGAAACACTTTAAATATATAAGAGCATATTTGGACTTTTCCCCTCGACTCCGCAAGCGTGAGCAACATACACTTTGGTGGTAAGACTTACCCCCCCCCCCATATTATCATGAACGGATAAAAGCAAAAGCTATTATTCTACTCTATTCTATTCATTCATTGGAGAGAAAACTAAGAAAAACATTTTACTTTGAAAGAGGGGTCGAGGTATCATCTGTGGGTTTATAGAATATTTCCATTGAGAAACCAACAAAACTGATCATGTGAAACACGAACACACAGATACACCGCCGCCAGAGGCTTTACAAGACCATTAAACTCAGACGTGTGTATTGTGCACATATGAAAACTTTTAGAGAGTTACGTCTGTTTAAAATACACTAAGCACATCATGGTTTTTCTTTTTGTATCTCAATAAGCATTTGAAAATACGTGTGTGTGTGTGTGTGTGTGTGTGTGTGTGTGTGTGTGTGTGTGTGTGTGTGTGTGTGTGAGACTGATCGGGTACGTGAGAGGTCAAGGTTTTCCACACAATACAATCCTGTATCATTATCTATTTCCTTCTTTCTTTTTGTGCCAACCGTGCATACCCTTTCAATCAAGGGAGAGAGGGAGGGAGGGAGGGAGGGAGGGAGGGAGGGAGGTAGGGAGGGAGGGAGTCAAGGAGGGAACGGAAACAAAGGAGGGCTAGAAAAGAGAGCGGGAGAAAGAGGGGAACCAAGAGAGACAGAGAGGCCTGTCACTTTGGTAAGTACATGGAGAAATGCCTCATAATGTCAAGGTAACAAAATTGAAGAAAACAAGTGTGGACACAAAGTAGGAGGATGGCGCACACAGGAGAGCTGGAGCAGAGATTTCCACAGTAACGTGAAGAGAAAGTGCAGAATCCCGGGGAACGACAAGACTGAACACTGTGGGAGTAAGCGGGTACAGCAGGTTTGCTCGGATAAAAGAGAGACAGCGGTGGAAAGACTGAGCCCCTTCTAGGAAAGAAAAGAGCTGGCGGATGAGCACATCAGAAATCAAACAGGAGAGGAAAAGATAAAGGTAGAGATTAAAAGCTTGACGACAAGCTGAGGGAAAAAGATGAGCTCAATATGTATCTCCTTTCTTTTATGCCTCTTTCACCGACTCATCTTTCTTTGTCAGTCACAAAATCGATTATGATTTTATCAATACCAATTTTTACGTGGTGCTTTTAAAGCTATATAGCACGAGTAGGAGGGTTGAGTGAGAGAGAATCCACCAGTGGCTGTAGAGTCAGAGGAGATGACAGGGGGAAAGAGGAAAGATGGGAGGAAAGCGGGAGGAAGGAAAGGGAAAGAGTGAGAAGGGGAGATGGAGCCAGGCCCGTTCTCTGCCAGCAGTCTATTAGTTAATCCCTGTGTTTATCCAGTCGAGTGCAGTATCTTACCTGATGATGGCAGCGATAAAACACACAGTTTTATTTCCAAGCAACTACTTGACCAAAACAGAGCCTGGCCAAGGACACAGTGATGCAGAGGCTGGCTTTCAATGCACACTTCTCAAGGTTTAATCCATCAAAAGGAAAACAGGTCATACAGTCATTCTCCAATTCACGTTCAAAAGTGAATCAGGAGAGGGTTGATGTGTCATGACTGTAATCTGTTTACCTTGAGGCTGCAATATCTCTTGTCGCGCTTCCCTGTTTAAAGCACACTCCTTAAAATAAAGCTCAACAATATTGTTTTTTCAGATACAGAATGCACGTTAGAGCTGCACAAATATATTTTCTATTAAAGTTTTCCAAACTTTTCTGAAGTTATTTTCTTCTGAAACCGCCTCATGATATTCGGGGAACCTCTTCACAAGGCAGCCAATCAAACGAACCGGGCAAACCCTCGGCTGTCATGAGCAGAGAAACAGAGATTTAGAGAAAACATTCAAGGGCTCATCGGTAGAGAACTTTGTCCCACGATTGTCATCATCTTCTGAAATTGGACTTGAAAGCCAGAACCCTGTAAATAAGTATTTAAATATGCATATTATATTGCATATATAGGTGTATAGATATTGTGTGAAATTGTATTTTTGCAAGTATAAAATGGACAATAAATGTTACAAAAACTAAGTTTCAAGTTTTTCAAACTTTGAATTATGTTTCTGTACCTTAAGCAAAATAAATGAAGAAAAAAAAGGGCGGTCCATACAGAAAGACTTGCGACTGTCATACCTGTTACAGTTATGGCTGTCGCAAGTCTTTCTGTATGGACCGCCCTTTTTCTTTTTTTTTCTTTTTTTTTGCTTAAGCATAACAAGGTACAGAAACATAATTCAAAGTTTGAAAAACTTGACACTTAGTTTCTTCATGTCTTTCACAGGCCCCTTATAGTAAACCTCTCTGACCACGGTCGCTTCACACCGGACGTCAGTGGACTAAGATATTTCAGGTTATGCAGTGGGAGGAAATGGTGACGCATCACTCACCTTTACACAGCCTATGATGCCACCAGCTGCATCTCAGTGCAAGATGGTGTAAAAACAGCAGAAGCAGCTGAGCTCAGGTGCTCAGGGTGAGCCACTTCAGAGAGAGAGAAGGTGATAAAACTGCAGCTTATTCTTGATGTAGTGGGTTCAACAGATGCTTTGGCACCTGTTGAATGGTATGTGTTCAACCGCGGGCTGTACATAAGGAGTATTAATCATCCTGTGTCGAAGTCAATTAACAGCTTTAAGTAATTAGTTGATAAAGAAGAAAGAATATAAAATATTTCCAAATGTGGGAGGTGAACATAGAAAGATTGAGTGCACTTTACAGTCAGTTCACTGGCTTAATTAGTTTACAGAGCTCAACAAGAACCCAAAATGCCGTGTCAAAGGAGGCTTATGAATCACAACTGATCAACAGAAATATGCAAAAAAAATAAAGGGAATCAAACCCTCAACGTAATTCGTGGACATGTCTGAGCGTGACTTCTCGCCCACACGTTAACAGTTTAAGAAGCAGCTGTTTGTTTCTTATCCCACATCTAGAAGCCATGTGATTAAAACGACGGAGAGAAAGAGAGAGGGAGAGATAGCCAGGTTGGGGAGAGGGGTACAGAGAGAAAGAAAGAGCCGGACAGAAGCCAATTTTCCATGATGTGGGATGCATTGAAGATGGGTGACGGGTGCAAGAGGGAGTCGGAAAGCTTTTGGTGTGTGTGTGTGTGTGTGTGTGTGTGTGTGTGTGTGTGTGTGTGTGTGTGTGTGTGTGTGTGTGTGTGTGTGTGTGTGTGTGTGTGTGTGTGTGTGTGTGTGTGTGTGTGTGTGTGTGTGTGTGTGTGTGTGTCTGCGTGTTCTCGCTAACTAGACACAGGCTGACATACTGTTGAGGAAAGCCAACAGCTAACAGGGTTCATAAAAATACTGGCTTAGAGACACACGTTTGCAAGGCTATCTTTGCAAATACTCTCACGGACAGACTGCACTCCCTCGTCCTCACGCTGACCCCAACTGTCGCCTCAAAGTGGTTAAACCTTTTATTTCTTCACCTGTATTCTACCTCAAATCTCAAGCTCCAACCCTGAAAATGCATATTTGACGGAGCATGGGAGAGTGAGGACCAGCCCAACATTTACCTATTTTTATATAACGTGTCACCCTGATGGACTGTACAATAACAACTATACACACACCCCCACACACCATACATTAGATTCCTATCAGCACTCATCTCAACACTAATAGCGCTCCTAGACTCCTGTTTAGAGTGCTGTGCAGCAGATGTCATATATAGACGGAGAATGAATTAGCGAGAGGATGAAAGACAGCCAGCGGGGAAATAAAAAAAAGAGGACTTCATTTAAAATGTAAAAAATATCTTTCAGATAATCAGCTATTCCTTAAAAAAGACATCAGAGAGTAAAATTTATGAATCATGACAGCCTCTGTGACGTACTGGGCTCCTGTGTCCTATTCACCTCAGTCTTCAAATCCAATGAGACGTCTCGATTGATTTTTCAAACATCACAGACCAAATGAAGACAGTCTGAATCAAAGCAAAAACTCTTCACATGCGGCTTCAAAACAAAGACCTCAACTTATCTCTTCTACAATAATCTGGGCTCTGGCTGTGTAAATCAAGAAGTTACACTTCTCCCTCTTCTGTTCTGTCGAAACGCCCCCATTTTCCACTCAACCTCGCCAGCAGTATTATGCGCATAATGACACAAAGTATTACACCTTTTGTGTCTCAGGAAATCCACCGGGCTTGGTGGGCAGCTTTGATTAATGCCACTTAACGATGAGCTCGCAGCATTTGCATGAAGGCTCATTACTCAGACGGAGCTCATTTCAGTCCAGAGAGAGCTGTGATTTAAACAAGTGCGACGCCTACGCAGCTCAAATTCTGCTCAGTTTAGCCAAGCTGGACGTCTGTGTGCCTGTATGTATTTTGGCGCACCTAACATTTTAATGAGGATGATATAACTGAGCTCTTTTGTTTGGTTTAAAAAAACAAACAAAAAAGCACTATATTATTAACACCTGACAATCCACCCACACATCTTTTAAACTGACGTCCGACATAGGGTCTCGAGGACCTGATTCCAGCGGATTATTGAGGAAAGCAAGATACACACCACACCACACACACACACACACACACACACACACACGCACACACACACACACACACACACACACAGGGAAATCATGCAAAATTCCACACCAAAACGCCCCGAGCCAAACCCAGACGAAAGGCAGGGATTTTTAATTCATCCAGCTTCCTGGGGGATGAGGAGAGAGTGCAAACCGCAGCATCACAGTGCAGCCTTTCCCCTGCATTCCAGGTAGCTTTCATAAAACTTGCCTTCACGTTCCTTTTTCAGTTGTGCACCACAGAAGTATGAGTCCAGAGAATCAAAATGGCCTTATCCAATGCAGAGTGATCATCATTCATTTATGATGAAAACATAAAAGGACAAAAGGTTTTACCAGAAACAAATTAAAATTTCTTGTGATTTTTTATTTTTTAAATCTGTCTGTAATTCAAATCTTAATGAGTTTTTCACGATATTGAGGCACTTATGTCGCTTGTATATCTCGTCCTTGATTGCAGGAGTCCAGGTGGCCGCCATAATGACTAGTATCTGGATCCAAAGCGCTTTTTATCTGCTCTCTGGCAGTTTGCAATGTTGTAGATATGATAAATGGTATATGAGTATGAGTCAGGCTCAGGGGAGATGAGTGTTTATTTGCTGTGCTTTTAAACGCTCTGCATCTCTGTCAATTTGTCCAGGAAGTTACACCTACATAATTACATGCTTCCTATTCAATTAATACAGTTTGCTTATTCATTCACCAGAAAATGGAGCCAGATATTGTATAAGTGTGTGCCAGCAGGCTTTCTGCATTCTGCACACACTGTCTCTAAGTCTGCAGCATTCAATCCGGTGTGAAAAGGTAAAAACGGTTGTATTTCACTTGGAAGTGCCAGCAGCAGCGACCCTGTCCAGTCCTGAGTCATGCAGTCAGCACGACCTGCCAGCCTGTGTTTTACTGGTCAGCCAATAGCTACACAGATATATGGGCCTTGACGTGGGGGCAGGAAACAGAGTTTTTACACGTCATTCTTCTTCTTGTCTGCCGCTCATTAGTGTTTCCTTCAGCTCTCGTCTGCATGAGTTCTCCATCTTAACGGCCTCCGTGGGGACTGCTATTAATGTTTAATCTTGAATGTTGGGATAATTTATATTTGCGCTAAAGCAACTATATTATGTCTTTTTTTTTTTTTTTTCATTTCCCCCTCCTCGTTTGAAACACTAAAAGAGTCTTTCCATTTGAGATCTCATACATGATTCATTCTTTTATTTAACACCCGTACACTTTAGAATGTTCTTCCTATCTCGCAGATAAAAGGCACTAAACTGATTGTAATTAACTGCTTTGAATTTTCATATCAAAGGTAGAAAACAGTTTGTGTTCCATGGATTGCTCTCAGAGGCAGTTTTCTTTTGCAATACACTTATTTGAAAACATGATGTACTTCATGACAGATAGATTGCTTTAGTTTTACACCATATGGACGGTTGGAAAAGTAAAACATATGAAAGTTTTGATGTTTTGCTTAATTTCTTCTCAGTAAGTGATCTGTTTTGTTTAATTGCTATGCAAATGAACACATAATTATACATTAATGGGATCTTATAGTGTTAATTAAATGTGTTTTTTACACATTCTCTTTAAGTTTAATCAAATCTGCCATTCTTTGCGTCGCATGATTTAGCCGTATAAATGCTGTAAATGTGAACGATTGCACCCTGGTGTGCAATACACAATGCTTCCATCTGCACTCATGTTGCTCGTCCTTTATATATAATCATAGTATAGAACTTGAGAACAGACACAGGATCGATTGAAGCTGCAAACTATTCTCAGTGGTGCAGGGAAAATGGTTACAACTAAATTAATTATTACCTATTAAAATTGGTCTCTATACATCAATACATATATAAGTATATATTGAGTCTACTGTGTAGAAAGACACAGGATTTGACATCACATTGTGTTTTCTTAACTGCAAGAATGTGCTGAAGTATTTTTTTTATTATTTCTACAGCACTGGTACACATCCAGCACTGGTAGAGTTTCTTTCTTGGTTTGTTGAAGGAAGAAATGAGGGAAAGAGACAATAACAGGAGTTCCAGCCGTTTTTCTCTCATGCCTCCAGGACGACTGTGTCCCATTTCCACCAGACTGGAAATTGGGGAAAACATCCTTCTTCTTCTGAGTCTCATTCATTTTTTTTTCTATCTGGCTTAAATTCCATCAGTCACTTTTGCTCCTTCATTTTTCATACTCCTCATCCTTAGCAAGTCCTTTTATCTTCCCTTTGAGGTCCCTTTGAAGCAGTACAGCCCTTTTACAAAGATGTTACATTTGCCTCTATTATGCCTTATCACAAAAAGACATCTGCACTTTTCCGTGTGTTGGCACAGTTAATGGCAGCTGCAGTGGTTTGCACTGTTTCCTCACAGCGAGAGGGCTCCTGGTTTGAACCTTCTTGAGGCTACATGGAGGATTTCTGATTAAGACTCTCCATAGAAGGTTCCCAGTCCGAGTCAGGGTTGGACCTCGGGGACCTTTCTGTGTGGAGTTTGCATTTTTGTCCGGTTAATGTTAACCGGTGTCACAATAATATCAATAGTTGTGAATGTGAGTGATTGGTGAACCCGCCTTCATCCAAAGTCAACATGGATTAGTTCAAGCCACCTATAACCCTGGATGGACGTACTTTCAGAGGGGGGCCTTTCTGTTTGGAGTTTGTATTTGCTCCCTGTGTTGTCTATTTTTTGTCTGGGTACTTCAGCTGCGACTTACACTCCAGAAAATTTCTATTTCAATTTCAATTGGCCCTCACTGAGAGCAGGATATAAATGATTGATTTCAGCTTTCTATGCCAAAAAACCTACGATTAGAAATGACTGGAATATTACATTGTGATATTTGTCATATTTTGCCAGAATAATCAAAAAGTTAAAGTGATTAATGCAAGAAATTTTATTTAAAAAAGAACATCGTTAGGAAAAACACTGTATAAAATGCAACGCGGTGATGTAGTTCCATCATCATCACCAACAAGAAGATTCCTGGTTTGAACTTGTTATTTACTTGTGTTTGGCAGGTCTTCCCTTCATCTTCATGGGCTTTTTTTTAATGTATATTTTCTCTTGCATTCAGTGATTGTCTTGCAGTGTCTATTGTATACTCTATTTGAAGTGGTAAAATTCAGGGTTATGTGAGTTTGGGTCCACATTTTTGTTGGACATTTCAACATGTTCTTGAGGGACATTCAAAGAGTTTACCTTTTTACTTTTGTGACTGAATAAAACTCACTCATCTTGATAAATGTCATTTCTAATTAAGTGTATGAAAAACAACATTTCTCAAAAATCTGCAATTTTCTGGAAATGTGCACAATTTCAAAAAAAGGATTAAAGTGATCATCTAAAAGCAGATATGTTCAATCTCATCGTGAGAAATCAGACAAACACACCGAGATTTCTCTCCAATGCTTCCACGTCTCTGTGCGAGAACACACACTAATCTGACTTATTTTGTCCTTTTAGATCTGTGGACTTGAGCAGAAGAGACTAGAAAACAAATATAAAGTGCAGCGGCAGAAAGTCGACCAAGAGCTACAAGTTTCATGCTGATTGAAATGAAAGCTCTGACCAACGTATCATCGTGAATGTCTGAGGATGCAAGTGAAACATATGAATCCAAGTTTTAAGGTATTGCATTTCTGAAGTGCAAAACATTCATCACAATGATCTGATTGCTCTTAAATAATAAATTGTTATGGTTGTGTAAACAGCTGTGTCATATTAAATGATGTTTTCTTTGAGTGGCGTGAAAGAAACCGGATGTGCCGTAGATAAAAATGCCCTGAGCCCAATGAAGGTTTAAAATGGAATTGAAAATATAACAGTGGCCTGTATTCTGATGAACTTTTATTTTGCCTTAAAATGTGTCTAATCCTGTGTCCTATCTTCTCATTAAACACCACATGCAATAGAAAAACAACAAGAAAACACATTGATGCAGTTGTGCTAGTTAAAGTCCTCTGGAGAACATGTGTTTTGCACCGCCAGCAGCAGCAGCAGCAGCAGAAGGTAATGAATCGCTCTCAACCTTCATTAGTAGGAGATTTGAGGGAAAAAGACATCATTGTGCAAATTGCACACCGTAGCATAGGGTATTCTTTCATCAGTCCACATTCTCATTCATGCAGACTCCATAGTGTGAAGGTTTCTTTTATTTGCTTGTCCGAGGTGTGACATCGATTTAACACCAGATTCATGCGGATTCCTCATCATTCATGAGCGTTTTAACTTCACTGATGCTATGAAAAGATACACAGAGAGTCAAACAAGTAGATCACCGCCTTAACTCCAGCTGCTTTTCCGCTCTTTGCCTTGCATTCAAGAGTTGTAACCTAAATAGTCAGAGGGCAAGAGGCAGCAGAACAGATGGAGCCGTGTGGGCTGAAACGTGCGCTGACGCACTTCAGAGCTGCTTGGACTGAGTGTACAGTAACAGCAAATATGAATATTTATGTTCAGACACACACATTGACAAAATGCTACAAGCAGCGCATATACATATACATAGACATAGACATAGAATACACACTCACATTGAAACATGCCAAGTGAATTCAACCAGTCTCCAGTTGAGTTTCCTTGTGTGTGTCGAGGGAACAAGTCAGCCATCTGTTGGCCTAATGATCCGACTCCGCCGAAGCAATTCAAAACAGCCCAGCGTCACCTCTCCAGTGCCCCCAACCACAAGCCTGCGCACGCTTGGGTCTTCTTGTTTACCCGTTTGATGCCTTCTCTCTCCACGTAAGAAAAGCTGGTCAAACTGTCATCATCAACTTCTTCTGCTGTATTAAACCAATGAATCCCACGTCTTCTTGCCGCCAGCTGAGTCACATTTAAAGCTGAGTCACCGATGATAAAAATTATAATTTCGGCCTCACTTTCACAATTTATGGCTTGAGTTTTTATTGATATATGAGTGAACTGAAATGTATATCACGCAACATCACTAGTTCAGTGATAATTTAGAACAAACAGTCAAATCGATGGTAACACTCAAGTTAAGAATTCAGCCATAACCCATCAGATCAAACTTAGTTCAGCTTAGACATTTTGATAACTGAGACTTTAGCTTCCAACCACAAAAGCCTGAACATTTCTGCAACATCTGTCATCAAAATAATTCATCCAGCAACTGTATACACACGATTGATCCATTAATTTCCAATTCATTTTGCACACATTCCCTGTGAGCGCACGTTGTAGCATTCCTGAGAAATATTATCCTTAGAACATAAGATAAAACCGCATTCATTCACAAACACGACAGAGCTTTTGAGCCATTAGCTCTCCTTCTCACTACAGCACCCACTAAAGCAAAACAGTCAAACATGGTGCAGACTTCACTGGTTCATCCATTGATGTACCTCAAACTTGACTATCTTCGCTGAGTTTTAACTCAGTCTGACATCTGCTTACACTTTGTCGACAAGTGTGCATCTACAAAAAGGAACTGGCCAATCACTGAGACACGAGCAACAGAAAAAAACCTGTTTCCTTTAGAAGCAGATGCTCTTTCACAAGTGGTTCACAAATTTATGAAGATTAAAGAACATCAATCAGACACAGTTTGTTTTAGCATTACAGTTTTGGTTCGCTTAGTCTAAAATGGGGCTTAAAGGTATATATATATATATGTAAATAATATTAATGAGCTGTAATCGAAGGATTCAGGTGAATCGCGTAGTAGGAAGTGGTGCATTTTTTTTTTCAGAATATATAAGACATTATTCTATCGAAGTGACAGACACGTGGCCCCCAACGATGTAAAACGCTCTGGGACTGTTCAAGCAGTTGAAAAGCGCTATATAGGTGAAATCTATTTAACAATTACAAAGATTACAGTCATTTTCAAAGATGGGCAACATAATTATGAATATAATCAATTTAAGGGTTTTTCTTTTGTTTAGTTTTTTGCATATTATTCTGTGAACGCTCCATAGGTCCACTACAGTGAGGCAAATGAGACTCGTACAAATGCAAACCTGCCTTATAACTATATGTATTTGTACATTTATTCTAAGGTTAGTGAGTTTAAGTTTGAGGGCCTTTCACAAAAGTGGAACTTGCAGTAGGTGCTGAATGTGTACTATGCGTTTCTGGTGAGCAGGGTGGAAAAAAAAAAAAACCCACGTGATGAAATAGAAAAGAATTATGGAAAATTGTGTGTGGCGAGAGCCAACATTTTAACAAGCTGCAGAAATGCAGACATTCCAGCAGCACGGAAGAAGATGGAATTCTGGGAATGTTTTAATCAGCCAAGCTGATCGCCTCCAGATAAGACGGATAATCAGCAATGGGGACATGGATGGAGGTTTGCTGATGGAGAGAGATGGGAGCAACGTGTGCCCGAATGACACCCATTTAGCCAGATCAAAAGCGCCGTCCGGGAACCCTCAGACTGCTGTTTGAAGTCTGATTGGTGGGGAAATTGTGGTCAATCTAATGTGTGGGTCCATTTGTGAATAACGTGTGTAACGTATTAGTATATGATTGAAGGCGGGTTATCAATGAGATAGTGCACAATGAAGAGGTTTTGGTGTGTGTGTGTCCAAATGTGCGGCGCGTGTGGAGGAGCCGCATCGCACAGCGCATCTGCTTCTATGTCGTTGCCCTGTGTGGCCACATGCTGCTGCTGCTGCTTCATCTGCACATCGACCAGACACTTATTCCATTATCAGCTGATGCCAAAGTGTGCACATCCATCACTTACAGTATCGACAGATACTTGCGGAAAGATAACAGAAAAAGCAGTAAACATACAAGCCCTGATCCAAAAAGCTACTTTTTTCACATATAAAAGAAAAGAAATACAAAAGTGAGTACAAGTAAAAAGAAACATTGAGTACAATTCTAATGGCATTTCTGTCCATTGAGCTTAAATGTGAGATGCTGCTGTTATTGTCTGTCTCCCCATGACTTTTATATGAGGACTTTATCTTAAAATGTTTGCTCTGATGTACCACTTTTTAAATCTTGCAAGCTTTTTTTCTTCTTTAATGCAGTGCTCAAATACGTTTGATAACTTCCTGGACAAACAGGATCACATTTCATTGTGTGCTTGTGGCAGTTCAGCCTTACATCTGATTAGACGACGGGATTACCCAGTGGCAAACTCAAAGAAACATGAAAACAATATAGCTTCCAGCACATCGTTCTCATGTAAACAGGCTCTAATATATTCTAAATCATCATCTGAATCCACCTGTTTGCATATGATGTCACTCATGCTGTTATACTTAGTTTGATCGTTCGAAAAATATCGGCAAAATGAGAAAATGAAAGCTCAATATACAGTATTTGTGTGAGCATGAAATTCAGCATACTTTAAGCAAGGTCCCTAAAATCATTGGATCCTGGAGCTGAGAACATGCAAAGTCCAGACAGAAATGATGCTCAGCCTGGACTCGAACCAGGGATATTGTATCTGTTCTCTGTCCTAATGTCCCATTTATTTATGGGGAAGTTGTTCTTCATGCATGTAATAAGGGGTGTGTGTGTGTGTGTGTGTGTGTGTGTGTGTGTGTGTGTGTGTGTGTGTGTGTGTGTGTGTGTGTGTGTGTGTGTGTGTGTGTGTGTGTGTGTGTGTGTGCGTGTGCGTGTGCGTGCGTGCGTGCGTGTGTGTGAGTTGGCCCTGTGATCGACTGGTGACCTTCATGCAAAGTCAGCTGGGATCTGATTCAACCTTACTTGACTCTAAGTTGGATGAAACAGTCAATAAAAACAACGACGTTGCAGTAAATGTCAGGTGTTTACACCAGTTCTAACAAATGCTGATGCTCTGAACCCCAATTACCGCTGCATTAAAAAGCAACAGCATACGAGAAGTTTAGCCCTGGTATCGATAAAGTGTAATATATCGTTAATATTTTTGTCTTGCTGTTATTTCAGTGAAATGCTGCATGTTCCCTTCCTTCTGCATCACAGCGATGCAGCCAGACGAGTGTGGATCTGACCTCTGATTTGTTGCCTGTGATGTTGACGATCAAAGTTTGGAAACTTGAATGGCGAGTGTCAATGTGGGACAACAGGGAACAACAGAAGTCCTGATCAAACAGTCTTTGGGGGGGGGGGGGTTATGTTAAGTGTGCTGCTTTGCTCTGGCTTGTGTCTAAACCCCCCAGTCTCCTGCCATACACACATAGACACACACACTCACTCACATGTATGCATACACACACCTCCCACCCTGTTCCCACAGTCCTCTGTCGCAGCCCAAACATTATTCCAGCTGATTACATTTCCCATCAGAGCAGCCTGCAAGGCTCGTCCCCGCCCTGATTAACACTAACCACCATGCGCTGCAATGTCTTCAGCATGTGTCTTTTTTCCATCTTTTTTCTTCTTTAATGCCGTGTCTCTTATTCATGCTCTTTTCGTGTTTCTCTACCTTGTCCTGACTCAAAATTAACCCACCTTCAAAACTCTCACTTTTTGATTTGCTTGTTTACCTTTTCTCTTCCGTTTTGTTTTTGCAGAGTTTTTCTCAATCAACACTTCTTACGGATACTTTCATTTACTTTCATAGTTAACTAATATTATCGTAACAAAATAGGCACTTGCTGACAGTCAACTCCTTTTTACAATTTTATGTGAATAAGAAACTTTCTATTTCCAGCAGATTATTTCTAACCTGAGGTTCTTGACCCTTATTGAGGGGAAATAAGAGATCAAGGCTTTGTGTTGTACATGCCAAAAAAAAACAATAATTAATTTAATTGTGAAGACCCCTGTTTTGTTGGCTGGTGAGAGTGAGTGTTCATGGTGGCCCAGAAGGGTCAACGCAACTGCAAAAGCAAATGAAGACGCCCCAACGCAGGAACAAAAGTCACAACGCAACAGCAAAGTTTACAACACAACGGCAAGTCTCTGTGTCTTTTGCGGTTGCGTTGACCCTTCTGGTCCACCGAAAAGATGTGTACAAAATCAGCCTCAAATCCCAAAAAGTTTCCATTTCTACAGGACCTGATAACCAAATATCAAATGATCTGTCACTGAATTGTAGCAAGGGACTTATTTGTGTGCAAAGCAAAGAAATAATAAAGAAATAGGGTCCCCTCTCAAAAAAGATTTTTTACACACACTATCTCATCCTTGATGCCAGATCTGACGTGTATTTGGATAATAAGTTAAAACCTCACCAATTTCAATGTTGACAAACCATTTGTTCTATATTTTCGTGTCTTGCAGTTAAATTTCTTTGCACACAGAGACACAGAAACATATTGTGATCACATGCTTTTACGCACTGACATCTCTCTCTGTATCTTCCCATCTATGTAATACGAATCTCTTGTGTGGCGGGTAATGTGATCGTCTGACTGTGTACACAAGTTTGTGTTTGTGCAGGACAGGCAGAAATCACGTGTTTCACTAAAGTGAATTTGTTTCAGCCACAAGCAGACCGGCCCGATACGATCGTCTGCGCGTGCCGTCATTACAGACGAGCACCGGCTTGTTTCCATTCCCTCATTATCTCATTTATATTATCTTACGAGTAATGTGGTACCAGGGGAAGCCAACGCCACACAAATTCAATTGAACCACCTACCCACTGAGAAGAAGAGAAAGCAGACTTTTTAAAGTGACGCCGAAAGTCCTAAAAAAAACTTTTGTGAGTGATTTTCCATCCCGGCATCCACAGAGTTCCACTAATGTAAAGTCTGACTGAATGCAACGGCTCTAAAATATGATATAACTGTAGAGATTTTTCCGACGTGTGAACTAAGTGGCATGCCGGGAGAGACGGCAGGAGCGGCTCCTCCATAAGAAGAAGCTCCACATATGCTGAACTCTGTCCTGAAGAACTTAACAGGAATCTCTAGAAGATGTCATCTTGTAAAACATAAAGGTATTGGCCTGTCAAATTTTTTACCATTTTAGAAATTTATGTCGAGCAATTTTAAAGTTAATCATCTACCAGCTCTATGCCAGAGTTTCCGCTGAACAGAACGATAAAAAACATCTCAGATTTTATCTTATTAAGAGACACTTTTGGCTTATCAATAGCAGGACTTGGACGAGGGTGGCGTACTACTGCATTTGTGTGTGAGTGTATGCACTTGCTTCTTATACTTTCTGGTGCAAAACTGAAAGTAAAACCACGATTGTGAAGTGCCGCCCATATTACAGCGTCCCACACTCGTTTGCAGAACTTCTT
Organism: Lipophrys pholis; assembly: GCF_963383615.2. Taxonomy (NCBI): domain Eukaryota; kingdom Metazoa; phylum Chordata; class Actinopteri; order Blenniiformes; family Blenniidae; genus Lipophrys; species Lipophrys pholis. Next base: position 20,062,873 of record NC_137642.1, on the reverse strand, counting down.
AGTCACTTAACGTGTTTTATTCTGAAAAGACATGGAAAAGTGATTTACAAATACTTTCTTTCGTAAGGCATACATAATAGATTTTAAGACAAGCGTGTTATTTTTTTCCCAAAAAGAAAGCTGTTCATATTTCAAAACGTTTGTTAAAGGGAGCGTGCTCGTGGTTCAAATTTGCAGGAATTTTTTTGAAGTTTTACATACAGTTTAATACGCAGTCTCTGGTGTCCTCAGCCTGTTCCTTGCACAGATCCCCTGCCTCACTGGCTTTGCACTAAGTCGACATTTATTGTGTGCTTCTACAACGTCTGATCAGCTCAGTCCGATGTCCACGGATCACATCCACAGCATGACATTTTTTCGCTGATGCACAACTTGGCATAAAACTCTGAGCTGAATATTAGACTCTCCATATAGCAATTTAAGACGACTATACTTTGTCCCATCTATTTCCAGGAACACAAAGCCCATGTTATATTAGCAGAGAAGCAGTGCTTCAGTAAACACAGTCTGCTCTGCTGCATGTGAAGTCTGAACAAGCGGATCACCTCAGGACTAAAGTCTGTTCTGAGTAGAAACTCAATGTAAGTCAACGTAAAGACGTAGTGGAAACATAACTGTGTGCATGTGCAGGTCTGTGGGGGTGTATTTATTGCTGTTTACATGCTCACATGATTAAAAACGGGGAGAAAGAGTAATTCTACATCTCCTCAACTGCTGTACTTACAGCTGAGTATCAATCTGCAGGACTGCAGGTCAAAGTGACGTTACCGAAAGTCATGAGAATGCGAGTGTGTGTGTGTGTGTGTGTGTGTGTGTGTGTGTGTGTGTGTGTGTGTGTGTGTGTGTGTGTGTGTGTGTGTGTGTGTGTGTGTGTGTGTGTGTCTGTATGTGTGTCGAACGAATCAGAAGTGAATTAAAGTCACAGACAGAGTGAGAGGCGTGTTCAGTGTGTTTCCTTGCGGTGTGTTTACTTTGTGCAGATTTACTATTTGTGTATGTTTGTATACGCAAGTGTGAGTGAGTGTGGTTTGACCTTTGGTTGGTGTGTGTGAAGAGACTTTCCACCCATTAGGGTGGCCGCACTGCCAGGCATGCACACACACTCAACACACTTCTGAATTGCATTGACGTCCAACAACGTATCACTCAACTCAGTGAATGCATAATAGTGTCTGCTGTGGTGTCATCGCATTGTGGACGGGGTGTTTTCTCCTTGGTGTGTATACGTGTGCAAGAGAAATGACAACACAGACATACAGTACTCACCTACTCATCACGCAGCAGGGCACCAGCATGGAGAACGGCAGGGGAGAAAAAAAAAAGAAAGAGAGAAAACAGAGTAGAACGAGGAATTAATATAATAAAACAATAAACAGAGTTACTCATATTCACATATGATTTTTGTTTTAACGCGTGATATATCAAACAGTGTTAAGGTTTGTGTGTGTTGTCTGTGCAACCTCTTCTGCCATGTTCCAAAATGGTTTATTATGTTTCCATAGGACTGCAAGAAATTAACTCGTACCAACAGTGAAAGAAACAAAACAAAACAAAACAAAAAAAAACTCTGTGTCTCTGGTTAACTTCACCAATTCTCAAATCTTCCCCGACTCTACCAATTACAGCCACAAGAAAAACGTTCTCAGACTCAGAAGTTGTCACACTGCAGCTTTGACTGTCACACACTCTTAGTGCTTGCATCAAAAGCTCTCTTAATGAATGTCAGAGCCGGAGAAAAGTTTTCACTTACGACAATGCGAAGTAGTGCCAACGTTTACTGTTGTTTGTTCATTGCTGTTTTCTCTTGTTTAATCACAACATGTTCAGAAACAAATTGTATCATTAATCATACTTTGACTAAGAGTGTTCTCTTGTTTTGTTTCCAAGTTGAACTCGCCACCAGCGACTTGTTGGTCCATCGGAAGAACTTGGTGCACTTTTGTAATGGCTACATGCAGAAACCGCCTCATGTCGAGAAGAACCTGGTTTCATGTTCTCCCTGTGGAAATAAGGCCCAGTTTACACCACGTTTCAAGTGAAATCGTGTTGTTTTTGTGTTTTTATTTCCCAAAAAGTTTCGTCTTTACACAGAAATGTTTTGAAAACAATGTAGTTCGCATGTATGGCCACGAGTGGGTGCTGTTGGTTGTTTTTGTAATAAAACCACACAGGATGAGCAGAGAACAACACAATCATACAGGCAGAATACGAATTTGGATCGGTCAACGGACACCCAAAGAGCAACCAACGGTTACCATTTTCACTTGAAAATGTTTTTTGTGTATCCGGGAACTTCAAGTTTAAAACAATTGAGTATTTTTGTCCAAACCCACATTTGGGAACTGAATGTCAAGTAAATGTAAACATAGGACAAATTACAATTATAAGACAAGTTTACAAAAAGTGCAACTGGTCCAACAATTGAAGGACTTTTAACAGAGAAGTCTGACTTCTCAACAATAATCTCGAGCCAGATTTCTAAAACCTTTTCTACTTTCTGTCCTCAATGGCAACACTCATTAACAATGTACTTTATTGTAAAGATGCACAAAGTTTGGCTGGCAGCTCTGCTTTACTTGCATTTATTCAAACACTTATTCAAAGTTTAATCATTTGGGATAAAATGGGTGAAGACGATGGATATTTGGAGAGTTTTCACTTCAACGATTAGTATGTAAGTCCATCTGATTTCAGACAAGGCATATAGAGCTTGTGTGTGGTCATTTTTTTGGAAATGAATCAATGTCTAAAGTGGAACCTTATTTTATTGGTCCAGTCATTATAAGCCCTTCTGGGAAAGGATGTCGGCAAAATTCCGAAAATGTAAAGCAAATTAAATCAGCGTTTCCCTGAGGGAAACTAATCTACACAGTAAATGTTTAATCACAGCTGTACGAAGTGACTGTGAGCAGCCTGCAGCCTCGTTGAGCGGAAAAAAATAAAAAAGACACTACGTAATGGAATATTAGGGGGTCTCGTGTCTGGCTTACTACTGTAGCTGTGTTTCATCTCTTGCTTAAACACACACACACACACACACACACACACACACACACACACACACACACACACACACACACACACACACACACACACACACACACACACACACACACAGTAGTGGTGTCTGCAAGCTGCCTGTGGTCTGGATAGCATCACACGCTGCGGTCAACACTCCAGAGTCTGGGTTATACACAATTTACACTTGACTTCAAACACACACACACACACACACACACACACACACACACACACACACACACACACACACACACACACACACACACACACACACACACACACACACACACACACACACACACACACAAACACACACACACACACACACACACACACACACACACACACACACACACACACACACACGCACGCACGCACGCTCGCACGCACGCACGCTAACTAAATACAGCATTTTTTTTTACATTCTGAACAAGTAAAAACTCAGTTTTATATATGGAACTGACCCAAATCACAAATTTTCCTCAAAGGACTTTATATCCCAAACAATGTAAATTATGTCCAATCTTAAACTAGTTCATTGAGACGAAAGAAAGTCTTACCCAGCAAAAATGTAAACAGGATTCAAAATTATGAAACCAAAGGAAGGTAAAGAACAAAATAAATCATCTAATGAATTAAAAATCAGATACAAATTACAAAAATGTAACTGTTTAACTTTAAAAGCGATAATAGTCTGAATAACTGCCGATTGGTGGTAAATTACTATGGCATAATAATTTCACAGAAAAATCTGTGCTTTTAAGTGCATTTTGACTCACTTCTAGAATGTATGGCATTTCTGCCTTGCAGTTCAAATCCAAGGTTTATGAAAAGTTGTGCCGCTTAAACTACAAAAGAAGCTCAATCCATCTGCAGTATGCCTTTTTACTGACCATGAATGAAGGCACGTCACACCCCAGATAGATCTATGGGCGATTTAGAGTGACCAATTCACCTCAAACATTTTTGAACCGTCTGAGGAAATCGAATGTCACACAGACAGGAGGAACTGGCAAACATTCGACTGAAAGGCCCCCAGACTCAAAGTCACTGTTCGGCGAGAGCGTGAACCAGTAAACCTCAATCCTGTGCTCTTTCTGGCCTGTTTTCACTGGTAACTTATGTCATCTGACCTCTCAAGTTGTTCTTAATGTACAGCAATGTACACACACTCATATCAATATTTATAAACAAATGACCATTCGCACATAAACATTGGCAGAAGTGCAGTTTATTATACTTTTCCATAAATTCCAACTCACTCTTTCTATTACATTTTAATGGTGCACAATTTGCCAACATACTTCAGGGACAACTACTTTTTTACATTTTAATTTTAGAGGCATTTTTCATCTTGTCTCACATTTGAAGCTGCGGGCTGTATTGATATTTAAATTCCCCTTCTTGCAATTGCAGTGTGGGCACACACAGGTGATAACAAGCTATAAAACGGGAAGGTGAAATCCATCACAAACCTCTAAAAATCCTTTGGCTTTAGTGTTCACATTCAAGATCTTAAATTTCTCTTCTTAGTATTTTCACCACTGAAAAGAATTTGAATGAGGACAATAATACATTTTGGAAGCACATCGCTGTGGTATGAGATCTATTAAAATCCATATGTTGGGTTCAGAGCACAGTTGGGACTCTGTCAGATGACACAAATAAATTCTATCGGGTTACATTTGGGGGAAGGCCGTCCTCAATTAACCTCTTCCAACTACATTTTTAGAGCTGGTTGGAGTTGCATAATGTTTCCACAATAGATGCCACAGCATCCCTGAAGAATCATCCAGATATTAATAACAGATTAAAAAGCAGGTTATTAGAGAGGTGCTGACCTGAAAGTGATGGTTAGTGGTCACGTGATGACAGATGTTGTGAATCCAGTTTGGAAGAAATAGATCAGTAGTTTAGTAGTAGTAGTAGTAGTAGTAGATAAAGTTTTTTATTTATCCGCGTACAAGAGCAAAGGCTCATTTATTCTGAAGGGTCAGTTTATCAGCGCTCAGAAATGTCAAACTATATTAAAAACACTCCCGGCAGCCTTGAGTGTGATTTTCTTTGCACTCCATTATGAGATTCCTGTTTTGAAAATGCCATAACCACCTGCTTGTATAACGGTCTCGGGGCGATCTCGCCTCCAAAGTAGCATCTCAGCTGCTTCGGCGGGGCTGTAGGGTATTCATCTCTTCCCACTCAGTTGCTGTCTGCAGCAGGGCGTGGTGGTGTAAAGGATACACCTTCCTTTTTTTAACTGCCCTACATTCCCTCCCAACACACACGCACACGCACCCGCACCCGCACACGCACACACACACACACACACACACACACACACACACACACACACACACACACACACACACACACACACACACACACACACACACAATGCTGTCTTCATATGAGTAATGGCCGGACAATCTCATGTGGTCTTTGACCCTTGAACTTTCGTCTCCATGCCGACTCGGAGCTCCTCTTCCCCGGGGCCCTCGCTGGTCGGCACTGCAGCATGTGTGAGTATGTGCTTAAGTAAGTGCTCCCTTCTCCCACAGCATCTGGAACATATTCCCACTTCACCACCGTTTATGGTCGAGCCATCACCAGCAGGATGCATCGACATCTATGGAGCTCCCGGCCCCCGACTCTCTGATTTTAAAAGCCCCCGAAAGAGAGGCCCCGCTCGAGGGAGCAGCCGGCCAAGCCGTGCCCCCACAGATGCACTCATTAATGGCCTCGCTTGCTGGGGTCACGGCCCTATTTACCAGCCTTAATGGCCAGAAAGGGTGAAGAAGGGGCATGACGCCCGGGAGAAATATGACATGAGGGAGCGTCTGGTTGCCAGGTTGCAGGTGTTCAGTCTGATGTGAGAAGTAAATGCTAGATAATGAACTTTTCTTTTTCTTCCTACTTATCTTTAGCTGTGCTTTGTTACGGTTTACGGGCTTGTAGTGCCACAACAGAGCAAACTACACGAAAATGCTCAGTTTTACTGTCAACAGCTCTCTGTGCTTCATAAACATTTAAAGTAAATGGGTATAAAGTGAAACTACGTGCGCCCGGAAAAAGCCGCAAAACTTGTTTGTAGTCCTGTCAAAATACTTGTTAGAACGCAGCAAAGCACTTTTAAGGCACTTGTAAAATAGTGTAAACATCATAAGTCTTTGGTAATTGTTGCCACGGGAAAATGAACAGTACAGGAGGGGCATGGCGTACTGGAACGGGCTTTAGAGTCGACACAGAGGCTCTAAATCAGTGCGTTCAGCGTTACTGAGGGGTAATATTGCATATCATTGCACATAGTGCTGCTTACCGTACAGTTCAGTATGTTGCTGATTTATTCGGTTCAGTGTGTGCCTGTGTGGATGTGTGTGTGTGTGTTTGTCCTGACTCATTTTTATGGAGTGTGCTTTACCTCTTGTGAGGGATTTGGAGCCTGCAGGAATTTTCCACTTTGGGGTCAGTAAAGTAATACATGTTCCGCTCACGCTGCTGTCTACTGTTGCTACGACTGTCAGTCATACTTCGACAGCAATGGCTTGAAACAATGCCGGCAGTATTCTGATTACCACACGAGCCACGCTGCTTTGATTAACTGTAGTATTAACGTGCTAAATTAGATGTCAAGGTGGTGGAAAGGAGGATCCAGATGTGGACGGGGTTTAAAACAACAGGTAATCTTTAATAGATGATGATCGGGGAAGCCAAATCCAAAAATAACAGATACTAACAGAAACCACATTTATGATCAAAGTGAAGAAAGAAACAGGAGGCGTCTCTAAAAAGTGAGCAGGGCAGCACAAACACTCAAACTTACACAGTAAGATTTTGGTCTGTCAAAGGTGAACGATGACACTTGTGTCTTACAGTGAGAGAAAAGAAGTCCAGCAGGAAACAATACGGCAACACCAAAACAATGAGGATGGGTCGGGCTGTCAGTTGTGGTCTATTTCCATATCAAATGCTACTTGAACAACTGCTCTTCTTCTCCTAGTTCCTGAAGGCTGCACCGGCATATGTAGACTGAACATTGTTACTTTTGTATATTGAAGAGCGACGTTATACAGGCAAACCAAAGCTCATAAAATCATTGTTGCACAGTTTAGCAGGTAATAAACTCATATGATGGCTAAAGTTGAAAAGTCTATAGGTGGCGTTAGATACACCCACGAAGGAGACGGAAATGAGGCAAAGGTGGGACAAAATAAAAAAAACAGTAAAGGACTAAGTAGCCTACAAATCAAGACATTGATCTCAGATTACAGAAGAGAAATAAAACCGTTGCTCGAGAGTTGGGATATTGTTTTTTGACCTGGAGCTGAGACCACCCCACACACATATAATCTGTCATTGGAATCTAAACTACAACTAAGCATTGAGCGATTTATCTATCAATTAATCTCTTAAACCTGGCTGATTCCGAAGAGGTGAAGCCTGCCCAAAACCATGCATGCACAGGGAGAAAATGCAGCTTCTACTCAGAAAGACTTTTTTCAACCCTAACTCCAACTTCCTGCCTGGCAGACGTCCTCTTTCCTCCGACTGCCAGCGTTAAAAGTTTAACAAGGTCAATCTGCAGAAACTGTCAAGACCAACAGCCCTGTTGACAAGACAAAGCTTTGCATTTAATACTTCATTTGTCAGGGGGTTATCTCAAGTTCAGTGGAAACCACATCAAGAGGCAGATTGAGGCTGAAAATAGCAACAAGACTCAACCTCAAACATCTGACCTTACCGCCCGACATAGGTTGTTTGGAAAAAGGCCTGAAGCGGTTTAACTTCTGTTGAGTGTGTCCACAGACGTTTGGCCGTGCTCTAACAAAAAGCCACAATCATACCCCAATAGCTTTGGCTGAGATTAGACATTTGAGGCAAACAATTTATATTTCCATTCATCCTTCAAATCTCTGATCCTGTCAGACGGTTATGGTTGTATTCGACTCGCTTCTCCTCAAAACAATTCATCACACTTAACGTTTGCAAGTTATGTAATCCGAATGATTCCTGAGATATTTAGACTAATATATATTGACAATAAATAAATGTCTTTCTACCGTCCGTTCCATTATCACATAGAAGCAAAAAAAAAGCTTCTTTAAGTGTCTTTAAGTATCTTTAAGTGTCCTCAAGGGTCAGCAGTGATGGGCTCCAGCCTCCATGATTACGCCTCTGATAAAGGTGTAGAGCCACTTTGACCTATAAATACCTGCAGATGCTTTTCACAGGACTCATCCAGTGAGCTGATGCTGAAATGAACCCTGCAAGAAGAAGCTTTTACCATCTCTAGGACTTTAGATATTTACCACTTCACAGTTTAGACAAATTGTCGGTTTACACCTGAACATCTTTGTTCATTCGTCCACCAAAAACAAAACAATGAACAGCTGTTGTGTTTTTAGCGGAAAAAAAACCAAGGGGAAACTGCTTCCCACCAAAAACCCTTTGAAGCAACAAAACACTACCAGCAAAATGTTTTTGTGGACCGGTGAAGCTAAGGATTAATTGTTTTGGGAGAACACACAGCCTCATATATGATGTGAAATTAGCACGTCATATCAACGTCATATCCTCAATGATAAAAATCCCAACAGTGTAGTAAAGTAGAAGGAGTATTATGGATTATAGCTGCTTTGCTTACTCGGCAAACAGCCACCATGGAGGGAAGCATGACAACAACCTTAAACATGAAAGAAATCTTACAATAGAATCGTTTCTCAAAATAGAAAATCTACCTTTTCAGAGAGGCCCAGTCAAGAAATCAATCAGAGCACAAATCAATACTGACGCTCTGGTTTGACCTCAAAAGATCCATTCATGTCAGACATCCATTGACGATGAAGAACCAAAGCAGTTCTGCCAAAGGAGGTTGAACAATTCAATGAATTCAAGGGTTTAACTTACTTCCTCCAACATCAGTTTGGAATTTTACTTTGTGTGGGTGACATTGTGTTAAGCACCTTGTCTATACTTCTGACGAAGATGCTCTGTTCACATTTCATTGCCAACAGGAATATCAACGTGTTCATGTTTTTGTTTTCTTACCACTAATCACCATAGACTTTGCGTGTGCAAACTGTAGTCAGTGACGTATTAACAGTGTGGCTGAGGAGTGTGACTGCAGCCACCACGACAAAAGACACCTGACTAGTTCTCCCCCTACATCCGTGCATGACTGGGTTTGCACATCAGATCAGGTACATCATCACACTTGAGGATGCTCCGATTTCGCCTTTTTAACTGAGTCAGTGCGACCCGAGTCACAGGCCAAATGTAATAGTGTGACTCATTTTTTTATGAGGCAGCAAATATGTTATTTCTGGGACAAATACTGCAGAAGCAGAGCTTATCAGAATGGTGTCCGTGGAAGAAATCCTCAGAGTGAGGGGATTTTTTTTGCAACAATGTGAAATTGTGATGTAATTCTGCTTTTTCCATGTAGGTCACTACTTTAACATTAATTCAGGTGTGTTATTAACACAACCATATACAAAGTAGTTGGCAATTATTGTTCTTGTGGTTCATTTCAAGCCTCAAGATAAACCAGCTAATGAATTTGTCTTTTTGCTCGTGTGGTAAATATTGATATAATCCATGACTAATTGGCAATCTCCTCTTGTGCAAGGATGCTGAAAAAACGTTTGACGTGATGCAGCAGCATTTAAAAAATCGAGCTCCTCTCCTGAACATGATATACAGGAAGACTGCAGCCTGGCAAACTATTGATTTCTGAACTTTCACCACAGAGAGGCTGAGGAGCACCGTCATATTTTTTATTTGTGCAGTGTAACAATGTTTTGCTCTCTTAAAAGCAAGAAAGGCAACAGCTCCAGCCACCCAGGTATACTGCCTGCCCCTGCCCCAGGAGAAATGTGCTCACCAGGATGCTCAAACTCTGACATCCTTGGACTTTGCAGTAAAAACACAACATAAAAAAAAGCCACTGTTAAAAAGCATAACCTTCATAACAAAGATGTTTAGGAATAGAATGCACAAATCATTTAATCGTTTGCAGAAAACCTAAAGGGTCCTGTATATAATAAAGCTATTTTTATTCCACCTAGAAAAGACGAGGACAGAAACAGTGAGTCGGTGGAACTGTTTTTATCTGATGCAATACAGTAAGAATATGCCGAAACGTTTCAGTGCGCGGTCATTATGAAACAGGTGCAGCTGACAAACCTCGAGTGGGGCTTTTTTCTGTTTAGAACAGGATCGCACTGATATGCAAACCCTCTCACATGTCAAACAATCATAATTAGTTCTGGCAAACACCTACGGTGGAGGCTAATTTGCAGTCTGTTATTTCCCTTCTGTGAACTTGTAGCAATGCCTTCCATGAACAACCGTCTACTGAATGACTTTCAGCGGAGGATTCATGGCAGCAGCTGCTTTGACGCCTCAGCCATCAAGTCACACACACACACACAAACAAACAGACACCACGAAAACATCAGAAGTAAACACATACGTGGACCTTGAGCACACAGCCTAAATGTATGCACTTGATGTAAAGTATGATCCCGAGTAAAATCAATTTGTGTAAAAACTCATGATGGTCTTTTTTTTCCTGTGACAACTGCTTGAGGAAATGAAATCCCATTCAATATTTCAGCAACTAAAAGATCCTAAAGGCCTCACGTGGCCCCTTCTTTGTGGGACGTCTCATTGAAATAATGCTTTCGGTAGCACTTTCCACAAACTTAAACATGGCATTAACCCTGGCCCAAACCTTAACCTATTATAATCGCAGCCCTTAAACCACATATGCCATACCTCAGTGGCAACTGCAACATGAAGAACATATTGAACGAGTCAAATATCTGTCCTTTTTAAAGGCTAATAAAAGGTTGAAATGCAGGGAGCAGCACCAGCAAGGGTTTGCCTGAAATCGTTGTTCCTGGATATTTTCATCAAAATCAAGTTTTCAAAAACGTAATTCAACCCAATCCTAATAATAACCGGAGTAAAATGTGACCTTGACAAGATTAGGATTTTAAATGTTAAAAGTACTTTAGGTATTCAAAATGAAGGTAGAACATGGATACACACACTTTCGCTAAACTCAAGTCCAACTACTGCTTCCGCAACCTTGACTTTATCCTGCTTGAGGATTTAATCCAGCGGGCTGGGCTGCCATGGTGGGGGTCAAGGGGTCTCACTCAGAGACCCAAGGTGGTGACCTGCCAACTGTGGGATTCCAGCCTGGTTCCAATCCACTTCTCTAACCTGTCGGCCCCCACTACCCCCAACATTAACTTAAAACTTGACCAAAACAAGCCAAGTCTATGGTACAAAGTGCAAAAACTAGCCTGTGGTGACTCATGTAAAACACAGCCGCAGACTGAACTGCAGGATGACAAACACCTCTGATTTATATCTTTTTAAAAATAGCCTTAAAAGAGTAATAAATTCACAAACACAAACAAGCAAACAAATGAGAAAACAATACTCTGGATTGAATGGACCAGCATAATTGCACACTTGTAATTGCACAGGATCCCGCTGGCACACAGACACAAAGGCACTGAGGGGGACGTGCAGAAATTAAATTGCTCAGTTTACGTCCACCTGAGTCGACACTTTTTCTTGATGTGGCGAGCAGAAACACCGCTTTGAGACAAACAGAAAAGATTGAATGAGATATTCATTAAGGAGTGCAGGGGTTTGCAGCCAGCTGGCCTGTTTGCTCCACAGCTCATGCTCATTCATCAACATGGTAATTGATAGTTCATCAACACAAACAGTCAAAATGACAGGAAACCTCCTCGCTGGCATCTTGTCACACAAAGTCGAATCCTCATGTCGTGACAAACGATGTGCTCTCCCGAGTTTCCCTCAGAGCCATTCGCAGTGACGTGAGGTGGACAACTGCTCAGGTCATTACATCACACAATCACATCGGTCACTCGAATCACCAGAATCACGCTGTTAGTTATTTGATGATTAAAATAAAGATAAAAGCAGAAATATCAAGCTATTTCTACTGAGAGTTTTTTGGTGTTTTTTTTTTTTTTCCCATTAGAAATGTGAGTTAAATGACACCAAACAAAAACAACCTTTGATATTTGCCACCTACGTCATTTGCTCGGCTGTCTTTGTTACTGGAGATACCGTTTTAATAAGACCCGGGGTGCGATATTTGAACACAGGCTCAGCAGAGGTCTATTTTTGGAAACCAAATGTTTTCTGTTGTCGTGCTTTCACATAGTTCTCTCTACCGAACTACTCCCTCGTACCTATTCTCTCTTTTCTCCATCCTGCAGAGGATTCTCCTCTCCGGATGTATTTATAGCCCGCCCTGGTGTCCTGTCAGAGTCGAGCTCTTGATGTGACAGTTATAGTGGATCTGATCGAGTTACACACACATGCATGTGGACTGACGTGTTTTACAATCTGCACTCAGGTCCAGTACCATAACAAACCAATGGCTCGAGGCTGTTAGCCTCTACCTTGTGATCTTCATGGTAGGCCCCTGTCCCAATGGGATTTAATTTAGGCAAATAACAGCCAAGAAAACAATTAAAGTTGTGTTTCGGTAAGTACTTCTTCAAGCTTAGAGCCCTGAGCAAGTTAAAACCGATAAATGTAAGACTTGTGCTTCCGACTTCACTTCACATTGGCAAACAGAATGGAGAGTCCAGTACAGCTGTTGGTGGATCTTTTACTTTTATCTTTTAACTCAGTGTAACAGTCTACACTGTGGCGATGCAGTACATACACTAAGCAGTATGTATGTATGAGTCATTAAAAGAGGGCAAAAAAAGCAACATGAAACATCGACAAGCCACACGGTGCACAGAACTCTTGGGTCCTCGAAACTCCCAAGGTCAAGCTCCAAATTATCACTTCAAAGAAGCAGAGTTTATGCAATTTTCACTCCACAACAACAACAAAAACACCTTGATTTCTGAGATCTGATGTGGACTGGAACCCAAGGAGGGATTATGGTTGATAGAACAGCAATACTGCTAAACCAAAATGACAGGTACACTGGCCAAAACTCTGCTTGTCTGTTTTCCTGTTTCTTGTGCCTTGTTTTTAAAGCCTGTAAAGCACTGTGTGCTTTATCTGTGTGAAAAGTTCTATGTAAATAAAGTTTGATTTCTGATAGTTTTTTTTTCATTAGATGTCACATGTTAAGAACTTATGGTTTTGAGAGGTATACATGCATTTAAACATCTTCTGATATGATATATACAGTACATATGAAATACTATATTTTTTAATTTGGAGCTGCACTTTCCTCAAAGGAATTTTCTCACTGAGCCAATGGATATCAGATTGTAAATGTAGAATTCAAAATGTTCTGGTTTAAAGAAGGAATATGGACTAAACACCCACATACAGTATATACATAGACCACACACACACACACACACACACACACACACACACACAACACACACAGGTCATATTTCACTTACAGTTTGCTGAATCACTCAAGCCACAGAATCAATATTTAACACAACAATGGCTGAAGGTCTTACTGCTACACAGCAGTGCAGGTAGGTGTCATTTACCCGCCGGGCCCAGTAGCGACCACTACACCCACGAACCATAGAAAACAATTACTAAAACAATGAACGCTCGATGAACACTGCCACCTAGTGTACAACAAAGACATGTCTTCAATATTACATAGTTCCCCTTTAATGGGAACTTATATTTAAGCACTGCGTCTAGGTATATCGGTCCGTGTGTGCAAGTTTTATGTATATTTCAGGTGTTGACAGTTGTATGGCCTTAACTATGTGTGCATTCAGCGTGTGTGTGTGTGTGTGTGTGTGGGGGGGGGGGTCCAGCGGTGAGAATGCTGTTGCATGCAGTTTCTAATTAGGTCACCCACAAACCACGTGAATACACACAGCAACAGGTTATAGACAGTCTGGTTAAAAATAAAAGCTCAGACTCACATGCTGCAGAATGTAAAGAGGAAAATAAACCTTGTGTGTCAGTGCTGGATCAGAAACGATGCAGCTCCAAACAGATCTGAACGGTGTCGGTCAAAGGCCGCGGCTCAGCTCTGACATCGCTTGGTCATGTCTGAATCATCTATAAACATCTATAATCCTGGTGGGATTAGGGTAAGCTTAGTGAGGCAGAACAGAGACATTAACCTCCAACGTGTGAGACTGGATCTCTTCGTTTATTTCCCATTTTCTTCCCCCTGCCAGTTGCCTTTACACCTTTATACTCGGAGCCTGACATGAAGACATGCATCATTGCTCAAATTTTGGTAAAGAGTAGCTGCTAATGTTGCTAACTAGCCCAGAGGCGAGCTTTCCGAGTTTCTGGCACATACACATGGATACAGAGAAAGACTCAAGGAGTTCATGTCCTTAAAAAAAATAGGAGTCAGGATACACACCTTTAACACTTTCAACAGAAAAAAACTACAACACCCACAATTCCAAGCTTCCGTAGATCTCAGCTGGTATCACACAGACAGTTTGGCTACTTTGAAAAGCTGTAAAAATCCAGTAAAAGACATTTACAAGCCTTTGAGAATCTTCACACACTTCATCCCACATTTAGTTTCCATTGATTAAAAAAAAAAAAAAAAAAAAAAAGCGGGAGAAGACAAGTCGAGAGAGGAGATGAAATGAATCCAGGAAATGGAAAATGAAAACAGAGCGAAAGGAAACTGGAGCAATATTTTATGAAAGGCAGGTAAATGAGCAGCAGCAAGCAGAGAGGAATGACGCAAAGGCATACGCATACTACTGTATTGCACCGGTATTGGGTACCCACACACACACACACACGCACGCACGCACGCGCGCGCGCGCGCACGCACGCTCACACAGGTGGTAAGGAGAGACAGAAAAAAGAAAGAAAGAAAGGAAGGGAGGAATAAAAATTTTAATAAGGGATAAGACCAGATGAATGCAGCGCCGTGGAAATGTGAGCCTGGGGCGGTCAAGTGTAACAGAGGAGCACAACTACACACAATTTGCACTGGTAGCAGCAGAAATACAATATTTGCTGGTATCGATCACTGCACATGAATGATTTCTTGTGCACAACAATACACACACACACTTTGGCAACATGTATTGATTAACGGCCAGCCGCTTGGTACAGTGCAGATGAAAACGGCTGCTGGAGAGAATCCCATGGAGACAGGCCGACTATTTCTGGACTCCATATCGTCCAGTTCCCTCTCCCCGGCGACTGCAATATTAAAGGGAGGAAGGCAACTGGTGGTATGAAATATGTACAGCATCATTAGGAATGACCGTCGAGTCCACAGAGAATAGAGAGGGACTGCAGGATGAATCAGGATCAGTGTGCACCATCTCATCTTCCAGCACACACAGGTTATTATTGCTGTGCTTTGTTGATGTTACTTTTGTCTATTTGTACTGTGTGTACTTTCTTTGTAGTTCAAAGAAAAACTGACATCAGAAATTCCATTCGCAAGTGACTATAGCCAGTAACTTTGACCTTTTCCACAGACTACATGACGAGTTAAACACTAGGAAAAGGTCTTGCTTGCATATTATTAGCAACGATGCTGACAATGCTGCACATTTCTGCTTATGAAGCAAAAAAATGGTGACAATACACTTAATTATACATAGAAATTACTGTGGGCCTGTATATTGTAACACGCACCCATTCGACCTTTTTTTTTTTTTCTTTTGCAAAAAATAAACTAAACAATTATAGGCCAGTAGTATACAATGGTGTATTGTTTGAGGCCATAGTAGTGCATCAATTTGACAGCAGGAGAGAAAGAAATGGATCTTATTCTGAGAAATTTCTACTATAAATGGCAAATATTGAACATATCTAATATAAAGGCCACTATATTAGTGGTCACATAAACCTAATTTATATAATCAAAGAAAAGAAATAGAAAATTTTAAAGCATTCATAGATGTTAACATGTCCATACATTTCTATACAATGTTAAATAAATGTTTTAAGCTACACCTTGAACCATCTGAGTAAATCTTGCATGATCCTCTGTATACAGCTACAGCACACAATTGATGTACGACCTTATTTTCAAGAACCCTACATGTTATGTCAGATCAGAAGGAATCGTTTATATGCCTGAAAGCTGTTTTTCACCTGTCAGTAGAAATGAAAGAAAAACAAGTGACATTTAAGGGGTGCAATTCAGTTTTCTTACAACTTCAAATGCCACCTTTGACTGGGAAACACCAAGTTTGAAGCATTCCAGTTGATTAACATTGCAAGTCAGAAAACAGATCCATGGAAGCTGGATGTTTAAATAAAACAAACACTGTAGTTCTTTTTTCTTTTTTTTTTTTAAAGGAACGGCACAGCTGATGTACTGAAACATGCTTGGGATGGAAGAAACAATAAGTAATTGCCACAACTCCGTCTATTCTGTCTGAGTGACGCATTAGCCGTGCTTATATAGTCACGGGGAAAAAAAGAAGATGAAAGAAGCATGGATGGAGTTATTGGAGATCAGGTTTTCACACTGGTTTGACTGTTCAAGAGTCCACCAGCTGAACAAAATATCAAATATAAGTCAGAAATGAACCTATCATTACAAACCCAACTGCCATTTGGGAGAAATCAATCCCCGACTGTGAAATGCACACACAACCTCACTAAAAAATACTTCATATTAAGCTATTCAGTGCATCCAGGGAATTGTGGGAAAAGACTGCTGCAGGGCAATCAACCAGCGAAGCATACTTAGCATGTTGCGCTCGTTCCAACGCCTTTCAGTGATGTTGCACCAGGAGTTGTGCAGCTATCTGCTTATTAAAGACTGTTATTCAGTCAGAGGATAAAATATTCTCAGAAGTATCAATCACTTCTGTGCTGGCGCTATTTTTTGATGTAGGTTTCCAGACCCACGCTATTCTTTATTGTGGTCTGATTACTGTGATTACGTCTTGCAAAGTGTGCACAGTGGGACTGATTTTGCACGCAGGAGTATAGTTGTTAAACAGCATTGTCAACCTTGATGATGTACTGGTATGCGACGCCCCACTGTGTGCTCTAAGAGCTTTAGTTTGAGTGTTGCTTTTTATTATTCCACCTTTGTAAAGTTGAAGTGTGTCACAGAAAGAAAAAGCATCTTAAATGATTGTGCTTCATTGTGCGGACCAATTTCTTTTTTAAATGATATTCACAATAAGTGTCTCTCCGTGGTTCACAAGTGGAAGGCTTTTCATATGAAACATCAACCGCAGGATGTTCAGTTGCCATGAATAGAGAACAGCAGTAAGTAAACAGGATTGTAGTTGTTTGATGAAGAATTAAAACATAGTGGCACACAGACAATCACCATATGCTTAACAGGCAATTCTGCTCATCCAGATTCACAGTTGATGACAAGATTGTGTGTAAGTTGCATCATGCAATTGATTTGTTTTTGTCCTCTCACCAGACTCAAAGATTATTGTCAATTGTGATGAAGCAAAAGATGAATTTCTATAAACCACACTGAAGCAGCTCCTTGATGGAGCCTTCATTTGTCATAGTTCAGGGCATTAAGGAGTGAAAGACCGAGAGGAAAGAAATTCATTCCCAAACCAGAACATGCATCCCGGTATGGTACCGCAGGCTGACGCTGGTACCAGATAACAATGGGCGAAAGGCAGAGTCCATCCTGGACAGAGCTTCAGAGAGACACTGTCATACAAGTATATATTTACGTCAATGGAGAACAATGGGTCAAAAGGTAACCACTGTTTTTAGGGGTGTGAGGGAAAGAGAGACTCAAAGACAACAAAAAAAGAAAAACAGGCCTAACCAAGTATTCTAGTCAAAATAACTAATGTTTTCATGTACAAGGCAATATCACCAAAAAAGTTGTTTTCAGATAGACAGATTTGATTTTGGACTCCAAGACCCTGACCTACTGAAGGTTTGCACAGACAATAACAGACACAAGCTTGATATTGCATAAATATCTGCGAATGTCTCTCTCCTGACAGGAAGTTGCAAAACTCTCAATTTACAATGCAAAATGTAAGATTCAATGTCTGAAAATGTTAACATTGTTTATGATTGCATGTTGTTTTGAAAGAAATCAAAGCGAATTAGCTCAGTTTTGAACAAAAATGCTGCTTTTATTGTGCTAAGCAGAAGTTTAGCTTGTAACTCTCTGGATCTCTTCAGCCGCTACTTCTTCCTGGTGAACGTGAGCTTTTCCTTTATACTGCCACTGATGCGCTCTAAGGTGAAATAGTTGGGTTTTCTTGGTGTCTTTTTGAATGTTAAAGGCCCATGGGAGAGGTATGATGTAGTTGGGGCTACTGAAATGGAGCTGAATTTAAGCTTTGGCTTTTTAAAGTTTTAAATTAAAACATAATTTGCTCATCCCATTGATGGATTGGCTCATTGCATGGAAGAAATGTGAAAGGTTCTGCAACATGGCCTTCGATGCAAGCATCGAGCTTGTACTGGAACCATAACCTGATCATTCGGTCCTCAGACGACAATATTACCAGACTGCAGTGTTATTCTACTGTCAGAAATCGACATTCAAATCAAACTGCCCAAATTGGGACTCTGAATGCCTTTGTGTCTACAACAGTACAAGTCATGCAACAAATCTTTATAATAACAAGTCGCCACTTCCTTTTTACTACAGAAGTGACAGCCTGAGATAAGAACGACCAGCCACATGGCGTTCCGCTACAACACGAACTGTCCCAGTGACAGATCACAGGCTGCATTGACATTTGTGAAAGCACAGCCAGTCCTGGTCAGCTGTAATGTCAGGCAGATAAACTGCATAGGAGGACAGTAAATTCACTGACACAGAAGCCTGGTCACTATGTTACACCGGCAGGATCTCCAGACGAGTTGCATCTCTGCTGTGATTTAAAGCTGTTTCACTGGACCGCGAGCGCGACGTGATTGAAAATCCACAAAACCTGATCTTGTAAACATCTCGGGGATAAACAGTAAGACGTCAATTTAATAAACATAAACTGATTAACTGGAACAGGTTTTTGACTTAATTCTTGTGATTATGGTTGATACCTCATGAGAATCTACACCTTTAAAACGCTTGTTGTCATGAGATTGCTTGAATTTGTTCGAGGGATTTTGAGTTATGTCCTCAATAGATGTTTGTGCCTCTTTCTAAATGAATTAGACGGCATTAATGAAGCATGGCATGTCGTACCAGATCATGGCATTGCTGAGGTCAGAAGCAGGCTTGGCCTGTAGCTCATTTGTGTGTAGTGGGTCTGCTATTTCTCATTTTCCTCTTACAGCCATCACAATACTTACAGGGTTCAGGTCTGGCTTGCTGGCCAGCCAATCAACAGTAATGCCGTGGTCAGCAAGCAGGTTCTGAATAGATTGGGCACGATGTGCAGGAGCCAAGTATTAGTGAAGAAGAAAATCAGCATGTCCGTTAAACTTGTCAGCAGACAGATGCATGAAGTACGGGGTTCTATATGTGCTTCACGGGCAGCTGAGAATAATATCATATAAAGATGTCTCGATCAGAAATGTTGGCCTTGAATCTCGATTTAATTTTCTCGAACAGAGTATCAGCCAATCCAGATGTTGGTTATATCCAATATACTAAAATAAAAACGAATAATGATCACTTTCTATTTTAAATAACCTTGTGTGTTTGTACCTACTTTGCTGTTTTATGATACCCTGCATCTAAAAGTTTTCAAGGTGTCATGGTCTCATGGTTACATACAATTTCTATGCTTCAGACCAGCGATTAAAGCCCCTGTCTATTGGTCATTTACTTAACGCAGCATACATATCACTATTAGTGTGTCTATACATTATTAAAAATATCTGCATTGCTCATTAGACAATGAGAACCTCCTCATCTCAGACTCGGAGCGATCGGTCCCCAGTGTACAGCAATTTCTTTCACAAAGCAAATAAATTAATAAAAAATGAGATTCTATCACTTAAATTATTTGGTACATGGCAAATGACTCACGGCATTTGTATTACTCGTTGGTATTATGGGCCTGGCATGTCTCATTTCCCTATAATATTCTGCAGGATATCAAAAATGCTGGTGCCAGGACAGTTAGCCAGCCAATCAACAGTAATATTGTGGTCAGCATACCAGTACCGAATGGATTTGGCACAATGTGCAGAAGCTTGTTCCTGTTGAAAGAGAAAATCAGCATCTCCATTAAGCTTGTGAGCAGACAGATGCATGAAGTGGTTCACTGGCAGCTCAGAAATAATGCCATATAGGGAAGCCCCAATCAGAATTTTAACCGTTAAGCTTATCAGGGTACACAAGCAGGAAGTGCAGATTCAGGTAGGTAAAAACAAATGATCATTTCAGCCTGCTACTATAGTCATTACTTTTTATTTATGTTTTCGGCGACCAAAAACTGTCAGTCCATATCTCAGCAGGTCCATTCAGCACTGACAATGCAAGAAATCTTGAACTGGGATTTCACTATTATATCATTTCCCACGGAAACATTATATTGTTTGTCACATTCACAGACTAAAGGCGTCGGCTTCCATTCGAAGATTCAGTGTGCTGCTCAAGAATGCTTCGACATATAAACCAGCAATATTCAAATTAAGAGACAACCCAATCCCCCAACTGAGCCACAACTCCCCTATTTAGTAGAAACAATCTGTGTTGTCATTATATATTCATACACCATGAAATTCTGTTTAAAACTCTCAATTCACAGCAGCAGACGTCTCCTAGTCTCATGCTCTGTGGTTGGTTTACTGGTTTTCAATTTTTTGTGTAATAATTCTAAACATGATTCTTATTGCTTGAAAACTGTAACTACAGGCCAGATACCAGCTATTTTAATTGATGCAAACCAAATGAACCTTAGCAAATCGCTGAAGTATCCTCTCTGCGGAAGCTGATATCATTTGTTTGCAAAGGAAGCACCGCGTCTGTCAGAAAAGCTGCAGAGATCTTGATTTGCTCCACAACGCACACATCACTTCCTGCATTGGCCCTGAACATTAATAATGGATGTAGATTACAATGCAGCAAGGATTCCCATTACAGACTGTAGCGGGTATTTCAGCTACACTGAAGCCATGACGCATGTTATCAAACCTGCAGTCCGCTGATAAATGGCTTTAAGTTGGATCTTCCAATTTGAGGACCTTCTCACTGTGTCTCGCTGATGACTTGCTGCTGCAAGGAACAATGTGCTAACGGTGAGACGGTGGAAAACACACCGGGACTCATGCATCTTTCATTCTCACAGCTGAGATTGGGTCATTACGGCACACATGCCGAGAGAGAAGGAGATTGATTCTGCATGTGTTTGCGAATGATTTGCCAAAGCCTGTTGTGTTTCTATGCCACTAACATATCATC
The DNA here is from genome assembly GCF_963383615.2 of Lipophrys pholis. Lineage (NCBI taxonomy): Eukaryota > Metazoa > Chordata > Actinopteri > Blenniiformes > Blenniidae > Lipophrys > Lipophrys pholis. Next base: position 20,041,554 of record NC_137642.1, on the reverse strand, counting down.
ACATAGTCAGGAAGCTTGAAGCCACTTCATAACACCTGAGAATCTATATGGTTAACTCTGTGCTGGCTGTGCTGCTACAATGCAGAGCGGTGTGGCAGATGTGAAGTGTGTAATTAACATTTAAACAAGGACTGCGAAGGTCAGGGTGACTCTCAGCAGGAGATGATGAGTCTGGGCTCCATTTATTGGCAGACGGGGGCGCAACCAGACCCATCAAGCTCACACCACTGCCAGACAATACATGTGAGGCTTTTCCCAAAGTATTCTATACTGTTTCCCTCAATAACAAATAGTTACTGAGGTTTATTTTTTGTTTTGTTGGTTTTCTTATTACTTATTACTTTTACATCTAATGCTCGATGACCAATAAGGTAACAGATTGTTGGGTTTTCTAAACTGTTGAAATCAAGAAAAGGATGATGTTGATGTCAATCAGAGTACAAATGTAAGAGGAGACGTCATCATGGAGAGCTTAAGAGAGTGTAAATACAGTTCCAATTGTGATGAAATGCGACACATATTTTCTGTCATCTTGAACACATTGCAAAACATCATTTGCCATAAATGAACTGGTTATTGGCGAATGAACATCAGAATTTAATCAGAAAGTCAATTAGTGTTTTATTGATTCACAAGGTGCCACTTAGCACCGTCATACAGCTGTTCACCCCCACACAGCAGTAATCAAGTAATGAGTTGTTTTAAAGCAGCGCCAGGGACTGGTATGTCATCATATAGAGGAATGCAGAAACATATTCAATTATAATAAATCAACAGGATATGTTGAGCAGAAACAAACCGATCTTGTTTCAATGGGATTTTCAAAGCGATGACATATATTCTAACGTAATTCGGACACTTTTGTCATTGCGAGGGCCTACAAAGATATCATTGTCACTGCCAGAGGGCCAAACCGTGACCATCGCGTATACTAGTGGGATATATATAAGAGTGAATGCTGGCAGTTTTCTGACCATTTTTATTACATGCTTTTTTTATTGATATTGTACTTACAGAGTATATCAAGCTCATACAATGTTCCTCATTTAATAACATGTAAAAGCAATAATTTATTAAATTGGCTTTGTCTGATATAAACTGTGGTTATATTTTCAAACCGAACATGATTAAACTCTTAGCTTTTGTTCTTAATCTGATGTGACAGCTTGTGGAACAGGAAGTGGCACCATACACCTTTATCAGGCTTTATCACTGACTTTGAACACCGCTAAAAACATTAACCCAGGTATCAAACATTATGCTTGAGCCAATGAATTTATACAATCAGCGTGTGACTCCAGTGAAAAGAGGCTTTGATAAATAACCCGCAGTTAACATCCTTACATTAGTTCCTATCAGAAAGGAATGACTGATTGAGTTGTAGTAAGTTTCTCACCAAGATAACAGTGAAGACTGAAATGTGTTCATCAGTGTCATTATATGGATCTCGTCTTGAAAATGGCTGAAAAGCTCCATCATAAGAAGGAAACAATACGTAGCGCCCATTAGGTGATCAAAACAATAAATGTTTAGCCTAAATATCCCAGGATTTATCCAAAGTGAGTGGTTCAGTCAACTCCAGTGCAGAAATACTAAAAATCCAAAGAGCTGAACACCGAAGACAGAAAGAAATGAGGAGATAGTCTTACTGAAAACTCTTTCAACCCTAACCTTTTCCCAGGTGTAATAATAGAGATCACAGACGCAATGTCAGACCTAGTGGGGATATAAAGGTGTTAACTGTAATAAAAAAAAAAAATAATACAGAAAAGTGGGTATCATACTATCCTTCAGATGTGACTGGGGTAAGAATGACCTCACTTTGTACTGAAATATTTCAGATTTTTATTCTAACTTAAACTAAAATGACAGAAATGGACAGAAATTGTCCATCAAGCTGAAAAGTTCTTACATATGAATTACAAGTTATTAAATTACAATTATTAATGGTGTGATGAGAGGAGAAGAACATACAATGGTAGAAACAGAGAGGAGAATTAGGTGGAAAAAGCTTAACGCAGGAAGTATAACCCAATAAGCAGAGCATTTAGAGGGAAGAAATCACCTCAGGTACAATGGAAATCACAGTCACTCGTGTTCTCTCGCCTGCACGTCCTTCACCAGATCCCTTTACAGTGTTCCTCTTCATCTATTATTCGGCTGATGGGAACCAATTTTCTCTCTTTTCTATGGATTGAGATGCACTATTTATTAAAAGGAGCAAAGATCAAATTGTCAAGGCAACACAATCCTTTTCAAACTGAGAGCGTGGAGAAAGAAATTCAGTGTTATGAAGTGAGAAATGGCCGGCACACCTCAGTGATTCTTCTACCTCCAGGGTCTCTACACACACACACACACACACACACACACACACACACACACACACACACACACACACACACACACACGATCAGATAATGTACAATAAAATAGGTCAGTGGAACCAAGATTATGCTCCTTTATCTCAAAAAAGAAAAGGAAAATGAGTTTTTGTGACCCAGTCAGGACATCTTTGACTTTCATTTATTCTAATGGGGAGTTTTGTTTAGTACATATAAGACTATCATTAAAACCAGAACAACGGTCCAAGTAATGAATATGAATCAAATTCTAAGTCATCAAGCACTTTGAACCGAAAACAAAAAGTGAACCTAAATGTGTCTTTAATATAGTATTTGTTCTGCATTTGAATGTGAGCTGCGTTTACTTCGATCCCCCTCGGTTCCACCTGTTCAGATCGGCTTGCCACACATAATCTCTTCGAATTTTCATTTAACTTGTATTATAGTTGGGAGAATGCATATTCTAAACTTGTTTTATCAAAGACTATTCTGCCTTTTCTGCACAATAATATACATTTTTTATTATTCTGATGTCCGTTATATATAACGTAGGTTGACCACAGGACTTGGGATCAGGTCAAACGTTGAAACGTCTTCACTCTTCTATTTAACCCTTCAAGTCCCCGATCGCTGTGACCGGGGCAGCGTTCTTTACTCATCCTTTCATATGGTTCTTCGGCTAAGTTTTAAATGGCAACCCGGGCTGTTACTCATGACTAGACGAGGGTGACACCTCTTGTCCCCCTCAGAACATCTTTGTCTGACTCATAATTGAGTCGTCAGATTACAAAGCAAGTCATTGAGTCGCCCTATTAGCCCATTGTTCAGGGTCCATGTTTCACATGAGTAAACAGCCTAAAACACAAGAACCTTGTTTCCCTGCTTGGATTCCCAAACAGTCTTGACTCAAAAGTCCCATGCAAACCGACAATCAACCTCTGCCTTGCAGCGAGTGGAGCTGTGACCTCCACGACCGAGAGAAGACAACTTCAGCATTCTCACTTGCAGCACGGAGAGAATGAACAGCAGCATCGAAGGAGGTAATTGGAGGGTTTGGGTCTTTTCGGGAGACATGCAGTCCAAGAGGATTTTCTTTGAAGGACCTCTTTCAAGGCACTTTTTTGTATCTGTGAAGATGAAAGAATTGTAGAACAGACGAGGAATTCACTTCACACAGGTGCCGGAAAGAGACCGCACAAACAAGGTCTTTGTTTCAAACGAGAAGTCTGGGATATTGCCACCAGCTCCTTGAAGATGATGAAGACTCCAAGTGCACCGATATCTTGAAAGCGCTCGGCGACAAGTCAAAAAGCCGAGATGCGGTCACTTCTTTGGGCAGTGAGATTCGGCTTCGGGTTTAACCCTTTTATTTCACAGTGATTGTATCCCGGGACCACGTTTTCTTACCCCCCTCCGTCGCTTTCATCTCACGCAAAGCGCGCCATTTGCACGTCTTGTTCATCATGCCAAAGAGATTCCCCCTTATGACAAAATTCAAAGACCCCATCCCGCGTAGAAATGACTTCTGAGGTTTCGTCAGAGGCCAATTTGTGTCTTTGGCAATCGGAATGTGAAAGATAAAATTATCTTCAGATGTGACTGACTTTTAACATCAAAAATTTCTCTTCTCTCGCAGTTTTTTTTTTTTTTACTGTGTCTTCACAGCAAATCAGCAAGCGAATGCTGTGCGAGGGAACACGTCGCCTCAGAAAAAGGATCCTTTTTAATAAACTGACTTGATATGATCCTCCTTTGTTGTTTGGTCTTGCTGTACGGATTTGAAGAGAACAGCGTGGCCCGCCTGGTGACTTTCACTCTGTGTTTAACTTATTACAGTTTCATGATGATAAGGCTTAAAAAGGGAAAATGCAGATCGATTTAGACTTTGATAATGTTTATCTGCTCTATTTCCGTGTGTTACGTTTGAATGAGGTTGCCAGCAATTTCACTGCGACATTGAATGAGGAAATCCCATTTATATGCTTTAGACCTTGTAAGTCCAAAAATATCATAATATCATTTAAATTTAGTCCCATTTCAGTTTAAACATTCACAATGCGTGTTTGGGTAACAGCTTATTTAAAAGTATAAAAATAACAATTACATTTAGTGGTATAGGTGTAATGTAGGATAACAAGAAACAAATCTGTGATTCACTTGTGTTTTGATTGACTCAGGAGTCATTACAGTACGTACAACACGCCAAGGCAAAGCTGCGTGGGAGGAGCAGGGATCCAGTGATGTAGAAATGATTTCACACAAACCTATAGACTAAATCCCCTCTCCAGCACAGCGGGGATTTATCAGGTGAGCTCCAGCATGTGTTTGGCCCGCTCTTTAATCCTCCACTGAAATAAAGAGCGCAGAGAGGTGTGCTGAAGCAGTGTGTGTATGGCTGGTGGGGTTTTGTTTTGTTTTGTTTTTTATTTCATTCATTAAAAGTCCACTAAAAGTGATTTGTTACCTCTGACTAATGTGTTTAAAAAAGGACTATATTTATTAAAAGACGTTTTATATGACTTCCACTCAGAATGAAAGTCACTCTGTACTGAATACTATCATCAGACCTATACATTTAGGGGAGGTGGATGAAGAGGAAGAGGAAGATAGAAGGAGTAAGGGAGCAAGTAAAGGCTCCTAACCCAAGCTCGACCTATGTTCTCAACAGTTGGAGCCATTCTTTATTGAAAAATAAAAGATTTAAATACACAACAGAAGTGTAGTTGCGGTGGAAAGAAATTAAATAAACAATAACAAAGTGAATCCACGTCTGAAGGATAACAAAAAAACAAAGCTCTGAACATTTTTTTGTAACTCTTCAATGGAAAAGTTATTATAATTTGAAACAGTCCTGTAAAAGTTTATGGCAAAAGAAATACAGCAAGTATATTTTAAAATCTCACATCAACTGTTAACTCTAAATTCACATTCACACACCCCTGCTTTGCGTTTCGTAGAAAACACTTCAACTTCAGAGTTTTCATGTTCTACCTTACCACGGATGAGTTTTATCTAAACGTGTGTGATTGTGTTTGACCCGGGATGGACTGGTGAGGTGTCCAGCCTTCATCCATTGTTGAATATAATAGGTTAGATAGGCAGTATAGAAGATACAGAGATGGATGTTGGAGCCACGGTCAATGAAAAGCATATTTTGGTTTAATCAGAGGCTTTTATCACTGCGGCGCATTTGGTTTCAAATAATTACATAATTAAAATTGCCTTTTTTTTACTGACTCTTTGGTTTCAAAATTTGATCCCTTCCACATTTCTTCCCTTTTCACTTTAACAAATAATTGTGGGCATATGACGGTCTGAAAGTAAACATGATTAATAGCGTATGCCAAACACTGAGATAGATTGACCTGACATGTTTTGCTTCAGTGCACTTTCAGATTTGTACATTTCACTTACAAAGATGTAAAAAGCAAAACATATCTCCTATGAAACTAGTGCAAGACAGAGTTTGTCCAGTTTGAAACATAAACCTTTAAGGTTGCCTATAAGGCAAATTCAAGGCACTTTTATGCAGATTTTACATTATGAAGTGGCATTCAAAAGAGCAGACCCGGGCATCACACCACCTATTTCTCTCTGAGTCATCAAGTGTACATACATGCAAAACAGCTGCCTTGCTTTTATTTTAACTGTAGCAACTGTTCCCTGTGTCTGCAGTTCATGCTTGTTGGTGTACCTTCACTTATTCTGCTGTGTTGAAAGTTTAGAATCACTATCATCATATAAGGAAAAAAAGCTAAGAAATACGAAAAGTTGGAAACAGCACCTTAGCAAAACCTTACTGACACGCCGCTTTCTGTTGTAGGTATATTTATATTGAGCGACTTTTCAATCCGCCCCCGTAAATAGTGAAATGTGTATAAATAGGTATATTCAATATCTTGAATTCTTTCTAGCAACTTCTCTGAGAGTGTTTATTTACACTCGATGGATGAACGTTTTATCCTTCCTCTGGTTTCTTCTGAAATGCCACGGTGCATACAGTCTGCCACCACCACTCTACTGCATTTCTTCCTCCATCGTTAATAACGCTGCCACTCCCTATGCCACAGAATTGTTTTCGACGTGCCACCCGCTCCCTCCCATCAATCAGGCGGCTCACAGGCAGTGATCGCAGTCGCCCCGAGCCGCTCGGCCGGGGCACAGATCAGCAGATTTCCAGTAAGAAATCATCTCCTCTCAGATGTGATTTCATATCTAATTGCTTTTATTGACCGGAAAACGCTCCGAATTGGAGGCCGCACTTATCGGGTTACTGAGCAAAAGAATCAGACGCAAAAGGTGAAGATGGAAGGAAAAGATGGATTCAACAGCGTCACATCACTCGCTGCCTGGATCGACTTTAAGATTAGATGCTGATTGAATGTTAGTTTGGAAAGTTTTAATTACTGAATGCGGAGAAGTTATTACAGTCGCTCCGTTCAAGGAGTCAGTGGATCTATTGCACAACAATCGCTGACAATGAGGTTCTGGTGCACTGAAACTAACTTCCTGAATAGCCAATATGCATGAAATGGGCCTTTTGTCGTGTTACTCTCTGGTTTATTGACCTACAGTTTGTTTCCTGCACCGAGGCTCACAAACCCACATCTCACCCAACAGGTCAAAACGCTGATCAATTGAGTTCCCTTCACGAATCAGGTGTGTTAACAAAAGACTGGGCGTCACCATGAAAAAGGTCACAAAGAGACGCTACTTCAAGTGAGATAAAAATAAAGGGAGGAGGCGTTCATATTTGATAGGAGCAATGAGTGTAGCAAACACCTGAGTGAGTCACTTACAACCAACCCGTTCAGCTGTTCACTAACAGAGCAGAGTTTATCGAACTCCAGCATGACCAGTGTAATTAGCCACGGGAGCAATCACGACACCATCATTAGGATTAACAGAGCGTGCAAACATGAAGAGCAGAGGACAGCAAGCTCATTACAACCCCCGATGACTGCTTGCAAGTTCCGTTTTGCTCTCCCTTACCTAAATGTAAAAATACAACTCGTCAAAGAAATGAACCGCAGTGATAAATCACAAAAGTATGTCCAGCCGCTATTTAAAAACAATGAATCACGCAAAGACTTTCTTCAAAGTATGAGTCAAATGTCCAAAGGAACACTGTTTTAAATAAATGTGAAGCTTTTGAATTCATGTGAACAGTTGTTTTCAAGCTGCAGAGGATTTTGCGCCAAAAAAACACGTATAATACTGCCTATTGCTGGTATTTCTGCTACATGTTTTGTCATAAACGTGTCTCCGAAATAAAACACCCAGGGTGGTCCATAACCAAGACAAACACATAGACAAGTCACACACACTCGTCAGGGGCTGTAGGCGGACAAAAGAATACCCAGAGAACAACCACACGAAAGGAGAACATGCAAACTTTGAACAGAAAATCCTGGAATGGGTATAATGATAGTTTAAACGTGAATCTTTATTTCATTTCTATATTCAACCAACAATCCACATTCTGTTAGTCGAGGATTTGTCCTTAAAAGAATATAAATGTGCATGATATTGACGCCTCAGTAGAAATTGCCGTTAACTTTGAATGAGTCCATCCAAGTCAAAACTCTTTCTTGCACTAAAGTATTGAAGCTGTTGCACCAAAAATTGGAAAAAATATAAAAAAATTGTCAAAAGCAAGTCTCACAGAGGATTACCACATGCGCAGTCAGATTTTTACACAACGTATGAAACCCTAATACTACTTACTTAATCCACAAAAATACGCAACTTGTTCTGATAGTTATTCTAATCAAGATAAATCTAGTCACGGGGATAATACTGTCATCATCTCAAAACTATAGTGTTTCAGACACGTGATTAGGAGAATTTTCTTTCTCTTTTCAAAAGTAAAAATGATTAAGAATTTATCATGTCTCATGTTTATACTGGAGAATTATAAATCGCCACTAGCTGGAGGTCAGTTTCCTCAGGAGATGGATCAAACCATGTGAGGCAGATGGGGAGAATATCTTCTTTTTAAGCGTACAAATATCGTTTTGTAAATATTAGCCAGTTTAAATGAATTGGTTCGTTGGCTAAAATGATATACCGAGGGAAAATTATCCTAGAACTTTTTATGCCCTGGATCCTCCTGTGATTTCTGCCTTGACCAAGGTTTTGTAAGTCATGGTTTACCTGGAATGAACAGATATTGTAAGGTGGCAGTTGTGACATGATGTGAACTGACACTTTTCTCTTAGAGGCACTCGGATGTTTTCAAGAAAAGCGTCATGCCTTTATATGACAAACCACCTAAAACCTCAGACTTCTCTCTTTCTCCACTCCATCGATATGGATGTTTTGATCTCCTCCACTCATCTACTTCCAATTACAGAGCAGGATTATGGGCCAGCTGTATTCCTGAACGCCGGCGTTTCGTTTCGCTTTGTAGTATTAGGCTCACTGCTTTTCCTAATTATGAATAATAAAAGTGATTCATAATGGAAAAAGCTTTCGAACTTCACACGCACACAGACACTGAGTCAATCACACACACGGTGGCTGCCAGAGACGCCGAGTTAAAAGGACATTTCTTGGCCAGCCGATGCTGTTTTTTAGCAATTACTTCAAGATCGATGGAATAAAAATGTTTTTCTTATTTCTGTTAATGCTTCCCAACACTTCTGTCATTGTTCTGCTCTTTAGCCTCTGTGGCACGAGCAGAGTGGTCATAAAGAAAAGACACACAAGCACACACTACCTCCCACTGTGTCCCAAACACACACACACACACACACACGCAGTTTGTCTACGGGCTGCGCTGAGCCTTGTCATTGCATGTGGGGGGGGGGGGGGGGAGAACATCTGTTACTGTTGTGGTAACAGCTATGGTGAAACTTCCATCTTCCTCCATATTTTTCCAACAACCTCTCGTAAATAAAGAGAGCATGAACTCCGGAGTGCAGTTTGCGTCCAATCAGCATGACATATGCCAAACACTGTGCTGTTCCACCACAAAACCAAGATGTGCGACAATATCACACGCTGGATTTCCGTTATCTGATGAGGTCTTTGGTCGATTACACCTTTGACTTTTGGTTTCAATTTACTTCGGGGTTTCTAAGTGTATTATTTCCATCTGCAGTTTTTCTACTTTGACATTGTCTTGGATTTACAACTTTTCACAAAGCAACATTTTCCTGACAATTGTGTGAAACTTCTAAAAAACGTTTCAGTAAATTATACCTGGTTCCTTACATTAAATGGTATTTCATCTGAAAACATTGGTGATACATGCTTTAAATAAATGTGGAGACAACATAACTACATTTGATATTCAACCCAAAGCCATTACATTTTGGTGCAATCGTAGAAAATGTTCAGTGGCCAAAACGTTGTGAAAAGCCTTAAAGTGATTCTCCAGTTTGACAAAATTATATAGAAAAAAACCCCCAATAAAACTGAAGTAACTTTTTCAGACTCACATGCTTCAGACAGGAGTGGATGACATCATTTGAAGACTATCATGCTTGACACAGCACTATTTAATCTGCCTGAGATTTTATTACAAAGCGAGCGGTAATGCAGTTGGCTCACCTGAGTGAACACAAATTAGAGGGAGGGAGAGAGAGAGAGAGAGAGAGAGAGAAGTGATACAACTACAACAAATAATTCATCCACCCGTCTTCTAAAAGGTTTTAGACAGCGTACACCCTGCACAGGTTCAAACAGAGACGGACAACAAAACACACAGTTTTGCACCTTATCGTCATCAGTTCACCTGGAATTGGAGGAGAAACCAGGGAGAACATGCAAACTCCCAAACTATCGGCATGAAACAAGGGAAAAGAAGGTGATAGCAACAGGTGCACATTATCCTCAGTTTAGGACTCTGAGTTTAGAGTCCAGGAGCGACGACGTGGACGGTTCATGTCTCTGCAGGCTGGTCCACAGCGGGTCTCGTGCCCAGCGTCTGGCCTGCTATCTTTAATGTGGCCGAATCTGCTCTCAACGCACCATTTACCTCACAAACCCCCGGCCATAACTCATCCACCCGGGCTCTCTCGGGAACATGTCTTCTTCCCCTCCTCCACTCCTCCTTTCTTTACTTAACAAGGTCGGGAGACAGAACGCGGGAGAAGACATTTGTCACCGGCCTGGTGGTGGAAGAGAAGCTGCACGCGCTGTCGCCTGTGTGTGTGTGTGTGTGTGTGTGTGTGTGTGTGTGTGTGGGTGTGTGTGTGTGTGTGTGTGTGTGTGTGTGTGTGTGCGTGTATGTGTGTGTGTGTGTGTGTGTGCGTGTGTGTGTGTGTGTGTGTCTGTCTCAGCTTCTACAAGTATGGAGAATCTATTGTGGCGAGGAGCAAAAGAACAAAAAAAAAAGTGCTCATCGTGGATCTTTGAGCGTCTGCGAGCGTGTGTGTGTGTGTGTGTGTGTGTGTGTGTGTGTGTGTGTGTGTGTGTGTGTGTGTGTGTGTGCGTGTACACAGTTCAATTTAAATATATGTGAGGGTCCGTTTGAACAAACTGTGACCACATTAGGTGTGAGCGCCTCATATATGTGCACTTTTTCTTTCATGTATTCATCCTTGGTTCAGCTTCAGATGAGATGAATGAAATATGTGCTTCACCAAAAGAACAATATTTGCTTTTTTCCAACATCTCTGCGACCTCGCTGCATTAGATATGGGGACCTTATTGCTGTTAAAGCACTACGAATAAATAGTCTATTCAGAACTGCACCATGAGAGAAGCTTTAATTTTCCAAATAGGACCTGACAATGGAGGGTTTTACATCAGCAGCTAAGGGCCAGGAACAGTTACTCCTCTTCAAAAAGCAGAACTGAGCCCAAACAAACATAAATTATCTGAGTATATTAGCCCAGTTTCCACAGCTCCATCCCTCTGTTGTTGCTCGTGCTGGTATTTAGTTCTACGGCTATGGTAGTCAAGAGATGTATTGTTTTCAGTTAAAACAAACCTGTTGAAGTTACGATGCTGAGCTCACAATTACTTTTTCCTTTTTGTTTTCCGAGGAGGAATACTTCATCCCATTGCTCCGATCTTGTGTCCTTTTCAGGGGAACCTTTAGTAAAATCACGCATCGCCATTGTGCATTGGAAAATAAACACTCGATTTGTACCACCGAATGTGTTGTAGCCTCTTTCCCAGGATTGGAAACTGGCAGCTCGCCTTGCAAAAGAAGAGGATGGAGCCATTATCCTTTCAGTGTCGTTGATGAGTTCAAGCTCTGTCCTACTCTGTCGGTAGTCTCACAATTTGTTCAGACAGGTGCTGCAGTGTCCTGAACAGTTTCTCATACTCCGTCCACATGCAGGGTGTTCTATTAGGATTCAACTCTGCATTGTTTTTCATAAAGAGAATTGAAAAAAAAATATTAAATTCTCTCTTACCCTCAGCACTTAGAGATTAAAAATACCACAATAAGTGGGTCACACTTAAAATGGACTTTAGCTACGGTTGCTTTAGTGACACCTGTGGAGACTCGTGGTACTACATGCACACAGATCTATCACTGCAAGCCAATTACAAATTACTGGCTCGTAGTTTCTCTGTGCATGAAGTAAACAAACTGTAAATGCAACACCACGTGTTCAAATTTAAGGTAATCCAGGAAGTAGAAGCATGCCTGGGCACGTGACTGTTGTGTTGAGTAGCGCTATCTTCTCGGAATTGGTGGGATAAAAGTGTCTCTGGGCAAATTATGTGAAAATAGTGTGGCGAGCACTGCTCTTAGCAGTGGTTCTGTCCAGGTTAGGCAAATGCTTGAGTTGAATGTGGCGTGCCTACGTGCTACACTCCTCACATTTTCTTGCTCTGTGGCAATAGATGATAGTTAAAGATATTGTAGATTGTAGATAATACAAACTTTTTGGTTTAACAGACTAATATTTCTGGGTGGCAGACATTTAATCGTTTAACTATAATGTCTAGAATAACCATGCCTATCTCCGGCTATCAAACCCTTATCTCGCTTAATAACTTTGACTGGAAGTTGTAAATTTCTTTTGTTAGACTGAACCAGATGTCATAACCTACAGATTATGAGCAGTGCGCGCATGTGGCAGCTCTTGTCCTCTAAAATATAATCAGAACACACTTCACTTCTTTCCTGCGATGGCCTCGTGCACATGCATGCCATGTGAACTCGGCACGGGAATGTCAGGCAGCTCAGACTGCGAAGGGAGGTGAGTCATAAAGCCATTCAATAAGTGGAGACAAGAGTTGTAGCTCGTCACGATAACAATTTTACATTTCTCTGTAGTAACACCGTAATGGAATTTGTTACAGCGAGTAAGTTATGGTGCAGGTGGCATTAAGACAGCCTCGTCCTGACCTTTTGGGAATTGTAGTTCTAAATTTACTCAGAGAAAGTAGATCAATAAAAGAGACTTGCTTACTGTATCTCTATAGTTAACGCTTTATTAAGTTCTTAAATGATCCAAGTTTTACATTTTACAACTTTAAGAACACTCCTCTTTGAATGTCAGAATCCTCTTGACAATGTTTATCTTCCATATTTAAGCCCGTCTCCTCCTTCCCGGTTGGGTTACAAGCGCTCTTTAATGATCTGCATGCTCCAGAGATCAGGCTTGTCATTCTTCGTGAACGCTCAGCCTTCAGAACACTTCTCATCACGTCACTTTGGTGAGACGTCATGTGAGAGACAGGACGGAAACAGCGAAGCAGACTACAGTTTTTAAAGAGAGAGGTTTGACGATTCCCTCTAAATTGGCGAGCAAAGGAAATTAATTAGTGATGGAAAAAAATGTCAGCAACATTTGTTGTTGAGCAGTCTGATCATAATACGTCTCGCAACATCTAAGCATATGACGACGTCTTTGTGGTTTGGGATTCATATTTCTAAATAACAGTGTTCTTTCTCTTCTTTGATTCAATCTTAATCGGACGCAACAGATTTTTGTTCTTCCAGATTTTGGGGTATTACACGTGGGTCATTGTTTCCACTAGCACCGTTTAAGGAGTGGAGCAATTGTCTACTTTTTAACATGTCTTTCCTTGAGCTGGATAGATACTGTATGATGTATTGTGTATGTATATGGAAAACGTTTATGTCACAAGGATGATCAATTTGTGGTAACCTACATGTGAATAGGCTTGAATAGGCACAAAGAAGAATTTTGTGCATATACAATTTTACAGTTTAGGTTAAACATAATATTATTAAGAGGAATTAAATTGTGAGTTTATTCTGAATTGAAGGAGCATTGTTCAAAATATCAACTTTCATAGGAGTCAAAAAAGATTTGTGTTGGACGGGAGGCTGCGCACAGTGAAGACATGCCTGTCTGTATTATGATAAAGAGTAATGTGTAACCTGCAGCAATGCAAAATCTGATTAATCCATCCACACTCATGAAACAAATGAATCTGCAAGACTGATCACAGACAGACTCTGAATTAAAATACAAAAAAAAAAATTGCTACTGAGTTACTTATCTAATCTACAATCATCTAACTTTCCGTTGGCGATAGCGTCATCTCTCGCTACATGAGAATACATTAACACACAAAAAAACTGGTTCTGATATGATCGAAATGTTGAGGAAATTAAAGAAATCAGGCAATTCCAATAATCAAACTTTTTTGAGGTATGCAGCCATGCGAGTGTGATTCTCCATACCAAACACACGATGATAAATGAGGATGTAAGTGCTGATATTTAAAGGTTCCACAGCAATTTTAAAGAAAAAGCTCAAATAAAGCCCAATAATCCCACAATATATAACAATGAGGCTCAAGTGACTCCCACAACATAGGACAATATTTACTGGGATTCAAGCACGATTCACAGGACTTGGTGAACAGCAATACCTATCAAAACTGGCTGCTAACACATGGCAGATAAAAAAAAAAGCTCTAGAAATCCTCTTTCTTTTTCTCCACACTGAGCCTTTTTGTGCCCTTGGCATTATGTTCTCTGGGCTGTACAGCATTTCGCTTCATGAAGACTCACTGAAGAGGGAATAAAGCTCTGAGAGCGAGCTACTGTGCTGCCTGTCAATTAGTAAGCGACTGTAGACTGTATTTTAGAAGAAAGCACATGCCAGAAATTCAACAGAGTGACTTTTAAAGACAGTTTCATTTCTAATTTTAAGCTGCTTTCATTGGCTCTATATTTTTCTGTGTGTGCCATGAAGTGACAGAGATGGACATGGAATCCTGCTATAAGGATTTCAAAATCTGTTTGGAAAATTCAAAAATGGTAAATATTCATATTACGGAGGTTCTCGTAGTTAAATTTGACATCACATATTATCCATGCACGATTAGTGCTTTGTTTCATACGGTCTGTAGCGGAGGGCTAAAAGACACAGTTCTGCCACTGTGTCCTGCGTCACTCATGTTGGCAATCCCTGCCTCCGCCTTCATTCTGCCGAGGTGAACAGTGCAACGCGGCTAATGAGCTACAGCAGCCTCCCACATCGTCTGCATTCACCAATCGTGAATGCAAATGAAAAAAGAGCAGACGTATGTCGCCTCACGACAGAGAGATCACGTTGGAAACCGCCAGCATCTCCGCCAACAGCCTGGATACTGCACACGGCTATCGATGAACGAGATTCTTATATCAGTACGGTTCTCGAAATTTATGCTCAACATGCAGCAGCACAAAATGTAGTTTTTCCTCAAGCGGTTCAGTCTTCCTGCAGTGCTCCTTCAGAGAATCAATTAGGTTCAACAGCTCACGTACATCAGCAGCGCCTGTGTTAAATAATGGCAAACACCTGTTCAGACGAAGGCAGGACAACACTGGACACGGTTTCCAATGGCTGTATAACCTATGAGGGCACGGAGAGGAGTGGGGGCTACAAACCCATTTGGGTGGTGGTGTTGTGTCAAAGAGCCGAGGAAATGGGAGGAGAGACTCCTGTAAATGGGGAAATTTACATTGATTTGAGCAGGGAAGTGATGGGTGTCATCTTGAGCTTTTGGTCTCCTCATAAACAGCTGCATGCAGAATTGGATGGAACTGACATTTAGCAAGTGTACAACACAGACACGCAAATATCCTCCATCTCTGCTCTCACTCGCTCTCACTCTCTCTCACTCTCTCTCACTCTCTCACACTCTTTTGCTGCTCTCGCTGTTTTCAACAGGCAGTTTTGGATTGCTTTTTAAACAGTTGTTTAAAGTGTTCTGTTCATAATCAAAGGGAGTTAGCATTTAGTAGTCTCTTTTTAATTTGTTGTTTGTATGGTGTTAAATTGAGGGTTTTTTTTTTTACTCTGCATTCATTTATGAGTGGATGCTGCTGCTGAATCAGCTCTGCTTTGCAGGAATTTACATGCATTACAGTAAAGATACATGCTCCTAGACAGAGGTAGTGATATTTATTCTATTAAAGTAAATCATTTTCGGTATAACTGAAGCTCAGAGTTACAAAAAGGTAATACCGGATTATGCTACATGTCTGTTTAGCATAAGAATTCACATTAATAAGACTGAAATAATAATAAAATCAATAGTTCACTTGATCAGGACAGTTAATTGAAACTTATGAAACCGAAGGTTAATGCCTCATAATGTAATAAAGGTGTATATTTCCCTTTTTTAATTTTGTATATCAAAGATGTGAGTGTATGGCAAAATTAAATAAAAGCCTGGTTTCGACTCAGGAATGTGCTGTATTAGTATTTCTTAGGCTCACAGCAAGTGTAAGTGTTGTGACTGAAGAATGACACAATGAGACAAATGACACATTTTCTCTGTTATATTAAAAAAATACTTTCTACAGCAAATCTTGGGGCAGATTTTTAAACATTTGCTGAAGATTCTTTTTCAGCCTAATTCTTCCCCATGAGGAATTTACTGCAATGAAAACGGTCAACTTTCACCTGAATGCTAGTATTCTTGTATTTAAATGTTAAACGTTGAAAACTAAACATCCGCTGAAAATAGCAGGGGTGCTTTTTCTTTCACAGCTGGAGTATAAAAAAGATTTTTGCATGAGTAATAATCATCAATCTATCTCATATATTACTTTGTCTAAATCATGGAGACTAAACCATCACAGAGGAAAGAGACAGAGAGAGACAGTAACACACACGTGGACAAAATCCACACATGCTCAGGGAGAACATGCATCCTCAGAAGCAGTGCTCTCACTGTGAGGAAGCAGTGCTCACCACTACACCACCGCGGAGCCTTGGACACATCATGACGCAAAGTACAAGTACTCTCATTGCTTGTATTGACATTCAGTCGCCCTACATCCACACACAGCGGTGCTCACCAGTCGGTTAAATACACACACACACACCCACCCACACACACACACACACACACACACACACACACACACACACACACACACACACACACACACACACACACACACACACACACACACACACACACACACACACACACACACACACACACACACACACACAGTGTAAAGGTGTGATGTTATCCAAACAGCCAGCTGTCTTGTTGTGTCAGGCTGGTTGCTCTGTTGGCTGTGGGCCTGGGAGAAGGCTTACTTAGAGAAAACAGAGACTCACTCTACATTAGAATGACTCCCGTCAATGGGTCGAACCTAATGCCTGCACACCCACACACACACAAATACACACACACACACACATAGACGAACAAGCACACACCGTTTGATCTTCACATGGTTGTGACTCTTAACGTAATACATTCCCGAGCCTTGTGCGCTAATGGTAACAATCTCCAAACCTGAACCTGAACCCAAGAGTTCACCCTCAGACAACTTCTGTAGTGAGAGAGAAAGGCTGAGTTGTCTCGATTGCAATGGTTTAAAAGAAATATATCTACACACACACACACACACACGCACGCACACACACACACACACACACACACACACACACGCACGCACGCACACACACACACACACACACACACACACACACACACACACACACACACACACACACACACACACACACACACACACACACGCACACACGCACACACACACACTCGTGATGGACACAGTGTTTCATGCACAGTGATGTTCTCTGCAAATCCACTCCCACATTCATCAAAAACTTTTGATACATAATACATTCAAACTGAATAATGCAGCAGATACGTTTGATACAAACACCACATTTGGCATGGAAGCTTCTGGTTTATAAATTTATAAAACCTCAAATTTTTATTTTTCATGAAGGACACCATTTGTTGCATTACATTTGGGTTCCACAGAGTTTTGCTTGAATGGCACTGAATACTATGTTTTTCAATGTGAAGATGTCATATTATATTTAGCATTTTCCACTCTTTAAAAGTAGAAGAAACTTCAAAAAAGAGACAAAATATAGGCAAATGATAAAATGGATAAAGATAGAAAACTGCAAAAAAAATATATATGAAGGAAATATGAAGGAAATGCAACAAGCACACACAGAAACATAAAAAAGAAATGGCTTAAATTTTCAAAGATATTTTCCTGGTATTTCTAAAAATGTTCGCAACAAATAAGAACGCTTTATTTATGTCGCACTTTGGTGGAAAGCTTGACCATGCAGAGCCCCAAAAATGAGACTAGATGTTTAAAATGAATGCAAAAATGTATTGGCAACATGAAGATGTGAGATTCGTGTCAGTTCAAAGTCTTGCTGCAGCTGTTAAATTAATCCTTAAACGATGATAAGTTTCTGTTTGATATGATGCTCTAACAGTCAAACAGGGACACACAAATTTCACAGATGAGATTTATTTGAAGAACCCGGAGAGCCGACGTGTTGTTTAATGTCTGATCACTCTCTGAAGCTCCAGCAGCAGTTTCAGTTCCTCATTGTTTAAGTGAAGGAAATAGTTGTTTAACCATTGTTTAGTTTGTGTCAGACAGTTATCTATCTTAAAAATCAAAGTGACCAGTGTACATCCTTTAAAGGTGGAGTACTGGAAAAAAAATATATGTGTTAATATTTGTGTTCGTTTGACACTGTCCAGCGTCCTTCCACAAGTTTGGCTGAGTCGTTAAAATAATTCTTATTCATCTTCAACATATTATTTTAGTCTACAATAATGTATATGCAGGGTGCCATGATCTGACTTTCATGGGCTGGGATTTTTACTAATTAATTTATTTAACCAGATGTCTTGAAAAAAAACAAAAAACACTAGAAAATCATAATGAGTGTAAGGCAAAACCTGAACACTAATTTTAGAGCCCTATTTAATTAGGACAAATTTTGACCACATTGCATTTTAGCCAAGCCTGCATGATAAATCATTTGGCGGAGTAAAAAAAATCTCATCCTCTACATACTGTGATGTTATTTTGGGGTTTTGTTTGATACTTGCTGCACGCTATGAGGATTTTTGGATGCTGAGCAGCCAGAACCACTTTTATTAGGTCTTGAAAATTGCTTACACTATAAAGATGATTATTATTTTCACTCTCGAGTTGTGTCCCACACACACTTAGGTGTACATAAAATTTTGAAAAAATCCCAACGCATTGGAAGCTGAGCTGCTTCTATGAATTGTTAATGGTTTGCTGAGAAGATTATACACAGACAACACATTAGAGCCATTATGTGGTAATAGAAGAATACTCGGTAATTACATACAAGCACAAATTCCCCTCCCAGCATCCATTTGCCGACTAATCTTGGAGCGTCATCCTCAAGAAATCATTTTAATTGTACATTTTTAAATGATATTATACAAGAACCTAATGCAGATGCAGAAAAAATATTTTTAAAAGTTGAATAAATAACAACAAAAGCAACATTAATCAGATTGTTATATAATTGTGAGATGCAGGGTCTCACATATATGGGAGTCTCTATATAAGAGAAATTCCCAAAGCTAGAAAGTAGTGACAGGATACTGCAATATTGTCATCAAACGTTGTACAATTGCTCATTTGAAATGATTGTTACTTCTCTCTGTGACCTCAATCAGTCTCTACTGGTGCCCGGTGGAACTACAACAACCACCACAGTGGCTCTACTCTCCTCCTCTTAACGTATTGCTGTGTAATATTATTTTCTGTCTGGAGTTACCGTGAATGGAGGTTGTGTGGAAAGTCCTCAAAAACCTTCATGACAAACACCAAGGTGAAGTAAAGAAGTGAGGGAGAGAAGCAACATTCATTAGGTAAGTCAAAGTCAAGCTTCCCTTGTTGCTTTTTTGAGTATTGTTTTTACCTCGTTTTAATTTTCCGAGTGGAGAAACGTCAGTAACGACTGTGGCTTGTGATTATAGGAGCTGCAGTAAACTCGGTGGCCTCAGTTCACGTCATACTGAGTAAGCTGAATCTAAACGCACAAAACAATTTTAAATGGCATAAAAAGAGAGTCTTTTGCTGAAATTAGTTAAACACGATTTGTGGTTTTCAAAGCAAATGCATTTGATGATGAAATGAGCCGTCACTGTTTATTTGTCGAGAATTCGTCCCTGAGGACCAGCCGCCATGCGACTCAGTGTTTGGCTTGAAGACACATTCATTGGATCACCGTGTATAGTTCAGGAGTGAAGGTAAAAAATATCTAATAAAACAAAACATCTACAGCTTCACACTGCTATTTCGACAAATCTATTTTAGAGTGGAATTCAGGGTGATACGCATGCTATCTATAGTATACTATCTATAGGCTAGACAACAATTGTGCTTAGTGGGCTTTTCCAAATAATCCAACATCGCAGGGGGGGCTGGGGGTCCATAAACCGGCCGTCCAAAAAAAGCATCGTTCAAGAACTGAAATCATCACAGCTTGCTGAGCTGACCTTTTACCATCCACATGTGAAAAACCAATATAAAAGTCTGCCTATACTGTATTCTCGCCAATTAATATTCAGTTCCATTGGTTGTTGGGGTGAAATTGATTCATTACGTCGTCGCTGAATCAAGACCAGGGTAGAAATTATTGTGAAACAGCATGTAAATGCCAAACAACAAAAATCATCTGATCAATTGAGTATTAACATTAATCTTTGTCAAACACAAAGAAACTGTTGTTTGGAACAAGGAAGTGAGTTCTGACACAGCTGGAAGGTTTATTGTTATAATATGCAAATACAACTGAAATTGCCTATATTTTATTATTGTGTTTCACTCAACCAACTGAATTATCAGCAGACTACAACAAGTTAATAGATTTGACTTAAATCATTCCTCTTTTTATGCATTTCTTACTTGTGCTCTTGTTTACTTAACTGTACTTCTGTTCTTTATATTTGATTAAATATGCTCTGCAAAGCACTGGGAATTGCTGTCGAAACTTTTTTTTAAATAACTTGCCTTGCCGAGTGATGGTCTCGCTAGTTGACGTTTAAACTATCTGGTAAAACCTTTTTTTTTGTTTTTTCATTCATGTACAAGATGGTTCAACTGTCATGCAGCCGCCCACCACTAGTCGGAGCTACAGAGCCATCAGACAGCAACCCCCCCCCCCCCCCCCCCCCATTCCCATTGCAGCGCGCCAAAAGACTGTCCGTCACACTACTCCTTCCATCATTTCTCATGGTCATTTCAATTGATTCATGTAATGTCAGAGGATAGGGGATTAAACATTTTGGCGTTGCTTTGACATTAATCGGATTAAGACTGACGTTATGACGAAGATACCTTGTTGACCTTTTCGTGGCCCACGCCTTGACTTTTGACCCAATCGCTCTCAATATTTAATGGAACCATCCTAGGATAAATACAAATCCTCCCTGAAAATGTCATGCAATTCGGGTGAACAGTTTTCGTGAAAGCCACATCCATGTCAACAGTTGCTGATCGCTGATCTCGTCCATGAGGTGCCTCTCCCATCTGCTTTGTATGGAACATTTTATCCACCGTTTTTTGGGATTTATTTGGAAACGGTTAGCCGTTAACATCCCAAAATCCAATCGATTGGTCCTTGGAATATGACAAATCATCTCTGAAGATTTCATGCAATTCGGGTGAGTAATTTTTGTAAAAGAAATTGGTAAATTACATACATACAAACCAATAAATAAACAAATACAGGCAGCCAAATACATAACTTTAGCCCCGGTGTTCGTTGGCGAAGGTGAAAAAGGATTTCTCTTTGAAACTAACCTGAACACTTGTGTTGCAGTGATCTTGAGGTGTATTACAGGAGCCTTTCATGTTCCTTTAAAGATCAAATGGTGCATCACTCTCTCCAGTTTAATCAAGAGCCGACTGCCAAGCAAACAAATGAGAGGTCCCTCAAAATCATGGCGGGAGACAATAAAGACTGCCCAACAAACAAAGAGAAACAGGTGATGGACGTTACTCAAGCTCCCCGGGGGAGCACTATTCAAGAAGGACACGCTCCGGCTCATGATAGCTTTTAATAAAAGATGGAAAAGAAAATAAGAGCCTGCCTCAGTCAGTTGCACACAACCCAGAGATTCTCCAACTTCAAAGGCGAGGCGAGCGCCGACGCCCCCACAGCAACACCACCATCTCAAAACGGCAATAAAGTCACAATGATTCACAACAGATTTGGCGACGCGGCGAGGGGAGAAGGGTGCAGACAATTTAAAACCTTTCAATCCGAAATCAGTTCGTCAGTTTAGAAAAAAATCTCCAGTGCTGAAATAAGCATGCAGGAGAGACGAACGCATGCGGGATGTGACTTCTGATCGCAGCCGACAGCTTGTGAAAGTCTGACTCGTCTGGAGAAGAGAAGCTTCTTTCTGTTTCGGCCCCCATCAGAGGAATTGCAATGAGTTCGCACCACAAGCGAAGCCAACTCACACCGCCGTCTCTGTGTCCTCGAGGACAGTCGCAGAGATGAAGCAAAACTGGAGCATAAAGGGGAAATGCTTCATTATGGACTAATTAATGTTCTGCTCTTCTGTACCAATTTTTTGTTTTCTTCTTCTTCAAAGCATTTGTTTTTGTCTTTATCGCATCTCCTCTTCTCTGTTGCCACCTGCGAGAACACTCATTTCATTTATGTGGCTAGAGTATTATCCGTGTGACAACACACTAAATTGGACCAATTTACATAAAGGATGTGCAATGTATGTGTGTATGTTTTCATGCCTGAGGCATTGCCGAGGACGATAGCATTTCAGATTCCAGGGATTTGTGTGTCATGAATATAAAAATACATCCATCTTTTTCTGCTACCCCATCACAGATTTTTCTGAGACAGGCTGTGACCGAGTGGCGAGGTGGTGAGCGGTCTTGCCTCACAGCGAGGAGACCGTTCGACTCCCGGCTGACGGCCTTTCTCTGTGCAGTTTGCATGTTTGCCTCACGCACGCACAGCTCAACTTGAACTTCCTCTCACGGTCATGTGACCAAGGATCACTTGTTGGGGCTCCAGCCTCCTTTAAAGCCCTGTAATGTTAAAGCTGATATGATGGATGATGTGACTCCCTCCACGATCACAGTGATGAATACAGGACGGGAACATGAGAGTTATAGGCAGTCGGTGACAGGTGAAACCTTGTGGTGGGCTCCAAACAACAAACATGAACAGTGCTGCCGTTGGTTCTCCATGCAATTTGATGTATTCGTATAATCCCACACTCTGTGGCAAGGATGGCGGATGAGACAGCTTCCCATTTCAGGAGCTGTAACTCGCAGTGTCAGCATTTCTGTGGCGGATCAATTGACAAGTGTGTCCCATTACAAAGGCTCTGTTGAATATTTTTTGAGACACTGCTGGTGCCTTTCCCTGCCTTCCTGCATTTAACTAGCCTCTTCAGCTTGGCATCAGTCAGCGGTCGACTGCTCACCGTGTCACTGTGGCTTTAGGTCCATCTGCAAATTGTCGCCACATGCACCACTATAGCTTAGCTCGTTAAAGTGACCCTGCATGTTTCAGTTTATATCAAAGTCTTCAATGAAGGCATGTTGGGAGCACTTTCACCAAATCAAATCTGTAATATTTGAAGTTAAAGCGTGTAGAAATGACTAAAAGAACAGAAACGCCAGATAATTTATTCTCATTATCAATTCATTTGTGAATTATGCGTTCAGTTAATCATTCGTTTAGTCGGGAAAATGTGAAAGCAATACAAGAACGTCACATTATAAGTTGCGGGAGCAGGCGGTGGCATTTTAAATGTGAAGCTTTTGATCGACCGACGGTTCAAAAACCCAAAGACGTTGAAAATATTTGTGAAAAACAAAAATGGCAGTGGATGTTTTCTTTACTTTGAACTGCAGGAATGCATTGATGGAGGAGCCTCCGAGGCATTAAAAAACTGTGGCAGGTATCTTTTAGATGTAAAGCATTATTACTGCCCTGAAAGCACGTCAACGTTCTGTTTGTACTTTTGTTCTGTATTTCCTTTTTTTTTTTTTTTTTTTTTTTTTCACCCAACCTCTTTTGTTTTATTATTTTTATATCAAATGCGACTCTCAGCTATTCTTCAACTCCCGTTATGGGACTGGCAGGGGAACCCAAACCTCAAATAATTCAAGGAGGCACCTGCTCGTAGAATACTCTTAATGACTGGAATAAATTTGTAAGTCAGCGTGGGTGAGCTGGTGCTGTCAAAGTCAGTGTGCCACCAGGGAAGCATGTGTATGACTACAATAATACATTATTCACAGTGTTGAGCTGACTTGTGAGTGTTTGCCAGATTATACCTGCATGCGCTCAAGATTACTCCAGAACTGACAGATCTGCCTGACATATACCTGCAAATACTGTCAAGGCCTCCTACAATATTCACACTGTCAACACGGGTGAGTAAATTACAGCTCAATGGAAAGAAATATTATTAGTATTAATGTAACGGTTCAGATCAGGAGGGGAATTTAAATTCACACCAACTTCAAAATGTTAAACTTCTGATTCCCAGAGTCCTGAAACCACCAAATACATACACACCAAAGGTTACATATGCCTACAAGTTTTATTTTATAAATGGTTTTACATGAAGTAACACGTTTTGATGCTGGTATGTTGACAAAACGTGAACTGAGCTGTAATGAACAGTTACGACTTGTGGACGAACAGAAAACCATTGTGGAAATCTCAGTAATGAACTATGGAACCACTTATATTTTGTTGATATATTAAAATTTCTTATTTTGTGGGATTGTCACACACAACCTTTCGTATTGATCGACTTTGATTTTTGACCGGCGGAGGAAAATGGGTACAAATGGAAAACAAAAATGTACAAGTTCAGAAGGAAACTCTACAGTATATATAGTGACGGATGCTTACTGATAACTAATACAAGCTCGGGCTCGACCGAACACTATCTTTCAGCTTTTGGTGACTGTATTTAGATATTTATAATCTAAAGATTATTAAGAAACCAAACATATTTTCGTTATGAGGCGGGAGAGCCAGCCACTTTACAAAAAAAGGGCAATATATTGTCACTCGGCTTGGTGTATTGAAACACATCAAACAAAGTGAAAACATATTACCAGCCAGTGGTTTGTTACGTTCAATAAAGCAAAAAAAAAAAAGTATCTTGAGAGCATCTTTACATCTGACTGTAAAAAATGCTCGCGTGTGCGTAAGATAAGTGCTCGTGTGTGTTAATACGTGTGGGTGTGTGTGTCTGGTTATCTGCGACAGCACTTTTGAGTCACGGTCTCGTTAGGAGAGCTGACAGGGTAACATCGGAGGTGTGCGGCTAGGCAGGGTGGCTGGTGTGATGCCCGCCCAGCCGCGGTGCGCTCTGTGTGGGCAGAAGGGCCGACGAAATCAGCCTGTCTCCATCCATCAGCGCTGCAGTCTGCTCAGCAAAGTGGCACCTCCACTGATGTATGAGAGGGCTGCCGGATGACTAACGAGGAGACACACACCGATGTGGAGTTGGACACACTCTTGCGTGCACACACACACACACAGATATGGACACAGGGAGAAAGCAATAGATAGGTGGTGTAACTCTGCATATTCATGCAGTCATGTGTTGGCAGGAAAACCCGGACAACAGTATCTGTGTGATAAACTAGAACTGTGCACGCGAGCGTGCACACACACACACACACACAGTTTGTGTTTTCATGTCCTTCGAGGACATTGCGTTGACTCACGTTCATTTTTCTGCAGACTTAACCGACTTATTAGGACAATCAGTCAGCATGCAGTCAAGTTGACGTCCCCACTGGTTCATATCAACACACATGTAAATACACATGCCAGAGGCTGAATCTTTCTCCCCACTCACTTCCTGGAGACTTCAACCAAAATTACTACTCATCCAACCAAACCATAAATTTAGTCTAACTCAAAACAGTATGACTAGTCCCCTCAATATATATAAACAGATTTAGGTTCCATAATAATAATAACAACGCCCCGCCACCCACACGCAAACACACATGTTCTCACATTTGTATTCATTGTTTTTCTCACTTTCTATTGCACACACTCACAGCCTTTCTTTTCAATCCATTTAAAACCAAATATGTACGCACACAGGCATGTGCACACACACACTCTCACTCACACTCGCACACACAGTATCCTGTGCAACCTGCTGGAATGTCACTGTCAGTGTAGTTGTCAGTTCAGTCCCTTCTGATGTTGCGTCTTCTCACCACCGAGCTCTGACTTGTACTCTGATGAGAACGACATCGAAGTCTGATCGTTCATCAAGTCACCTCACTCGAACGCAGGCCAATTAGTTTGGTTGTTTTTGCACGTTTGTTTGCGTACTAATTGCAGGAGGACTCAAGAAGAGATTAAACGTTAGATGAGATGAAGCCAAAATCCTCATGCCGGGTTTTGTGATAAAATATTAGAGAGATATGTCGAGTTGCGTGCAGTTTCTCTTCACCAGGAGACAAGGAATTGCCAGCCGTTTGCTCTTTTGCTTTGGGCATTAATAACAACTTTATATGTGGTATTATACAACTCTGTTTTCTACTGTGTTGGGCTTCAAACATCAGCAGCTAAATCGGGGAAATGTAGGTATTTAAATAAAAGCAGACTGAAATCTAAACGAAAATCATTAACAATTCAACATTTAGTCATTCCGATGAGAAACTAATATTAAAAAGTTGAATTCCCAAGAAGCTGCACTTCTTGAAGATTGTCCTAAATTCAACTTCTGAGAGTTGTTTTCATTCTGTGCAAAATAATTGACAAGCCAATGAACACCTGTGAGTATTAAAAGTGAATTCAGATTTATTTCCTGCTCTGGGGCCTATAGCTCATGCAAACATTGACTTTTGTTGGAAAGATTGAGTAAAACACAGAGTTGCACTGTATCAACACATTTATCCTGCCCATTGAGGCCACACACATAGCGCTCTCTAACGTTTCAGCAGAGCTCATATTTACACAAATCACTTGGAACAATCAAAGGTAAACACGGACATTAGCTACCTGAAACAAAGCTGTAGGCCCACAATAAACACATCAATGAGAAATACAGTGGGGAAAAACAGAATTCGCCTTGAGGCTTCAAGCAATAAAAAAACAAAAACACATGCTACACTTTGGAAACTGTCGGTTCTTTGAACACAAACAAACACATGTATTGTTAATGTGAAACTATAGCTATTGTGCATGTACAATGTATGCTGTGACTCCGTAAACAAACATACTGGATGTGACGTGATCTCCTTTTCTTCTCTCCTGTTTTTTTTTAATCCACTGTGCCTCCTCATGTCGTGCATGCGGACCTGTCTGTCATCTGCTCCTGTCTGGACAGGATGCATATAAGTGCTGGGTTTTATTTTTCCATTTCAAATCAGGATACACAACCAGATGTTGTGTTTCCTCCAAAACACATTGACTCAACAGACATCTGCTTCTGTGCATTCCTGTATTGAAAAGCTGGAATCTCCTTGTTCTCATCTTTGTAAAATATGTCTTATGACTGCGTTTTCTCTTGCTTCCTTTTCACCCCTAGCCGGTGCTCCGTGTGACTCCGCACCAGCCGGACACGCAACTCCATGAGGTCTGTGCTGTGTTACGATTCCCAGTGAAGACTTAAAATATACACACGTGCGATCTTTAATAGGGTACCAACTCTGTACCTATTCAAGCAAACACCGGAAAACATCATGACAGTATTTATACACACACTAGCACGCACGGACGCACGCACGCACGCACGCACGCACGCACGCACGCACGCACGCACGCACGCACGCACGCACGCACGCACGCACGCACGCACACACGCACCCTTCTTTCTATTCACCAAATCAAATGGGTCCCAAGCTTTTTTTTCCCCCAGCTTTTTCCATTGGACGCTCGCCAACAACCTCCTCCCTACCTGGACGTAGCTCTCGACCGAAACACAGAGACTCTTTTATGCGCTCAGGTGTCTCGAATGTCGCCATGTTTCTCAGGAAACACACAGCAGTCTCTTCAGGATGCCTCCAGTGTTGAGAGCGCTTTACTTTTCTTTTGGAGATCAATGCACCTGCAGCTCCAGTGAGCGATGGACTGACCCCGGGACACAACAGGCCTTTTCTGTCTGGGACTTAATCGACCGATTCAAATATCAGTTCTAATGACTGTCCCTTTTGAAGACAGAAAAATAGACTTCAGTGATTGAAAAAGTTATATAAACAAATCTGGAAAGTACTTTGCCGCTCTATACTTTCTCAGTAATCTTGTTGAACAGAGAAACATTTTTAACTTCTGTGTTTAACATCTTACTGAAAAATCAAACCTGAAAATACATAAACAAATAATTACTTTTGTTTCTGTTTTGTTTTTTAGTGGGGGTTTTTTGCAACCACTGAGCTGTCGACTAAACCTGAAAAAGGCTCCGCATCTGAATGAATCCTTTATGAACACATTTGGGTACATGATAAACTAATGTGTTGCGTATTTCCGCAAATTTCAATATTAGTCTGGAATCTAATTTTCTTAGGAATGCCTGCCTTTAAAAGTAGAATTGCATGCGTCCTCCTCCAGAATCTTGATTAAATTGAAATTGAAATTCCTGAAAAGGGACAAAAATCTCTTTTTAAAAATAACAGCAAATAACCTTCAACCTAAAAGCATATAAATGAAGGCATATGCCAGTTTCTGTACCGATTTACTACTTTTATGAGAAGGATTTTGTTCATATTGGCAAAGCTGACAAAGTTACCAATCAACCAAAAAAAAATCACAACTAATAACGGGAAACTTCAAAGCACCTGCTTTAAAAACAAGACGTCTGGACAACTTCATCCCACATTAAGCATTATTCACGCACGCTCAAATGTGTATCTTTCAAAAGAACTTTTAAAAAAAATTTATTACAACACGCAACAGCCTCCCATCTATCTATTATCCCCCAAAATGTGATTAAAAAGACTCACTCGGAAGAAAATAGAACCCAAAATCTTTTAGTTAGAAATTATCTAAGATTTGAAAAAACAAAACAAAAAAAAACTATGTTTCATTTTTCATCACATTTTTGTAACTGAATCTGACACACGAGCTCCAAACACACTCACATTGAGTGCTTAGACAATAAACTATAGCGAGCTTGATCGTTACAGCGTGGCGTGTATCCGCCTCGTGGCAAATCATTAGACGTGCTACCTGTCAACTGACCCCAATGACCCTGAGATCAATGGCTCGTGTACTCAAACCATGTGTGACTCCGTCTCCCACACACGCGCGCGCGCGCACGCACGCACGCACACACACACACACACACACACACACACACACACACACACACACACACACACACACACACACACACACACACACACACACACACACACACACACACACACACACACAAGCACTCATTAAAGCACTTCGCGATCAGACACAAAAAAAAATCATTGAACGAGGTGGATACTCACCCTCATTATGCAAAAAATGTATCACGCATCAGTGTTCAGGCAAAGTTACACTTATCATCCCGAGACTTGCACACAAAAAATTCAAACTGTGTCGAACTATAGAGAAATATTATTATCGTGCACAGAAAGGAATCGTCTTCTCAGCGTCGTCCATAACGTAGGCCGGGCCTGGAACCCATTTCAGCAAATGTGATTAGCCCAACACACGCCATCTCATTAAGAGATTGAATCTTAATGCCAGCAGTGTTTCAGTGTGGGAGCATTATTTGGCTTCAGAAAAAGCCCAGATGCTTATCAGCGTCTTGATTCATGACACTGCCTATCGGTACATATCAGCACCGGGGGAATGCGACACAGGAACCAGCACACACAGCAGCATCTGTTTCAACATATTGTCAACTAATTAAAAAATCAATGGAAAGTTTTCTTTTATGAATCATGTGTTCTGTGGTGTTTATCACTTACCACGTGTGAATGTGTTTGTGAATCACACATGTGGAGCCATATGGGAGTTTAAATACATGAAGTATGATGGGATGAGTGTGTGTTTCTGGCTGAGGTGTGGCACTCTTTTGTACATTCGAGCATAATTGTCTTACCTTGTGTTGGTATATTTGCTTGTTGATGGGAGAGTTGGTGCCTGCGGTGAGTTTTGTTCAGTATTTGACCCATGTGCTGTCCAAACATGGCCTTGGAGGGGTACTGTTTTACATCTTTTAGGATTCTTCCAGCTTCAACACATTTGATTGGAATGCCGGTTATCGGGCTTTCTGCAGAGCTTGGTGGTGACTCCTTAGTTGGAAGACGTCTGAAACGTGAATGTTCCGGCTTGAAGTCCACCTTCAGAAGCCTTTCTATGTGGAGTTTGCATGTTCTCCCTCTGCATGCATGAGCTCTCCGAGTTCAATCCCGCAGTTCAAAGACATGCATTTGTCGCTGATTGGATACGTACTCCATCAGACCCAAAGTTTGTTCTGCCAAGACATTTTATACTTCATGAGAAAACTTGAGCACAAAACTCCAGAGAGGACATGGAGGGGAAAAAAAAAAAAAAATAATTAAGTTTCTGTCCAATCACACGCCACCCCACAGCAAAATATATTTTCTGCCCGGTTGATGTGCCGAGAACAAACTGCAAGACCTCCCAAACCACGGAGAGGGAAGAAAATGTTTCCAGAATACGTATAGACTTTAAGGTTTTAATGTCAAGGCTTGGAGAGTAGTGGCTAGTGCTCTTTGCCTCATATCAGGATTGTCCCTTGTTTGGGGGCATGTCTGTGTGGAGGCTGCATGTTATCCATTTCTGTGGATTAGTTTTCTCAGGATCTATGTCAGTTTCCTCCTACAGTCTGAAAACATGCATCGGAGTAAACATGAGTGTGCGTGGTTGTATGTCTCTCTGTGTTTTTTCCTGTGATGAACTGTTGACCCGGCCAGCGTATAATCAGCTGGGATCGGCTCCAGCGACCCAGAGTTGGATGAAGAGGTATAAAAAGTGAATGGCTCGATGGCTTTACATGTCTATTTCTGTTGTATGCATGTCTATTTGCATGCATTTATTCATGCCTGTCGTATTTCTGCCTCAGAAGTCCAAATGTGTTGAACCACACGTGGAGGAAATCTTTTCTCCAAAGTGTCATGGAAAACTAAAATAACTGCAAATTAATGTCAAGCGTAACATTTCTGGAAGAGATGACTTAACGGCGGAGCATGGTTTTAAATTACACAGTGCACATTGTGTACGTCCATTGTTTTGCAGTCTGAATGGCTCAAACCCCTTCACATTTCGAGGTACTGCAATGGAAGATATGACTCACTTCATCCAATTAAAAACTAACATCAGACTTCTGCTTACCGCTTTGAAGCTCTAAAAAAAATTTAATTAACCGAGCTGTGTCTATTAGGATCAGTAACTTAAGTTTGGTTGCCACAAGGTTTCAAAAGTTTCATGACGCAACAGAACACGGCAACCAACTAATGATTGACTTTAGATAAACTCCGTAAATGAGGTTGAGCAGCTCGCTGGCGTCTGGAAGTGAACGCAGCAATTCAAGGGTCAGATATTCAGATGGTCGCCGCCACTCAACAAAAGGAAAAATGATGGGATGTTAGAGCTCCATCAAGCAATCGATTAAATATTGATGTTTAACAAAATGGCATGTTGACTGTGACACATTTTTACAATGCTGTTTACCTGATCATGTTTTGCAGCTTCATTTTTTTCCTTGAGTCCATGAGTCAGAGTGTTGATTCAGTACGACCCTCCATAACATCCATATGGCGTCATGCTGTACGTGCTGGAGACGACGTTCATAAATGGCAAATTCAACTTTAACGTGCCAAAGCCATGGGATGTCTGGGATGCCTGTTGCTTTGCTTCTGCCTAAAGTGTAATTAGGACCTTTCTGGTGGCTAAAAATATCGGTATAAATTACGTTATGCACAAACAACAATCCACTTTCAAAGATTGAAATAGCTCCTTGGCCAAGTGATTTGTCGTCATTCTTTTTTTCTTTTTTTTTTGCAGATTGTTTTTGGCAAAGCGTCTCGTGAGATGTCAACTTCTTAGCACACGAGACATTCGCAGGGATACACATGAACGTGGCCAAGATGTCATGAGTGCAAGCACAATTGGGAAATGACTGGAAAGTATGCAAACTTAAGTGCAACTCGTCTGTGATCAGCATTGCAATTTGCACTCGTACGAAAATGCCTCAATTATCTTCAAATCGCCAAGTTCAAGTCCAGATCAAAGTGGGATGATATTTAACCTCATCTTACTGAAATTGTTCGAGACTTTTCAGTTATTTTGAATGCGCAGCTGATACAAACTATTAAGTGTGGGAGGCTGCGGTCATGAACAGATGTAATAACTTAACCCCGGTGACCTCGGCTGTCCCGCCTGACCAAATAAAACGTCAGCATCCGGCCTCGCAGCCCCTTCTGTGACAGCTCCACTTCCTTCTCACAGCACTCTTCATCCAACGGGACTCAGCTGGAACGTCGCTGGAACGATGTGGTGTTCTCGATGCACGCGGTTGCGAAAGAGATGCTTCGATTCATTCATGCGTACGGAAAATAAAGAGCATACTTGATGCATCATTGATTATCTCATTTGTAAACACAGTGTGCTTTCTTGGGAGGAACCGCTGGTGTATAAACCCTTCATCAGCCAAGTGACTATGGGTTATGACTTCCGCGCTTCTTTTAAATTGACTGCAGTGTTGGAAAAAAACATGAACAAATAAGTCTAGATCGCTGTTGGACTGTAGTATGCAGTAATGGGTGGGGTCCGACATTGTTCAATCTTTTGCCGAAATTGTGAAATATGTCCAATATTGATTATTTTTACACTTTCCAATGGACTGTAACGTATTTAAATAGCAAAAATTTGTATTTTATGAAAGTAACTGCGTCTTGAAACATCCAACAATCTCACATTGTATATTACTATGTATATATATATATATATATATATATATATATATATATATATATATATATATACACATTAAAAGCAATTATGCTGAAGAGATTCTGAACGTTTTCCTCTGAAGTCACATCAGATAAAATGAGCTTTACAATGAGTTAATACAGCTTCTAAAACAGCAGACAAACAAAATAAAACTACTTAGGGAAACCTAATCTTAACCTACACCATTTTACTGATAACCGACATAGTCAATGGGAAGGAAAATGCGAAAACGCCATGGCCCTGAATCATTTCTATTAGCAATAGTTAAACTGATTCCATCCAGACCACCAATGTGGATGAGTGATTGGTTGACGTGCATTCCCAAACCACAGAGCATCCGGCAAAGGAACAAGAAGACGTTGACAGACACGAGCCAGAAAACCTCCAGCTTGAGCCTCAACAATAATCTGCAAAATGATTTATCAAAACTACACATCGAAGAAGCAAGGAGTTTCATTTTTTTAAGGAAGAATTTAAATCAGACATTTTGCTTATGATGGAGCTTTTTCACACCAGAAGAAAGAAAAACAAAATCTCTAGTCAATGAGGAGCTGGTTTGAATTTAGAAACTGGAGCATGTCAGCTTTAAGACGGAATCTTTATGACTTTTCCCATCGTCACTCTCTGTCTAAACCAGTGATGAAAGACTCAAGATCATGCAAGAGAGCAGTAGTTGACGTTGCATTCACCCTTCTTTAGAAGCCCCGAATCTGTGAGAGCTTCCAGTGTTTTGAAATGAATCGGAGGGAGAGCTCCTAATATTGACTGTCTTGAGAAGTTTCACTGTATCACATGGGTTTCCTCATAAATCAATATCACTATCATTAAATTCCGTCATTACGATCTGATAGTTTCTGCATATTGTAGCTTTAGAGCAACAGGTGATTATGCTCAATGGAAATCTTGTGCTGACTTACAGTCGGATGCAATGCAAAGACATGAGCGCAGTCTTACAGAATGTGATGCCTTGCCAATCGCTACTAACATCTTTAAGGAATAAAAAGGAAAGTACGTGATTGTTTATCCAACATTTTGTCGGATTGCACGTGTGCATCATGTGTAAAATATGTTAGCACAAAATATGTTCCAAAAATGTATCAAGGAGCTATAGTTTGATAACCTTTATTCCTGTTTGTATGTTTTAGGAACGTTTGCTTGAGCAGAGTTAAGACATTGATTCCAGCTAAAGTGCGCAAACTGTTAAAGGGTGAGGTTTTAAGTGGCTCAGAATCACAGTAAATGTACTCACACAAACGCGTGGTAGACGAAAGCCCACTCCCGGGGTCTCTCCAACACGTTGTAGAGGTAATTCTGGAGGCGCCGGTAGCGCGCGTTCCTGCGGCCGCTTTGCGCGCTGTAGATGAGCGGCTTCCCGAGCAGGCTGAGCCGCGCACCCTGCTTCCTCTCCGCGCCCAGCGCACCTGCCGCGCCGGGAGACAGGAGACCGTCCCCGACCCGCACCGCGTCATTCATGGTCCTCCGTCCGGACTCTACATCTTTCAGTGGGTACTCCTGTCCTCGACGCACCGCCGAGGTCTTCAGCCAAAGTCCGGCGCCGCCGCTTTCGTCGCCGGTGTGACTGCGCGGCATGGCATCACCAGCGCAAGCTTGGGGTGCGCAGGGAGACCTGCAGACATTCACATGTAGCCAAGTGTCGTGAGACTGAAGGGTGTTTGACTACTCTGGATCACACTTTATCAAACGAAACACCGAGAAGGAAAGCTGGAAGTCTTATCTGCTCATCATACGGCTGTTTGGGCAGATTCACTGTCCGGTTTGGACACTTTGGCCATCTGCGCAGCGCTTGAAAAGAGTTGGGTTATGAAGGAGTGGAGACACGGAGACATTTGGCGGGGGGAGGGCTCGCTCCCACCCTCCCCTGTTGCCCCAGATCACTCTCACTCTCTGTGTTGCCCCTTTCTTTCAAACTGTGTGGAGGCAGCCGGTGCGCCTCCACTGCGCGCAGTCCTGACAGCACCGCTTGATTCTTAGAAGCTCCTAAAATGAACACAATCAGACGGGTGACTTCATCGACACATTGAAATCTATCTAACTCATGTTAAGTGAATAAAACGTCAACAGACACACGTGCACAGATGACGCAATGTAACGCAGTTGATGTGATTGCTCAATGGCAATTGTGAAAGTTTTGGTCCGTTAATGAAAAGGGGCGAAAAAAAGTAAATGACTAAATAAATCAGATTAGCTCAGTTTTATGTGCAACTGGTGCTAAAAAGGAATGTAAAAACTGAAAATAGGGTTCTAATTAAATAAGGACCGATCTTTCATGTATTTAAAACTCCATCACTGAATTGGTCAGACTTCCAAACTGCTCCACATCAAATTAATTTGTTTACTGATTAGCTGGATTATATATATTTTTTATTTAACGGGAATTATTACCAGAGGTAACGTCATATGTCACACTTGATCGTAATGATGGACAAGTCTTTGCACTTGACCTGAACTACAAATATATATATTTTGAATTGAATTAGGGCTGCTGTTTGTTTCTGCTTCACTTGCAATAAAACAGATTCATTGGTCAGCTTTTGCTGCTATTCTCTTCTTCTGGGTCCTTGGGGCAGTAAAAGAAACTATTGGTTTCTATCACATTTTTCAATTTTTCCAATTCACACGGTCACTCATTGATTTTTCTGGGTTGGAATTTTCTAGATGTGATACAAGTCTGACCTCTAGTGGCCAACCAATATGAATCATCCAAATCTCAATTGATGTGGAAAATCTGGATTTTCTAGTAATTAACCATTAATCCGTACATCCCTAAAATGATCTGAATCCATGATGATTGCTTTTTTATTCTAATAGATAGATAGATAGATAGATAGATAGATAGATAGATAGATAGATAGATAGATAGATAGATAGATAGATAGATAGATGCTTTATTAATCCCGAGGAAAATTAATAAATTTAGAGTACTCGTGGTGTTCAGTGGCTGCAATTACACACAGAATATAATTGAAATCGCAAAATTATTATTATTATTATTATTATTATTATTATTATTAAAGATGGATTGCAATTGAGGAGGGTGCGACCGTGTGGTGGATGGACAGAGTTGGTTAAAGACTGTGAGAGAGGGAGTGAGAGATTTCCAGGGAGAGAAAGCGCATTGGTTGGGATTAGGCCCATGCTGCAGGTTGAATGGGATTACGGAGCGCAGCGCAATTTCCTGTGTTGCGCGTCGATTCTCCGCGCGGCTTTTCTCCGTCTGCCAGGATTCCTCAATACCTGAGAGACATTCACCGCTCCCTGCAATCCTGGAAGTATTTTAGCTTTATGGAAACATGGCCGACGTTCCGCAGATTGTCAAAATTGGGATTTCATTGAAGATGCTGCCCAACAACACGGCGGTTTACTTCAAATCCGACGGCGCGCGGTTCGGACAGACCCGGACCATCAAGCTGCTGACCGGGTCCAAATATAAAATCGAGGTGGTCGTGAAACCAGGAGCAGTCCAGGCCACGTAGGTAGCCCACGGATCATCTTGATTTGGTCAGAGCCCAAACACACTGCGATATGGTCAATTTATATCCATTCTGGAAGGCGCATATCAAATCACTGTATTCCTGCAACTTAATCACAAAAAAGCAACACAAATTGCTCTCTTATTATCTCCAGAGAGTATAACCTGTGATACATATTTAATCGAGGAGGCATGACTTGATTTTTATGAATGAAAAGGTGACAAGACGCATGACAAGTGTCTTTCAAATGAATGTTTTGTTTTAGTGTGGCGTCCATAACAAAACAAAATAAATCTTTTATTATTCTATAGGGGAGCATTAATCTAGTAGGATTATGCAGAGGTTCCCTTTTGAGCTGTGTAATCTCTCTATACTGGGCTTTATTAGAAAGTTGTTCATACAAATTGCATCTTGATTGCACAGCATAATATATTGGGCGGTGCTTTTTGTTTTTGCAATACCACTGTAATATCGTGCCCCTTTCCGACAGAATGACCTGCATTTCTTGGACGGTTATCCTAATTGAAGGAAGCAAAGATGAGGCTGTGTCCTCCATTGCACTCAAAGGCAAATGCAGATTTTGAGGCTGCATTAAAGTGCTGTGGGAGGTGAAACCTTCCGTGATCTCCGAGCTGCACAGAGGATAAAACGTGAACTAAAAGCAGCTCTTGTGCATTTTCTCATACGGGGATAAAGCGAGTTATTATGCCTAAATGTTTTCTGCTATTTTTGTTTTGTTTTGTTTGTTTGCTCTGGAGAGCTGTGCAGGATATTACGTGGGGCACTTGAAGGCAACGTAAACCCTCAATTGGCTGCGCGTCAAATCCACTACAGATTAGGACCTCGTGTCACCGCCCTCTTGTGATGTGGCTACAATTCATTATGTAATGAATGCTGTTGTATTCCTCATCTCAAAATAGGGATTAGTGTTGGATATTCACGAGCACCATGCTGTTAAAAAAAAAAAAGATAAATGTAGGTTACACATGTGATGATGCATCATCAGGAGGTAGTGACCCAAATTTGGGGCATTTTTATGACTCCATGAATACACAGCTGTAGACCTATTTCACCAGCTGATCACTCATAGAGAAGTCATCACATGCCTCTTCTTACTCAGTGAATTAGTTTTGCATTATCCACGTTTAAATGTAACATTGATCAGACGAAATAAGCATTCTATTTTCATTTCCTGCATGTGTTTTGTTGTGTTTCTGGCTGCAGGTCGATGAGTGTGGGTGGTGTGACCTTCCCTCTGGAGCAGCAGTCCAAAGACCCACAGTCTGTGGTCTATAACGGCCAGTATAACACTGAGGGGGTGGCACATACAAAAAGCGGCGAGAGGCAACCAGTTCAAATCAGCATACAGGTATGGAAATGGTCAGCATAATGCCCTTGCTGTTTACATTCACTGCACACCACACGTTTCCTTGTATGGCTCAGTTTTGCACCAACTCTCTTACTACCAATTAATAAGAAAACCCTTCAGGAGGAACTTGTTGGCATGTGACTGGAAGATTAGCTGGAATTGGCAAGTGGTGTGTGTGTGGAACAGTGTGTTTGGAAGTTGAGGTGTTTAATCCCAAAGGCTTCTCCTTGTGCCTCATAAGTCTTTTAAGGAAAACAGCGGCGGCCACGGGGCAACCCCTAAAAGCAGGTGTGTCAAATACTGTGTATATATAAAGAAAACAGTGGCTTTAAGTGTTATATTAAAGTAGAAACTCTTTCTGGTTTATTTACTGCAGGTGGCGCTATTCTAGTAAGGGTTGAAGTTGTCAGCTGTGGTGGCCTGGAGGCTCTAGAAGCAGACTTGGGATATCACGTTTGCTGGTTCGATTCCCACTGCTGACAGGTGACCATTGTGGGTCTCTGATCTTGACCTTTGACCTCCATCAGCTCATTGGAAGCGCTAAATTGTGGCTATATGTATTTCTCTATTTGTTGCACCAGTTTGTGCTTACATTTTAGTGTAAATTCAAACCATTTTCAGTGTTTAGATCTTAAATTAGATTAAATTAGATTAGATTAAATTAGATCTTTCGAAATCATTTCTGTTAAAAGTGCCATTTGTGGTGGAGTTGTGTTTATTTATAAATTATTATGCTGTCATTTCACTGGTGTGACACACTCATTAAAGTGAGCTGCATGTTGCCCCTGAACTGATATGAATTTGACATTAAAGGGATTAAAGGATCAAAAACCAATAATGAATGCAGCCTGATCTGTATCTTTTCCCTGGCAGTTCCTTTGTTGCTTACTGTGTCCCCACTCCTCATCTTTCTGTGTTATTACTCCTTACCCTGTTAATTCATTTGTCTTCCTGTTTCATCTTGAGCTCTGGTGTCTTTTCATGTTTTTGTGAACATCTCTCCTCACACCAGTGTCTTGCGCTCCTCCTTTTCTGGCTTCAATTGACCAAATATCTGCAATCCGGATAAGCGTTACTACAAAGTTTGTTATGGATTTGATACCTGAACCCGTGCTTTTATTATCAACCACTGTTAGTCCACATTAAAAAGCTTGGTAAAAAGTTTGGTAACTATCACAAATCACAGACACACAGAAATCAGTCAGAGGTGCACACGTCACCATGGTAGTGACAAATGAACATGGTGATTTTAATTATTTATCATTTCATTACCCATATATCCACTGCTTTCTGTGAAGGGTTGAGGGAGCCTGGGACTTAAAGTTAACAGTAAGAGCAAAGCGGCATACAGCTTGCACAGGATTCCAGTGTAATAAAAACTCATGTTTAGGGGAATAATAAAGTACTGAAAAGGTTTGGCAACAGATCTGTTAAGAAAAGCTGGATTTTAGAGAAAGTCAGCCACCTTTGGCCATTACGTTAAATTCTTCCACAATTAAAAAAAAAAAGAAAATGCATATCGCCACTTCCTTTATACACCAAGTACTCACATATGTCTCCACACAGCTGCTTTCCATCACGTTTTTTAACAAACCCCTAAAAGGTTGAAGGTCGAATGGTGGTCCTGCCAGACGTGGCTATGTTGCCACGGTTACACTTTTTCGGCTGTGTTTTCTCACAGTCAGAAACTGTTTCCAAGGTTATAGGTTTGCTGAAGTTGGTAGGTGACGATGTGTCGGGTATATACGTTTTTTATCATGTTAACATAGTATGATGATTAAGCCCAATCAACCATATCTCATATGTTTCTTTCTTTGCCCATCAGTAAACAGAGAATCTGACTTGTTGTCTTTTTGGTTGTTGTGACTAATAACATGACTAAACAAAGGGTTGCCTATCCATTTGAAAAGCTAGTAAAATACAATATTTTGTAGTAAGGTGCCAAATCTGACTGGATTGCAGCCTTTTGTGTCCTCCTAAACTTTTAAAGGGCAAAATTCCACCATAAACGAACGACTGACTCAGCATCCTTGAATTGACAAATCAGCTTTTCTTACTGGGATCAGCTTTTGTTATTCATTCTGCTCCACCTTCCTCATCACCAATAATTATACTACATCTTACTTTATGATTAATATTTGTCTTGATTAGATTTACATGACTTTCATGAAATTCACCTTCCTTTATCTTATGATTTATTTAACAAAATGTGAAATTACAGGAAAGGGGCCCTGCTGTGAAATACCACCAGCACCTTCTACCCTCTTCTACCAAAAGATGATTTGAAGTTTGTACATGTGACTGGATTCATAAAAAAAAATGGCATACTCTCCAGCAGTTGTCTTTTTGGTTTTAATCCTCTTTATTTGACTTGACCAGTTTAGTGGCAATTTACTTCGTGAGACCAGTTTTATGTGGCTGGGAAAGATGTTTCAGTGATCAGACCTAAATATGTGAAGCAATACTTTGCCCATAGTATGAAGTTTATGTAATGAAATTGCTTCTTAAGTATTTTGACGTTACAGCATTTTTCACACTTGTAAAAAGTACAATATGGATGATACTTACAGGTACTATAGGCAAGCACTGAAACACACTCCCACCCATAAATGTGTGTCATATAGGATGTGAGGTCTTATTGAATATCATCAACAACAAAACTTTCCAGTGCTGAGTGAGCGAACCTTTCAACGAGCAGCATGGCAGAAATGCTTGAAGGAAGCAGCTGCAACATCTGTTATTAAGGACTTATTCACCTAAATGTTTGTTTTTGACTCTGAACTTAAACTGAAAAAGGGAATCTGTCCATAATGTAATTTATTTCTACGTACATTTGTGCTTTTATGACCATCTGTATTTATATAAATGGTGTGTGTGTGTGTGTGTGTGTGTGTGTGTGTGTGTGTGTGTGTGTGTGTGTGTGTGTGTGTGTGTGTGTGTGTGTGTGTGTGTGTGTGTGTGTGTGTGTGTGTGTGTGTGTGTCCTGTCCGTATGCTCCTTCTTCATTTCACCTTCACACGGCTTCGCACATGATACAGTGTCAGTCACTATCTGCACGAGTTTCTCCCTCGTCTTGGAGTGTGTGAGTGTTACAATCTTATATAATATATAATATTAAATATAACTCAAAGAGTTTGCTTGTGTGCTGTATCTATTTACAAATATACCGTATATTTTCACAGGGCATTATTCTTATTGCAAGTAGAGTAGTGAAACATACAATATACACTCTACTAACATACTTTAACCGTGGCTCACAGAATCAACTATACAGAAACACTGTAATTAAGTGGATTTTTAAAATCTCTTTCCTCCCTGTGTAATCTTATCCATGATACTCACTGTGTTTTTACCGTACCATAACACTTGTCACTTTTCACAGTTGTGTATTAATTGGCGTCAATTTTACACGAGACTTGTTGTTGCTGTTGGCTATAGTCCTATTTCTGTTACTTTATTTTGTAGGAATCTCCACAGCAAGTCATTACAACTTGCACTGTCGACATGTCTAGTTTTCATGGCCTTAGTGCTGCAACCAGTATTTGAACCCAGGTCTCACATACTCAAGACTTTTGTCTTTGTCTCGGTACACATATGCAGGGTGAGGGACGACTCTGCTTGACCACCGGAGAATATCATCGACTTCGAATTGCTCTATCTGGTTGTGTTAGTCCGACTTTGAAAACTTGTACATGTGTTTTTAAATTCCAGTTTTAGTCAAGATTGTGGAGATGATTTGGTTTTACAGGTATATTAAATATGAAATAAAGGTAAAATTACATTGTAAATATTACTATCATTTTTTGCAGGAGTGTGACGTTTACTATGAGTTTTTATAGTACTGTATTTTTTTCTGTACTTTTTGCAGTAGTTTATTTATAACTTAAAATATCAAAGTGAAACCTATTTCAAAGTAACATATTCTAAATTGGTGTTTATCTCCAATGATAACTCCCCTTATCCCATTTCCTAAAGGGTCCCAACATAACACAATCAAAGAAGAAGTTATCATGACAGTTATCATTCTGCTATATATCATCGATATATAGCAGAAAGAACAGACACACTGTTTCATAAATGACATAAAGTAACTACAGACTAAGAGTAGGAGTAGTCTCAGTTATTGATTCACTCCTGACTGTGAGCAGAGACCATTTATTATTATATATCATATTTATTATAGTCCATCTCAAGGTAAGAAGACAGGAGCGGCTCCAACATAACAAATGATGAAGAGGATCGAATGTCAAATGATTCCCTGCCGGAACAGAAACCCTGTAAGTAACTGTGTATTTTTCCTTTAAAATTGTACCTGTGTTTGTGCTTCAGTTCACAGAGGCAGGGATGTTCGAAACGGTGTGGCAGGTGAAGTACTACAACTACAACAAGAGGGACCACTGCCAGTGGGGCAACAGCTTCAACAGCATCGAGTACGAATGCAAACCCAACGACACGCGCACGCTCATGTGGGTCAACAAAGAGATGTTTGTCTGATTCGCCTCAAACGGCCTCAAAAGAGTTGTCGTGTATGTTATGTTATATTATATTATATTATATTATATTATGCAATGACGAAAACAATCCTCCTCTGTGGCTTTACTGTGTTTTTACTCTTCCTGTAATCCCGAAAATCTGAAGTTGTTAGAAAAGAAAACGTACACAACTCTTCTCCTGCCAGTTGTCTTCCCGCGGCTGAAACATACTAACGCGGTCACGTTGACAGTGGTTTCGCACTGGTTTTGCATTTTGCTTTTGAAAGAGAGTTTTGAACGATAAGACGTCATTTTGAGGTAAATGTTTTAAACCCTGAAGTGTGAGGACTTTTATGTGGACGTGCGGTGAAGTTGCCTGTCTGTATGCGTATGTGTGTGTTTTACAAA
Organism: Lipophrys pholis; assembly: GCF_963383615.2. Classification (NCBI taxonomy): domain Eukaryota; kingdom Metazoa; phylum Chordata; class Actinopteri; order Blenniiformes; family Blenniidae; genus Lipophrys; species Lipophrys pholis. The sequence goes on along the minus strand of NC_137642.1, from coordinate 19,999,302 downwards.
TGGTGCTCGTACCGCTGTGTTTATGTGCTTAAAAGCTGCGTATGCTTGCAGAGGGTTTAAAATTCAACCTTTTTCCAGAAATGATTGACTTCATTAGGTTCTCAAAAAGCTCAAAAGGGAAAATAACACTTTACTGGGACATGCCCATAGCTGATAACATCTGCATTTCTTACTGTGACCTTACAATTATCGGCTATTTATGGTGGTAATCGCATTGAGATGGTATAGAATTAATCTGAATTACGACATACATTTCACATTATTACATACACCTTTTATTTTCGAATGATATGAGTTGCACGTACAACTAGTGTGTGTTACAGTATGTCCTCTGTCCAACATCCAACCAAGTCATCTAAAAACTAATTGTTTTGCCCACAGCACATTGTGTTGAAGGACTCCAGGTCTCAGTGGTCTTATCAAATGCGAACGAGAGAATGGATTACCTTTTATAGAACTTCAGGGAGACATTTTTGTGTCTGTTTCAAGACATTTCTAAAACTTAAGACATGTTGTATATGTGGTTATTTTATCAAATGACATATAATAATAATGATGCATATTTTTCTTGACTTTAACATATTGAAATATTGTACAATAGCAAGGCCACATTTTCAAAGTATTTTTATGAAGGCCCTATAAAGGACTGAAGTATCACATGTACTGGAAATGCTGTTACCGATATAGTAGAACACAGAACAAACGATTACAACCTACTTGGCTGCTGCTTTTTAGATATCAGAAAGAATCAACCGCGTCATTTAAAAGAAATCATTTCCAATACAAAACCGTGTCAGTTGCTCGATGCACTTCACAGGTAGTTTTTTTCTGCTCCGCTTCCTCACGATTTACTACTTGTGGGACGAGCGGCAGAGTTAGTGGGATGCGCTCGTGAAAAATTTGCCAGATCTCTTGTGCCGATGCCAAACTGCTTCTCTTTGCAGTATTGAATTTGGTGTCGAGCTTCTGCTACCCCAGGTGGTAACAATCAGGGTGCCGAGTAATGCTGAGCCTTGATCGTAGGGTCGACGTGTCGAAGAGATAGGGAGAACACTCCCGAATAGGACGGCCTCCCAGCAGTCCCGGCCTCAGGAGGACGAGCCGCCGAGACTCCTGTTTACTGAATGTTTAAAATGTTGAATTGCAAACGAGTCTAGTCCTCAGACTTTAATCCACCAAACGACATCAAACAGGAGTCAAAGGAAAGCTGTTTTGACGTTGGCAGAGAGGATTTGGCAATTCTTTAAACTCAGCTCAGCTTCCATAAATACATCATCCTCACAAATGTGGTGCCATTTAAATAAACAGGCTTTCAAAAGGGACAGGATTCATTGCCAAGGATTGTTACAACAAAACACAAATTTACTTCCTTTTTGTACGTAGTTAAACTGATCTTTTGCTCAGTTTGGAAATCAAACAATCCCACTGTACTGTAACAGAATTCTTTCTGTGGCTTCTAAAAGCATTTTGTTCAGCTCTCCGTGCCGCCGTTTCCCAGAAAGAAAGAAAAAAAAAAAAGGAGTATCCATGTCCTCTCCAGAACACATTACAACCCACATCACTCTATAGTGACATTAGAGAGCAGTTTTATCTGAGTCAGCACCTCTTAAATATTAAACCTCCGATGGTTACGCTCAAGTTAACTTGTGCCACTGCATAGATCGCAACTGTTTTTGAAAAATAGCCATATTTCGAAGTGAAACCTGCTGTGCGGCTGTGGATTATTTCTTTGTGATACCTTCTCGTAATGCAGATGTGCAAATAGGAATCCCCGCCACTGAAGTGTGTGTGTTCTCTCTACCTCTTCCAAAAACATGTTAAAGTGATATAGTTGGTATATTTATTTATAACGTAGGTTGTGACTGACATGTCTCAAAAGATTTTTTTTCTATTTCCTGTGGTAAATCATGTTTTTAAAAAAAAATAGTATTTTTGTACAGTGAAATGTTATTATTGTGTGTATTTTGTTAGAAATTATATGAAATATTTTCATTGGAATTGAGAATTGATCTATGCAAGCAGTCAGCAGAACAAAAAGTTGTCTTAAAGGTGCAGTAGAGGGGAAATATGTATTTATTATATATAATATAACTTTGTGATAGTGTGATTTGTTTATCATGTTATTGACAATAAAACAGATTTTTCCCTCTGGAGCAATAGCCTTCATTTGATGTGTGTATTTGATCACTGCTATAATCGTTTTATTATTTTCTCCCCAGAAAGGTGCTACTCACAGTGGAGCAGGTTGTTCTGGAAATGACGAGAAGGAAACAATAAATTAAAACGTGATATTTTATGAGTATTAAGTATTTCACGCAACTAAATTTAACAGTTGAATAAGTAAGTAAGTAATTGGTGGGGGAAAAAAAAGATCACTAATATTCAGATATCAAAATTCTGCAAAATGTTTTCAATCCCACAGGTTTATGTTATGTTACGCTGCTTTACGTTATGCTACATTACAAATAATAAACTTACATGAATGTTATGCACTGTTATAAATGAAAATGAATACAAATTTTTAATAAAATCCATAATTTGGTAAATACCATTGGGTATCACAAAAATTCCACTTCCATTTATCATCAGGATAGACAATTGTACATATAGTATTTTATATTCTGAGGTTTCACTGATACAAAAATGAAAACAAAAACAACATTACATAATTCAGTACAAATATATAGACGCAGACAGCCCAATCACCCACACACACCCACACAGTCAGACCAAGCAAGAATGATTAAGATGATAAATCATCTCACGTTAAGCACATCTGCACACATTTCAAGCAGGCAAAATGTTGTAAGGTTGAGAAAATATCATACCAAAGCATCGGAGATGTAAAATGATATCAATTAAATATCTAAATGTATTGATTCCTCCTGGGGAACTTACCAGTGCTTCTCCTCACTGAACCCACTCTATTCATAGTTAACCTTAGCGGTGCAGTGCGCTGGGAGCTGGTGGGGTCAAGGACCTCGCTCAGTGACCCAGAGTGGGAACCGAAGAGCTTATCCCATCAGGTGACCGTAAAGACAATCTCAGTAACACGCTGGTTCTGTCAGGAAGACACACAAGCCAAATGTAAGCGTCATACAAAGTGTGGACGTGTCTAATGTTGACATTAAATCTGAAATACAAAAGAGCGATACTGTCAAAAAGATATTACAAAATTAGCACAAAATAAGCTTATGCGGAAAATACAATGTCAAAAGTATGTAAAGAAAAATTGGTTTATCCCACTGTTGAACATTCGGTGGTGGTGTTGAGTTCTGGCAATTCTTTTACACTGGATAAACCTTCTGGTGGTGCAAACAAATATTACAAGACAAAATGAGCTGTACTGCACAGTGGGACCAAGGCTTTTCAATACAATGTTGTTAGAACCTTGACTTACATGACTTGGTATGTCCTTGTGGAGCATAGGCCATCGACGAGGTCCCACCACTTCCTTCTATCCTCCTGCTAGCGCCAGTCCAAGCCAGCTTCTTTCTTGTTGGACCAACGATCTGAAATTGTTGAAAAACAGTATAATATGGAACCTTGAATATAACTTGAACTTTTTTATTCTCCTTTTTATGCGGTTCTTAATTGCTTTATAGTAATGTTTTTCGTAACTGCTTAAGATTCTGATACCTAATTACATTGTTTTAATGTATTGTTGTTATTTCTTTGTGTCTCGTTTTTTTGTTGTTTTATTTCTTGGTGCCTTGTGTCTGAATGGTAAAATGAACGTCGTGCCTTGCCTCAGTACCGCCACTAGGGGGAGCACATGTACAAACCAGTTCCGGAGTGGAGGCACAAAATAAATAAATAATTGGAAGCTGCGGCGGTTCCCGGATGTACAGTATTGCTGCACCTCCCCCCCTCGCCCGTTCTCTCCTCCCCTCCGCCACCGCCTGCTTGTCAGAGCGAGCCTCCTCCTCCGCTTTACTGTCCCCTCCCAGCGGGTCTCCCTCCCTGAGCCACTGCAGTGAAAGCCTCGCTAAAGGAGAGAGAGAGAGTCGGCGAAGAGAGCCTGAAGCTGGGTGTAAAGCCAGGACTAGACCACACAGACCACCATACGCGTACATTTCTTTTTTTTTTTTTTTTTTTGTTCCCCCCTCAGTATTTCTCGCCACAGCTCGGCGGCCTACCGACTCCTGCTGTTGTACCTCCTTTTCCGTTCACATCGCCTGGATTTCATCATCCGACCTGCAAGATGGTAAGCAAAGCAAACGGCTCCTATTTTCACCCTCCGCCGCCTGGTAAACACAGCAGCGGGCAGGGCCCGCGCCTCGCACGGTCGAATAATGTGGCGTTCGGACGGCTCGTCGTTCGGCGCGAGGGCTCGGCTGCTCGCTAACAGTCGACCGCGGAGAAGGAAACGCTTTTTTTCTCACCCACTTCTGGCTCCCCGTCGTGCTTCTTCTCCGTGCAATACCTCCGGGGCTGACAGTAGCCTACAGCCTGTGGCCCAGATATTTCTTATCCGTCCTCGGCACAGCCTTGCACTCCTTCCCAGCAAAGCCAGGGCCCGTGCAAATTAGTTTTCGTGACCGAAAATACACGCTTATTAGGCCCGAGTTAGCGACTAATTGTGACACGTTTTTACGCACCAGGCAGGAAAATGTAGCGGCTGCTCGTTACGTGTCCGCTCTGCAGAAAACCGAGGCTACATGTACAGCCCAGCGACATTAGTGTGTGTGTGAGTGTGTGTGAGTGTGTGTGAGTGTGTGTGTGTGTGTGTGTGTGTGTGTGTGTGTGTGTGTGTGTGTGTGTGTGTGTGTGAGTACGCTGTGTTGATAGTTGCTACATTGTTTTATTCGTAATGGGAAGGCCTACATTTGTATCTATTTACAGGGGTTCAAAGGAGGCTGCAATAGAAGGCCACATGATTGCTTCTGACACACACGCACACACACACACATATATGTAGAACCATACTCATGTTGATAGTTGCTTAGTAACAAGTGAAGTAAATCACCTTTAAAAAAAAAAAAAAAAAAAAAAAAGTATTCTAAACTGAGGGATGAACAAGTGTTGCAGATATAAAGTAGGAGAAGCAGACTGCAATCTGTGAAAAATCACAACAAGCTGGAGTTAATATGCCAGCAGAGGGCTACGTCTTTGACATGACAAAAAAAGGAAAAAAAAGAGGTTGGCCTTCAGAAATGGTTTTTAAAAATATCAATTAGGGCCAACCACTGAGAATGATCCATCACCTTTCTCTCTCTCTTTTTTTTTTTATTTATTTATTTTTTTAAAGTGGGTGCGTGGGATGGGGAGCAGGAATTGGTCGGATCTGCTGGCCAGTCACTGCTGCAGGAGTGGACCTCAGCAGATAACGGCATCCGTGCTCGGATTCAGATTTATATTCAACTTTATGTTGAAGCAAAGATGACATGACTTGCCTGTTTCAGGGGAATAACTGTGCTTGAAATGTGTAACGTCATCGTTACACTCGCCGCTTATATCGAATTTCAGAAGCCTGAACACTTCCACGTTTCTGATTAGTTACTGAATATTGTCTTTATCCTTTATTTTGCATTATAGGTCACATCCACTTCCCTGTTTATAACCTGATGAGGCTACTTTCTTTTCTTCTTGTCGGGACAAGAAAAAGCTAAATTAAAAATCTGATTCATCTCATTCCATCATTCCTTCTTGCGAAAGGTTTTATTTGTTTTGGGTTTTGCTTAGTGTGACGCTTCAGATTGGCAACTAATAAAGTCAAATTTGTTAAGTATTGGCACAAACCAAAGGTCTGCCATTAAGAGTTGACTGAAAAGTGTCAGCAAATGTTAGTTTTACTGTGATAATTTGGCCAAAACAAAAAACGTGCAATTGTTTTATCTTCATTTGTAGAATGCCAAGGTTAGCCTAAACTCTTGGTCTCATTTTTTTGTTTTGTTTTTTTTGAATGTTCAGTCCCTCAAACTTTAATATACTAATGATCTAATAAATCAAATGGTAGAGATCTCGCAAATATCTTTTTTTATTTTTGGGGGGCTGACCAACTGATTGTTCTTATCTATGCAAGTCTGTAAAGTGAGGAGGAAGCCCTGGGTTTCCCTGGTTTGCAACTCGGTGAACTAATCTGCGAGCAGGTGTTTGGTTGACCTATTGCTCCATGAACATCAGTCTCTGCTCCATTAAGGTTACTGTTGCTCATATAGCATGTGAGAGTACATGAAATGTTCATCTGTAAATACAAAGCTAAGGATCACACACATATAGAGTGGTGTCTTTATAGTATGACCCAGCATCGAAAACAGTAACGGTTGCCATTTTACTTTTTTTTTTTTTTTTTTTTTTTTAGAATGAATACATTAAAAGCTCTCTTTTCCACCATTTGCCTTGTAGCAGTGTCAAAACTGTACCAGAGGGCAAAAACTATGGACGTCCACGCCCTACGAACACTGTGCCAACTTATGGCTTGTCAAAATGTATTCTTCTCAGCTGCAAGGGCGGTTGGGGGCAGGGACATGCAGTTGCTTAAGCATGCAGTGGAATGATCTGATGCTAAGGGGACCATATGCTGCCTCGCAATCAAGCGCCACCCACATAAGGATCGAGTCGTAGCTAATGTAAAAGAGATAAAAGCCACAGTGAACCACCAGCAGAAGTGATGATCAACACTCCGTGATCCACACTGCACTTCCAACCAGCCCACTCAATCTGGATTTATTCTCCTCACTCGCCAGTGCAGCTCTGCAGTCCTTGGCATTGTGCTGCAGCCAGCAGTCGCCGGCACCGGCCAAACTCAAGTCCGATTCACCATCAGTAAATATCCAGCAGCCTCTGGGCACAGCGACTCAAGCCTCAAGGATCATTCATACGGCACATTGAGGGTGGCTTTTCTTTGCAGTGTGGTATATACAGCATGAGAGTCTGCTCAGTAAGGCTCAAAGGTCAAAGGTGGGGTTTTTTTGTGGGCTTAGTAGGGTTGGGCAGTAGGATAAATAAACCAACTGTTGGCAAAAGGCAGGGATCTTTGGCTGATTGGGCTTTAGACTAATCATATTTGCTCTCGGTAAACTTTCAAATGTACTGCATATGCATATACTTAAGTCTAAAATTGTATTCTGCACACTAAAAATAGCATAAATGAAATGGAACCATTTAATGTTCAATTCACTGTTATTTCAGATTTACAGAATTTTCTACAGCCTGACTTACCAGCTGTCGTCCATCGGTCCTAATATGACTTCTCATTGCTGTCTCATTTTATAGATTTCTTTCAATTCTTTTTCAATAAGAAATATTACAAAAGCTTTTGTATTGCTATTAGATTTATGTGTGTTGAGATAAAACAATTTGTAATTTACTGGCATTGTTCTGACATATTGACTTGATGAACTTCCCCGTGATGTGATGTCATTTTAGTATTTGTGCCAAACTAAAAAATGGTTTTAATGTACACCAAACTGTGCTCGCTAAATTCCAAGTTATACCCATGTGAAACTAGGATGGCTACCAGCACCACTGCAGACAATATTTCAAGTTTATTTTGATTTTGGCAAGTGTTGAATAAGTTAGTCAATGGCCTCTCTATAACCTAATATATATACTTACACTGTAGGAAAAACACTAAAACAAATCAGAATAACCGGCGATATAGGCCAGAGTACCTTTTCAAACTATTATCAACTTTTGTTTAACACTGGGTAAACTTTTACCATTTGACCTCTCTTCTGATGGTCATGTGACCCTAATTTACCTGACCATACCATACGTTCAAACATCGACACCCTCACTAGCCCAGAACTATTAGTCACTTAGTATTTTGTCTGTATAGGAGGACGTCTCTTGATTGTTATACACCTGCCCACAACTAGTCAGTGCTACAGCGCAGTCAGGCAGCCATATGGTAGTCACCAAGTAAAAGCTAATTTAACATGTTCGTTTAGAAAATGAAACCAAGGTGACCATTAGTCTGCATCAGGAAACATTTGTGTGTCATCACCCCACCGGAGCGTTGTTAAAATGCACACCAAATGCTGCTAGCAGTGCTCCAGTTAGTTTAAAACCATTTAAACCTTTTTTTTTTTTTTTTACCACCTTCAAGTTGACAATTTATCATGACAATGATCATGCAAGAAATTCTTCCACATAAGTTGAATGAAAAGGCTTCATGGAGTAAATGTGATACCATGAGCCTGAAAATGCTAAATGCTAACCTCCAGAGTACTGCAAGAAGCAAGACGCCTCATAGTTGAACATTATTTTAAATCCAAGATGGTTTATAAGGCTTAATGAGAAAACTGAGATCAATTCTGACTTGTTATAGGAGAATTTAGATTTTTTCTTTAGACTTTTCAACTTTTTTTTTTCATTTAGTCGACAGAGAAATTAGGCACCAAGAACATCTTGACTACTAATGCAATATGCTGGAGACAAATGTACACAAAATGTTCCAGGAAAGCACCCTGTGCTTTACATTGTAAATTTGATCTCTATGCCAAGGCTTTCTTACAACTCGCTGTTGAGAGCTTCAGTGAAAATGACTAGTGAATGTTTCTATGCTCTGAATACTGTGAGAATACAGTATAGCTTTATCGCTGCCACGTTAATTCGTAAGCTGATTTGGGCATTGTCAGTTTACACAGCATTATGAGGCCTTCGAAACCCTTTGTAGACAAGCCCAAGACGGGGATAGAAATGGCTGAGAGGATTAGCCCTGCTGGAGTTCCTTCAGGCAGCTGAGATTTTGGTAATTATTTTCATATTTGCACTTGACTCTTAAATCTGGCGCAGATCCTCAACTCACACACACATCTCCATTAAAAAAAAGACACAAACCCACCTACCCAGGCAATATTATAAAACAAGAATAATAAAATAGATGAAAGGTACTTTTTTGTTTTTTGAGGAACAGAAGAATAACAGAGTGCCTGAGCAAAAAGAAAGAAGACTACAACCATGAAGCAGTTAATTTCTTCACTTTGAATGAAGCTGTAGTGCCTTTTTTCTTTTTTTATTATTATTATTTTCTTGATAATGTGGACTCTGCTGGTTATTGGCCTGGGTTTTGCCTGCTGCACAGAGTTGAGCTGAAAAATGGAGGCGTGAAATCTATTTAAAGACTAGTCTGAAAGTGTAGCCCAGCTCTGCTGTGACTCCAGAGGTCCGAGTATGTTTATCATAAGGTTCAGCTATATGGTGAGCTTGATACTTAGGGACGCGCCTGTGTGGAGGAGGGGAAGTCGTGTGGTCATTGAACTAACCGAGCAGGCACAGGAGGGAGAGAACACACAACAAATACACTGACTTGAACACACACACACACACACCGATGCACACAACTCTCTTTTTCACCTCAGAAACAATGCGTCAGTAAGTTGCATTGTGTGGAAAACTATCTCAAACATGCCAAGCTGAACACACAGATGTGCTTAACTGGAATGCTGTTTTAATTGGTTCCCTGTGTGCACACGCAGACGCACACACGCCAGAGTTAGTTGCTTTTGAGAGGGTCTTCTCGGTTGTGTTGAACAGTCATTTTATCCCTCACAAGTCCCAACAATGCCAGAGGGCAACATCATTTTCCATATCTTTATTGAGCCAAACTGCTCAAATTTACAATGACATAAATGAAGACACAAACATCCAACAATAACTAGCCGTTACTTCCGTTGTCATATATATATATAGTCTTATGAGGATTTTTCTCTTGAAATCTCAGAAATATTCAAGGCATTTCCCGAAGCCTGAAAGATCTTAGAAAGATGGTCATTACTTTATCAGAGAAGACCAAATAATTCTGAATGTATTTACATTTATGGAGCACGAGTTGGATATTTTTTTGTTAAAGTGATAACTTAATCATAAAATGAGCTAACTTTTGCATTAGACGTATCTCTTTTTAAAAACATCCTCAAACATGTTTGATTTCATCCATTTCTTCTTTCTTAGTTCACGGCATGTGTGGATATGAGTAACACAGTTGGTGAAGAAATACACACATAACCATGCCCATAATGTTCTCCGAAATGATTCCAGTCCATTATAACAGATCAACATTGTTCCAACATACAACCCAAGATTAAAGTAATGAGTTTTTGCCGGTATGGTAAAGATTGTAAGGAAAGTTTGAATGTGTCGTTCAATAAGAGCTCGCAGCTACTTCATGTGTACAGAGTAATAACATACCTCTGCATCTGAACGGTTACTACACAAGACATAAATGATCACATGCTCGCTGGAAAGGCCTGTACAGAAGTGTGTCCATCATGATGAATTCAAGGTAGGATATGAGGATCAATTCAGTTTGTTTTTGTTCATTTGTAATGTTGTGCATAATATCTGAGACTTTTTAGATTCAAGGAATGATATACGCCTACTGCATTTACCATGCTACGCTAATTTGCTGAGTGCAGCCGCTGCAGTGTGTATAATTTTTTTAGGATTTATGCTCGTCACTGCCAGCTTGGTCGATATTACCCTGGGTGTGCTGTGAGGGCACTGCAGTTTAAATGCCCATATTGTGTGAAATATGTTGACTGCCACAAGTCAAATTCAGAGATAAATGGGCCTCAGGTTTCGCCAGGCAGGCTTTTTATCAAAAGTTTGCTTTATCAATCAACATTTTTCAACCGGCGATAGTGAGCATTTGTCACTGCATACTGGCTTGGCTGAAGCACAAAATCCTCAAACTGCACTTACTGTGTCGTACAGATGTAAAATACAGATTTTATGCTTGTGACAGCTGTGAAAGATTTAGGTCTTAAAAGTCTTGGTAAATTCTTAACGTGCAATAGGGTGACTGATTTCTCGCCTGTGCATTTATACAAAGTTTAGCTATTGCAAATTAACCAATTTAAATAGGCCATCATTTGTTTGACTTTTATTTTCATGACATGAAGATGCATTGTGACGTTCTGCCAAAGCTTCAGAGAAGCCCTCCCCAGTCTGCTGCCCCCAGTACTGTACTGTACTCTCTGGTCTTTTAATGTTATGACTGGGTTCCACAGGTCTATAATTAGCTGGGTTTTTGGGTCGGCCCTAGTGTTGCTACTGAACCAGCTACCATGCCAGACTCTTCATTATGCAAAATGTGTTTTGTGTGCTAAGGCCTAATTGATTCTGAATAAAGCATGCATTATTGATGAGCCAACATGAGTCTTTCTCTTTCTGTCTCTGTTGCTCTCTGTGCATACTGTATGCTTTTTTTTTTTTTTTTCACTTCATGCATGTCCCTTTTATTCTGTACTTTTATAAGCCATCTGCTGTGCTCTGTCACACTCTGAAACTACAATCACAACAGCCAAAACAATATCTCCACGGAGTGGGTCATTAGACAAGCTATGACGAACGTTACGCCTGACCCTTGTTGGCAAGAGAAGTGACCTAAGGCTGGCTTTAGTTAGTAAACCTGTAATCCGCAAAACAAATCTGCTTTGCTGTAAATCTATTTACCTCCAGAGACCCTACAGCTAGCACTTAGCTGAGCGTAAATGTCGAGGATACCGTTAAAGAGTATGTACACACAACATGACTTCCTTTAAGTCCTGTTAAGAATTCAATTTGTTTTTGCATCAAAAATCTAAACATGAGCAATGCCTCCAGGGCTTCCAAAGTTCACCAATTGCATAAAGATCTCTTGATCACCTTTGGTGCATTGGGCATGAAAAGGCAGCGTTTTGTGTGTGTGTGTGTGTGTGTGTGTGTGTGTGTGTGTGTGTGTGTGTGTGTGTGTGTGTGTGTGTGTGTGTGTGTGTGTGTGTGTGTGTGTGTGTGTGTGTGTGTGTGTGTGTGTGTGTGTGTGTGTGTGTGTGTGTGTGTGTGTGTGTGTGTGTGTGTGTGTGTGTGTGTGTGTGTGTGTGTGTGTGTGTGTGTGTGTGTGTGTGTGTGTGTGTGTGTGTGTGTGAGACACGATAGTGTTGTTTTTCTGAAACCATGCACATCTTGTGCATAAACCTGTTCTTTAGGAATCTGTTGGTTCTTTTTCTGACAACGTTGTGATGGCTTTATTTTAGTCTGTAATCGCTCTATGGATATTTGCATTATATTGAAATTTGCTAACATTTTCCTTCAGACTTCATAGTGACTCGTCAATTTTTAATTACTGATGCTGTTTGTTTCTTGTGGAAATGCCTATATCAGATGCTATGGCGTTGGACATGTGTTCAGCTTGTCAACATAGCTTCACTGCAGAGGAGAGAATGTGAGGTGATTTGTTAAATTGAAGAAGAGCTCCTTTCAGGGTTGCACCAGCGGTCATTCAGATCCATCTTACTCAGGTGCTCCCTTGCCTCTGCTGCTGCACACCCCTGCACTAATATATCAGCAGTTGTCTGTTGCATTGACCAAGGTCTTTTGGAATTAGGCGAACCTTAGTCTTTATAGAAAGTAGAGGGCACAAGCTAAAAGGGAACAAGGCATCTTTCTTTGCTTGAGTTCACACCAAGGGAACTCTCGAATTGTTTTTGTTTGGGTTTTTTTAACCTAAAAACATCCCATGGCTTTTATCCTGGAATGCTTGGAAATTGTTGTACGTGTGGCATGCTTGTGTATTTTCAGTAAGCTGTGCTATTCTGTGTAAAGGGAGGGAACAAAAGGACTTTTCCCTACGGGAATCAATAACGTATCAGATTGTTACTATTGCTGAGCCACAATGGGACACCCAACCCCTGTAATGGTGGAGTCATGTGCTACATGTTGTGTCCGATGGAATCCAATCCCTTGAACTCACTGTGCCCAGCCTCTGTCATCTTGTTCCAGAGAGGAAAACCATGTTATATGTCAACTTGTGATTGCTACGCTAGTGGCTGGGTCCGCTTTCCTGATAGGGTGTCAAATGCTAAGGCGCTCTCCCAGCTAATCCTATGTCACCTCTTTCTCCTCGCTGCTCTTAAAATACCACAACTTCTGGTGAGTTAAGTCTGCTGTGCTTTTACACAGCAGCACAATGGTAAGTCAGCAGATGACGTAACGGACGCTCTTTGTAACCTGTTTGATCAAAATATAAGAGGAGCATTTGTCATCAGGCAATAGCTTTTGCAGTTTTAGATGTTATTTTCCAACACCTTCTTGTTCAATACTCTGTATGTAATTTGTTATTTATTTCTACAATGTTTTTATAATGTAAACTTTTGACAGAAGATTGTGACAACAGAATAATGTGAATCTGTAGCAGGACGTCGGGCCTCTTGTCCTGTATCAGAGTCCATCTCTTTGTCAGTATCTTCAAACTTTGTTGAAATTAATGTTGCATCCTTCCACATCGGATTAAGTCATAGCCTTGAGTGTGAGGGATCTTGGTTCAAATCCCAGTTGCAGCAGGAAGGGCATCGACCATAAAAACAAGCCAAACCAATGGTGCCAGTTTCAATGACTTGTTGTGGGACCCCTGCTAAAGGGACCACCCCATTAGACTATCATCATCATCGTCAATGCTCCATCTTCTTCGGCTTTCATTGCCTTTCGTGGTTGGTAGCTGGACTACCGAGAACAAAATCAACTTGAGACATTTGAACCCTTGTAGCACTTCAACAACATGAAAATATAAAAATGATAGCTACTTGGTAAATCAAAACCAACACTATATTTCGAAATCAAATTCATTATATATTTTCAAAATGCCTTTAAGAATACAATAACTATGGGGTAGTCTCATTTCATATAGATTGTTTAACTATAGTTAAATTTATATTCCTTGACTGACGGTCTTCCAGTCTTCCAGTTCAAACATTCAGTCCATCATCTTGACCTTTTCATGTGTGGAAGTGTCCTTGAGCCAGACACTGAAACCCGAAATGCTCCCAATGGAGGTTGAGCATGATACATGACAGCTCTTGTCAATGATAGTTGAGCGTGTCCAAACATTTGATGTATGGTATCAAGCACTTTGAGATTGCTGACGCGATCAAAATGTTCTATTCAATTGAAGTTCCATTTTGTGTTCTGCCGCCTGAGACTTTAGTCTAATAATTTTATACATTTTGTGCAATTGGCTTGCAAAGGCTGCATGTTAGCTGTGAGCCACCAGTGGCCTGACTGACCGAAACGGTGTAACTTTCTGACCTCTGGGTCACGTCTCTCTGGACTTTGCTTCTGGAACTGAGCTGCAGTGTGCTTGTCAAGTCCAATCATAGCACATACATCTTCTCCACATTTTTGGTATTCCTTGATGGAGCTGTAGGATAGTTTCAGTTGCTTCCTCACCCAAGGCATCTCTCTCTCGCCTCCTACTCTCTTTCCCTCTTAGCTATAGGAAGCCCATCTCTTCACCCCCTCCTCTCTGAAATGCTGGCTCCTCACTGGCTCGCAGGCAAGCGTTCAGCCTCGCTCTGCCAGCAATCAGACTCGGGCTCAGTGGACACTGCAGTGTTGGATGGGATGGGATGGGATGGGATGCGGATGTGACTGCTGAATATGAGCCAATCCCACACACACACACACACACACACACACACACACACACACACACACACACACACACACACCCACACACACCGGCATGCAGTGTTTCTTGATGGCCCTTTTATTTAAAAAGCCTTTATGTTAAGCTCAAATGTTTGATGCAGTATGTGATGCATGACTTTTAATGGGCTTCACACGTGATGCTGTACCTTTTTAGAGATTTGTAACCTTTCTTTAAAAATCCACACAGGCTGCAAAGGCTGAGAAGAAAACAAGTCATTTGCATTTAGCTTATCATTCTTTATTCTTTATTTTTCAACTAAAATATCTGAGGACTAGACAAACTGGATGCCCTGTTGTGTTGCATCAGCTGTGTTGGATTCTCTTGGTGTACATTGTATTGTACTCAAATCCCAAAGATTTTACCAATGTAGACCAGAGGCACTTATCAGGCTTCTGCCCCACACGAAGGACATGCGAGTATGCTAACTATCCCAGGAATTCACATTCAGTTTACTGACATTGAAAGACGTGTGAATCTTCTCAAAAGATCTAAGACCTGCGTCATGCTTGAAGACTGTTGAATGTTTCTGCAACATCAGAGCTCAATAAATCACGTTGTCGTTCATCACCTCAGCTGAGAAAAGTAATAGATATTGACTTTGTGCATGAAGGCGCAATAATGCATCTCATCACTCGTACACACTGAAAGTTGTTTCTAGTTTCTCCGTTTTGACATTGATGAAATGCTTTTTCAGTTTAGTATTTTCTCTTTCATTACCGGTTTTATTTGTTTAGTAAAGTCACTGCATTGATGGTAATTCAAAGGACCTCATTTGTCAAATATATGTTAAATTAAATTAAATCTCACCTGTACTCAAGGCAAATTGTATTCACTGTAGTTTATTATCAATGCACTGAAGTGCTCTAAGTGGTGTCTGTTGAAACTACACACGTATAACTTGATGTTTGTCTAAATATCTGCCTCTCTTCTTTCCTGCAGGGAAATGAAGCCAGTTACCCCCTGGAGATGTGCTCACATTGTAAGTATTTTGCCTAATCAAGGTTTACAGAGTTCCTTTTCACTGAAAATGTTTAACCCTTTTTTTAGACTTCTTTTCAGTTCATCATATTTTGGGATTTTGTCTGAACCCTTGTTTTGTAAGGAAATGTATTGAATGCCGATCCTGAGAGCTGCCTCAGACCGACTCATGTTAATATAATCATTGATTTTAAACTTTAGTTATAGATACTGTCACTTTAATGTTACCTTAAATCCTCCCTGAATAGGAATACTTTATTTGGATTGCAGTTCTATAATCCACCCCCAACAGTGCACTTTGCATTTTTTTTCTGATGTGTGATCTTAGGTTAATTTATTCTCCATTTTGTGATTTATTTAAGTAGAGTTTACAAGATGTCTGCCTAGTAGACATGTTTTGAGCTCCTGAACTCAAGAGGAGGAGGAGGAGGAGAGCTGAGGATATGACTCACATTTCTTCTTTGTTGGCCTCCCTCACCTTCCCTACCTGATGATACATCAACACAATATCTGAGCCTCGTGTTGTTGGAAAGTCCTCAGGGATACAGATTTCTCATCAGCTTTTTCTGGTACAAATAGTCTTTTACACACTGGGAGGTTGTTAAGAAGCGGGCTAAAAACGATTCACTGCTGCATTGGCCTAATGAGCACCGAGACCGAGACGTGTCCCACTGTAGTGTAGGTGTACCTCAGGGAGCTTGTCGCGGCTTAGATTGACCTCCTCGTTCACACATGAAGAATTATTTTGACATCAGGGCCAGTGTGATCGTGGATTTGAGTTGAAATGTTGGAGTCATGGGGATGGTAAATTGTCCTTCTGTCACAGACCGGTTATCAGTTCAATTAGAAGCACACATATATTGTGACACATCTTGTTGGAGTAGCTGTGGACATTCTGCGGTCAGTTCTACTGAGATTGTACTTCTGTAACATCATGGAGGGACAGGACCTTGGCCTGCCAGGCCTTCCAGGCATTCATTCCCCTGGATCATGCCACCACATCGGGAGAGATAGATTTGGATGATGCGCGACCCTGAACTGAACCCATCAAGGATCTCTGCCTTCTGTCTGGTATATTTACAGCTTCTCTCCATTTCTGTCAGTTTGACTTTCTCCTTTTAGCCGCTGCTCCCTCAACTTTATTTGTCCTGCCCTCCTTCTCCTCCTTTATTTTAGGTGAGATGAACCAGAAAATAAATGTCCTTTAAAAATACTTGATAGCATAATGTTTAAAAGACCTAGTTGGATAGTCTTCAAACTAATACATTTGCAGACAAACTCATGAGAAAGTGTTTTCCACCTACTGGACTCACGATTTATTTCATTTGGAGAAATAATTTATATTGTTGCAGCTGTGCGAGCTGCTATAAAACCTTTGCTTCTCACCTACTTCAGTTTCTTTCTTAGCTTTTCTCTCTCTCTCTCGCTCACTCTCTCTCTTGTCTTTCTCTGGCTGTCTCTGTCTCTGTCTCTCTCTCTCTCTCTCTCTCTCTCTCTCTCTCTGTGTGTCTCTCTCTCTCTCACTGTCTCTCTCTCTCTCTCTCTCTCTCGCCCTCCACGACAGAGCAGCTGTTCAGATCATCAAGTGCTTGGACAGGCAGTCACTGGCTGTGAAGAAATTAGCTCTAGCCTGCCGGTCTGAGAAATTCATCCCTCTGCACCTTACGGCTCTCATTGAGACATGGACCAGCAAATTTTAATGCCCACTCACCTGCGCCTGCCATCAGCCACTTTGGCTTATTGAAGTTTGTAACGTTAGTTTGAGGATTTCTCTCAGTTCTCCTATAAAATGGTTAGGCAAGCTTGGATCAAGCAAAACTAAATGGCCTACTTGTAGTGTGCATAATTGACACTGCGCATTGTTCTGCATCACATGTTAAAGTGCATGCGCACACACACACACACACACACACACACACACACACACACACACACACCCAACCGTCTCAACGCATCATGCTCTCAGAGAATGCATCAGCGAGCCTGAGCCCTTTGCAGGTCTGTCTGCAGACGCCCAAAATAAACGCCGGGTGGCTCGTTGGAGTTCCTTGTTGCTAGGGGTTTCCCTGAGGGCGGGAGCCAGGGCCTCAGTTGGTGGGGGTGGTGGGGTGAGTTGGGGGTTTTCTGATGACGGCACAGCTATAAATATATGGCATCGATGTGCTGCCCTGCTTCATCCTCACTTTGGTTCATGCAGGCGAGCTGTACATTATCAGAGCTGCCTGTGCAATCAGCCTAATGCACAGAGTACTGGAGCTCTTCTGTGTTGTGCACACTCAAATGTGAGGCGTCCTCTTACCAGCATGCAAAGCAAC
The DNA here is from genome assembly GCF_963383615.2 of Lipophrys pholis. NCBI lineage: Eukaryota > Metazoa > Chordata > Actinopteri > Blenniiformes > Blenniidae > Lipophrys > Lipophrys pholis. The sequence continues at coordinate 19,981,596 of NC_137642.1, read as the reverse complement.
ATAAGACTGAGCGAGTTTGATGTGACACTGTTAGATTTTCTACTGCAATATAAAAAAAGATAGTTGTTTAACATCAATATTGAACAGCCAAATATGATTTGATTGACAACGGTCTGCGTTGTGGAACAGCTCTAAGAATTTACAGTATATATTGTGAAGCGAGTCAAAAGAACTGTGCATGCTGCCACACATGAGTGGTGATCTTATTTTTTTATAATTATTGTAATACACTTTGCAGTGATGGAAACACTACTGGACTTTACAAGCACTGTACATGGTTTTGTACATATGATAGTTTTGAATGCATCTGCTGGACTAGATTTGACGCTCAGACCTGGCAACCCTGCTTGCAAAAAACAAAACAATAAAGGAAAGAAATGATACGAAACCATCAAACTTGTATGTGTCTTAGATATTTAGAGTCCATCTACCTCCATACTGCTTAATCCAGTTGGATAGCTGGATAGCTAAGGGTAAAAGCAGGGTATACCCAGAACAGGTCACCAGTCCATCACAGGCCAAACACACTTACACGCTCCCTGCATCGATTAACCTTGCTTGCATACCACTACGGGTGGAAACCGGAGTACCTGGAGAAAACCCATGCAAACACCACACAGAGGCCCAGCCCAGATTCAGCTCAACAATCCTATACAGCACTATAATACATTTTAAAAACTACAATCGGTAGCAGTCAGCTTTATTATCATTCCTACGAAGTGAAATCGCACAGAATAAGGTTGAATACTCAAATTAGAATATTGTTGTGTCAGTATTCATATATAGATAGTATTATGTACAACACAACATAGTAAATATCCCTTTAAGTAATTGCAGCAGCCCATACCCTGGGTCAAATTGCAGAAACATTTAAATTTCCTCTCCTCATAATGCAACTCATTCATGTTTACTAGACTGCCTGACTTGTAGACAGCCCAAGTCTTTCAAGCTCCCTGTCTTGTGTTTGTCATGCAGTCCATCTGGTAAATATTTGTCTTCATGCCCAAGCTGAGATGATGTTTATGACCTCACCAGCTTTTTTTATTTTTTTCTTAGACTTTAGAAATCTCCTCCTGAGCCACAGAAGACGTGAATTATTCACAACTGAGCATGCATGACAAGAGAATTGATCGTAATCTGATTTGTGATTTTTGTTTTTCTTGTTCCGTGATTAATTGCATGATCATCTGTTTTCTGTGTCCATCCAAAGCAGACAGTTGTCTTCCACTATGTTCCCTAGATACTACCATCTCATTGGCTCCGTGCAACCCCATTATGCTAATTGACACAGTGTCGTGTGTCAAACTCGTGTAATTACTGAGCCTGTGCATGTAACCTTCTCATGTTTACCCACCCTCACGCCTTATCTTGTGTGCTGGGAGAGCTATATACAGCAGTGTCCTGTGGGCTGCGATTTTCAGTAACATGCCAGCTCAGTTTTTGCTCTGTGCCCCCCCCCCCCCCCCCCCCGCACTGCTTGTCTCAGTTCAGGTTAGCTGTGTTAATGGAGTCACATGCCTCCATTAATGTGCGGGGTGAACTGTTTGAGGGCTGAGCTTGCTTAAGAGGACACATTCATTAATGACATTTTGGGAACATTGTGTTTTATAATTAAAACAAAAATAGGGTAGAGAAGCCAGTTGCACTTAGCCAGATTTTCTATTCACACAGCTGCGTTGCTGTTTGATGGTTAGCTTGAGCAAGCTCACTCTTATCTCGTTACAGGGTTAAGCAGAATATCTAGTGTTTGATCAGAGATGTTGTTCAAAAAGGGAAAGAAATGGTGGTCTGGTGGTAGTAGCTATGTTGATTGAATACGCTCTCATTTGATCGAAAGAAACTGACACTGTAGCTTTTGTTCAGCCAAGAAGTGAACTGCTGCATTGTTCCTTCAGCCGTACAAGGAGTCTATCTATTTGACTGATACACATGCGCGCATAAAGCAGCAAAAACAGCACAGGAAGCCCTGCAAAAGACAAGCAGTGTAGCATAGACCAGAAGGAGAGCCATTTGGCCGAACGTTGCAGTCATTTTTTATTCATTTTTTATTTCATTGTTATTTGCTGCTTATTTGTGAGTGTGAGGCTCTGGTGCACACTCGAGGGCTGACGACATCTACATATGCATGCGTTTTCATGCATACACCTGATGAACAATTGTTTAAATGTTTTTCCCTTCTTCTGTGTGTGTGTGTGTGTGTGTGTGTGTGTGTGTGTGTGTGTGTGTGTGTGTGTGTGTGTGTGTGTGTGTGTGTGTGTGTGTGTGTGTGTGTGTGTGTGTGTGTGTGTGTGTGTGTGTGTGTGTGTGTGTGTGTGTGTGTGTGTGTGTGTGTGTGTGTGTGTGTGTGTGTGTGTGTGTGTGTGTGTGTGTGTGTGTGTGTGTGTGTGTGTGTGTGTGTGCGCTACTTAGTGGGGCTAACGGGTTCCAGTTGCCTAGTAACACAGTTAAGGGTGCATACAGCACTTATGAAAGTGTGTGTGTGTCTGTGTGTGTGTCTGTGTGTTATATGAGATTATCATAATCATCTCACAGTTACATTGGGTCTCCCTCTGAGCTGTTCATTAGCATAGCAGTGTGAGGAGCCTCTGTGACTATGCAGACCTGTCAGAAAATCACCATTTACAAATAAAAGAATTATTATGTAGCTTTATTGCCCTGAAGTAATTGTTTTACAACAACCAAGGTAAAGCAAAGAGATGGATGATTATTCTAGTTTAGCACATTTTGTGCATTAGTGTATTCTGTGTACATTACCTGAAAGAAAGCAAAGACATAAATGATCAAGTTTTTCATGCTTAGTCCACATGGGAGCCACAGTGGCACTATTTAGAGCAGGGTTGTCAAACCTAAGGCCCGCATGCCAAAACCGGCCTGCAAGAAGCACCAATCTGGCCAAACCAACAAGCAAATAGTCAACATTTCATTGTCTGTGTATATCTCTGTCTGTGTGCCAAAATGACTTTTGTGTTATATACTATCTGTTATACAGAAATTGCGTAAAACTCTCTTATCGTGAGTGGTAGTATGGTACCAGTTTGCCAAGACGTCATTATAATGCACACATAAACTTTGTCTATAAAAACAAGGAAGAACGGAGATTGTGTTTGAATTTCCCCAAAACCTCCGTGAACTATAAGACGGAGATTAAAGGGCATCGTGAAATGACATTTGTTTTCTTTGCTGTGTTCAGTCCAATCGCGTTTGTGTCATAGAAAAAGAATCCACCTCACAAAATGTGAGTATTCAGCAACCTATTTACTTCTACCATCAGTTGAAATATGCATCCGCTTAATAATTTCATTTATATTCTGATTAGGAGCATGGGACAGAGGAATGTCATTCTGCAACATCGCCCACTTCTTCGCAGCTGCGTCTGCTGCCAGAGACACAAACACACAGGTTGTAGCCTGCTGCTAAGGTTAAAAACATGCCCGTCTCCTCCTCCTCCTCCTCTGTAAGCAGAAGTCACGGAGGAAGTGATCAGCAGGAACAGGTCCTAGTTTGCCGGTTTTATCTCACCTGTGGTGGAATTTAATGTATAATTTCTGAACAAAATCTTTATTTCTTTCTTTTTGGGGGGGAGAAACAAGGAAGATGTGCCAACCTGGGCAGGAATGATGCAATATTAAATGTCTCATGCTGTCTCAGTCGTGTCGTTCTGCAACAGTGATGTTCTGTCTTCCCTGTGATTGTGTGTACAGGTGTTGTTGCAGCAGGAAAAAAAACAACAAGAACATCTCAAATCTTTTCCTCCTTGGCTGTCATATCAAGCCGCTCTTCTTCCTTCAAGCGCGTTCGTTTCAGGAGCACAGCTGTCCTCTGAATACACCAACAGCTTGTTCCAGGTTTTTGGGGGACTCGGTTGTCATTCTTGAAAGCAAACCACGGCTCGTTCGTAACTTATTTGTTGGACAGTTGTCGGCAGACCTCAGTGCACCACATTTTGAGATTTTGGCTGCTCGGGTGGCACTTGTAAATCTAACGATCGAGGAATTTGCTGCACTTGGTGGAAAGAGTTTGCATAAGAGCTTGAGATAAGAATACCTAAATCAGACAAGCCCATTTGTTCTTTCAACACTAAACCTCCAGCAATGATGTGATTTAGGAATATCCACCACTCTATCATGATGGTTTAAATGCCTGATCAGACACTTTTTTTTTTTTTAACCAACTGCAGTAATAAATGTACATGGTGACTTTTATTTGGCTCAGCTGGGAGCCATGTGTGTCTGTGATGCTGCCAGACATGGGAGTCGTTGGTTTTTTAGACTGAGATATGGACTCTGGCCGGGAAAGGGAAGTTGTCTTTGCTGGCATGAATAATACATGTACCTACTCACTTGGCAGCTTCTGACAGCAATACGGGTTCTGGACTCAGCGTTCAGATGTTCTCCGCTTAGCAGGTGCAGCAACAGTTTGCATTGTGCTGTAAATGTTGTCGTAGTTTTTCATCTCCAGCTTATCCGGGTGACCAGATTGTGTCACAGTAGAAGGAAGTTAACGGTGAACAGGAGCTACTTCTGCTGGGCTTTGTTTTAAACACAAAAGGGTCAGGAAAACTGGCAGGATACAGTATTGCTCCATACACAAAATACACCAACATGCTTTTGTTTCACTGAGAGCGAGGTAGCTGACTACAAACCAACAGGAAAGGTTTGCTGTGCACCAGGGACCAAGATCTAAGGGCTTGTTGTGATCCTGCCGGTCTGATTTGACATTGAAATCCAGAAAGACAAACACAAGTTTCTCTCCTGTCTTCTTGCTTACAATCTAATTGATTGTCTGGTATGCTTCTGAGAAAAATCAACCTGTGGTTTGTGCGATTAGTGTGCAGATCAATTAAATTTCCCGCTTCCTCACTCAGAAATGATACTTGGTCAAGCAAAATAGTGCTTTATTCATGTAAAAGGCCGTTTAACTGTCATGCAGCTGTCAGACAGCAGTCGATCTCCCTGTGCCACTGCTCAAGTACTCTGCAGTTTGAAAACGAGAGATGACAGAACGTGGATTGGTGGTACTTTCATGAAGAAAATGAAAACAAGCTGCCATCTAGTCGGGGAACATAATTGCATAACATCACTCCACTGGAGCAATCGACAACTACATCCAACTCCAGCTTTTGGATATAAACCAGCATGGAGTGACGTTAGCTGCTGCTTTCTGTGTTAGCTACGCACGGGCAAATTTCAGATTGTTTACCCATAAACACCTTGATCCTGTCTGGACTGAGAAAATCTCCACTTTGACCTCTCAGACTTCAAGTAAAGGCAAAGGCTTCACAGAGTTCTGAAAACGTTGAACTCGACAGTCGACGGAGAAATTAGTTTACAAGAACATTTCTATTTACCACACAAATCAGGAGAAGCACAGTAAAACTTCACAGCTGTTTTTTTTTTTCTCAAAATAACTACATGTACCAATTAGTGTTTGGATGTTTTAAATGGTGATAATTATTTTGTGTCAATGGTGAAGTTTTTTTTTTATTATTAACAGAATCATCCTACTTGTTATTTAGCTATTAAGCATCCAAAGATACGAGAAAATTACCAACACATCTCATCTTTAAATATTGTACAGCTGTTATTATTTTCAAATCATTATTATATGGTGATTGTGTTATTGACGATATCCAAGGACAGTTTCCAGACTTAAGAGAAATGGAGCTAAAAGTCTGCTACGAAGAAAAAGAAAGATTAGTTTCCCCGAAGCCATTAGACATATAATAAAAGTTGTTCGTTATTGTTCTATGTTTACTCTAATGCACCACAGAAGGTAGGTCCTAATGTTTCATTGTACGTAGGCTGTGTAATAGCTACAGGAAATGTGTCAAGCAGAGGTTGACTCTCAAATCACAAGCTTTTTTTTGCTTTTTTTTTTTTTTTTTTAAACCCACACTTGAAACCTAAAAAGATTTCCTCTCTAGCTGTCTGATAGGCCGGTTGTGATTTACCATAGTAATCCCAGGATAGTGATTATCTGTTGCATCGATACTCCTTCAACAAGCGAAAGCATTATGAGCCAAGCTGGTATCATCTGCTGTGAACAGGAAACAGGAGGCTGCTGATAAGGAAGTGTTGTATCACAGGACGGCCATGTGCTCGGCTCTGATAACTCACGCCGAGTGGACACGGACACCCTGTGGTATATATCGCGTTTAAAAAAAAAATTCAACATCCTCACCGTTCCATTTATCTCGTCCGGGACATAAAAAACCTGCAACCTCTCATTAAAAACAGATCGGCTTTATGTGTGCAAATATCATGGAAATGAGATACCGACTAACAAATATTGATTTGATTCTGAAGTGCTCTGTTTGCTACTGATGCACAGGGTACAATGGCCATTATTCCACGGGCCAAAGTGGCTTTTATATCACAGATTCAATTCACAAAGTGCTTTTACAGCACAAAGACCGTTTACCGGCATCTGATGGTAATGATGGAGATTTATGTGGCGTTATACAATCAGAAAACACCCAAACCTTCTGACGTTGTACGATTGGTAAAACACAGCATGACTCACTGAAGTTGCACCATAGACGTTGTGGTGGGAGGCTCAGATAATGACATACAAATGGTTTTAGAAATTTCGCCGTTTCCCAATTGGTCTGCAATTTCATAAGACGGCTGACAATTTAAAGCCTAAATCTGCATTTTTCCAGATTTCCTTTTATATTTTGGATTAACTACCAATAAACGACACTAATGCAGCCACTTTCTTAGTAGCGTTACATTTTGATTGTTTCTCGTGACACAATTAGAAAGATGTGAGTTAATCTTCTAATAGCGGCTCACATGTAGGGAGACATTCATTTCAGCCTGAAGGTAGAACACACTTGAATTAATCAGATCTGCAGTGTAACACTTAATGCTTTTCTGTTTTTTTTCTTTTTGTTTTTTTTGTTCCCCATCACCATATTCTGGGTTAGTCAGTAGCATAATTTAGCATAATATTCACTGCAACACACTTGTGTTCATTACATTGGACACAAAGATGTGCACCAGCCAGGTTTAGTTTGTTCTGTCACTTTATAACTGATGTAGGATTATAAGCTTTTACCTTTGTTGTATTTTGATTAGATATTTTCTTGGTTTGCTATCTTACACCTTGCGTCACACTAATGTTGGCATTCAGCAACGGGAACATTGGATGGTCATATCTGGACATTAATGTTCTAACCAACCACGTTTTCTAACAATCCTGCATAAAACTCTAAAGACATGAGGAGCAAATCTAGAATGATGCTCGTTTGAATAATATCATGCACTGTAGACAATGAGATTGTCACACGATCTTGAGGATATGACAGACATCTTTCAATGTGAGACATGCGTGATTGTCTACCCCCCCCCAAGTTTCTGTACTGGAACCATTGTAAAGGGCTTTATTTCAATACCTCGCCTGTTGTTTGTGTTCCATTTAGAATGAAGCAATTATTTATGCAATGTTCAAACAACAAAAATTATATATATATATATATATATATATATATATATACACACACACACACACACATCGGACAGGAAGAGCTCGGTTGTACGACAGGCCTTAACAAGCATCGCAGGCTGTATCCCCGTTAACTTACATGACCTCTCTTGTCTGTCACCGTGTTTGTGTCCATGCTAACTTTTCATCATCCTCAATCTGTCTTTTTCACACTCTCATCCCTCCTCTCGTTCTCCACCACACTCGCTCACTGATTAGTCATTCAGCTGATGTAGCACAGATTGTTCGAGCAATGCAACCCAAAACACAACCCACATCTCTCTCGCTCGCTCGCTCGCTCGTTCTCTCTCTCTCTATCTCGCTCTGTTGTTATATACAATATATAGTATTTCGATTGTGTAAATGGTTTAAGTTATACGGAATTTTGTATTTAATTTGTTACTTTCTTTAAACAATAGCTTGAGAGTGAGAATGAAAATTAACTAGTTGCAAAGATAAGGCTCATATTGTTGTCTCTACTACTGCACATTCAGAGTTAAGTTGTATAGTTGCTGTGGCACATTCCCTGAGTTAGCGGCACTCTGTGAGTCAGTCCGAATAACTGTTCACTCATTAAGCTAAATGAGATAGTTGCTGGAAGTTGTTCTTTAATCTGGATGTTGTCAATGTTTTAGAAGAAACTGCAACAAGACAGCTGAGATAAACTACCAATGTGTGAACAGCAGCATGCAGCTCTCTCTTTTTTTAAAGCTGCTAATGCATAACCGGTACTGAGAATATAAGCTAATGTTAACGCTGCACCCGGACCTCCAGACAGCAATGTAGAGACTGTCCCAGTTAGTTACGATTTAATGAATAAACAAACAGGGAAAGATTGGCTAATGGTGGCTTTCTTATAGAGAGACAGCAGCTCCACAAGAGTTTACATGTACGACAAATTATTGAGTTCCATATTATTTGTAACATACTTTATAGTCGTAATCAGTCACTAGAGAAGGACGGCGATGGATTACTTTTTATTGTTATACCCAACGCTGCCTGTAAAGGAATGTTCCAAATACCCAGAACAAGTTCACCTGGGTTGGCTCTTTATGACACATTGATTTAGCTCTATAAAACATTCTTCGATAGGTTGTTTGAATCTCTGCCTGTGAAATACCACCAGACTGAAGTGGTGGGATGATTGTGAATCTAATCTGATATGAGGGTACAATGATTCAGTTGTGTTACTATTTTAGTTTTATTTCTAGGTCAGCCTCTCGGTCTTATCGTGGAGCCGAACTGGTTGCTCCTATAGAGGTCAATAAACCTGATCTGACTTGAAAGGTTTTTAGCCTCATAAATCTGACGGCCCCGCCTTCTTTTAGCTGTTTGTGGATATTAATAGATGTCTCATATCATCTAGGACTCTGGATTAAAGCAGGTGAAGTCGTAGTTTGCGGTTGGCCAGTATGATCATGTGACAGTAGGTGAATGAGCTTATATAGTCATTAACAACTGGCTTTGTTATTGCTTCTGGATTACTCCTTGCTATTGTTCAGTACACCGGTTAGAGAGGTGGAGCAATTTCTGATGGCAGGGGAACGAAGGCTTCCAAGACCGTCTATTAAAAAAGCATCAGTAGACAACAAAGGCTGTAAGTTTGTTTATATTGTATTCCTGCTCTTGTCTTGAGGTTTTGATGGGGTTTGACCTCCAGTAGCGGTGTTTTCCCTGCAGCTGCCGTCTGCTTCTTTTTTTGGTTCATCGCAGCATTGTCAGAACACCACTGGCATTTATTCATCTATTTAATGTAGTGATCAAGCAATTGCAGCTTTTTGGAAAGCTGGTCCATTCTTTTTTTGAAGAAGAGAACAAAATGTACTGTGTGTTGGAGCAGTTAGATCAGTCCTGTGCCGACCGGAAACGATGCCCTTGACCTAGTTGCCCGAGGTGGGTACTCAAATTTACGACTGCAGTTCATCCAGGTGTTTGCAAGGATATTTATATTTTTGCATAAATACCCCTTGACCTAATGTATGGGATGTTTTTTTTTAGCACTCTTGGGACATTGTTGCAGCAGGTGACCGCTGCACTGTTCTGCAATGTGCATTTCTCATTGTGACTTTTAACTTCAATATTTTTTTCCCCCCCTTCATGCCCTTTTACAACTACCTCATATAGCTACTCCGGGTTTTAGCTTCAGAGGCCATTAAAGCGCCGTGCAATTGTTAGGATGCATCTCAACACCTGCACACGGCAATTGGTAGCGTCACCATTTTGTCCCACAGGGAGAGAATTCCGAAGATGTCTAAATGTCTACAATGTAAATGTCTCACCCGGAACTTCTCCCCCTCTCTTTTCTTTTTCTCTCTGTCCAGTCGATGCTGATGAGATTAAGAGGCTAGGGAAGAGGTTTAAGAAACTCGACCTAGATAACTCTGGCTCACTCAGCGTGGAGGAGTTCATGTCTCTGCCGGAGCTGCAACAGAACCCGCTGGTGCAAAGGGTTATTGACATATTCGACACGGACGGGAATGGAGAGGTGGACTTTAAAGGTATGCAGTAAAAACCCTGCCTGTGCGGGGAACCACCGCCGCTTTATTTTACACTTCACTTTGAAGATACTGCACTTCTGCTAGTGTGGGCATTGGCACAAGCTGACTGTTATGTCATATAAGACAGATACAAAATAATCCTTCAAAACTACTGACAATTAAGCCATTTATTTAAAAAGAAAATTGTACTGCTGTAACACCTCACGTGTTATTGTGATCTCTGCAGAATATTTAGTTCAGGACTCAAGAGAAAATTCACTTCATATTTTTAGTTTAGTTTATTTGATTCATTGTAAAAAAAAAAACCAAACAAACAAAACAACAACAATTCAATACAATACAAAACGAAGGTTTTCAAACTAGTTTGAACACTGATGTGTAAAATGAGCTTTATACATAATCTGCAGAATACTATGATCTGTGTCATGAAATTTTAAATGGCTGAATAAAGGGTTTGTTCGAATTAATACTCATGATCTTATATCGGGCCTCGTACCGACCTCAATACATGCTGCAAATACAATTTGAAAAAAAAAAAAAAAAAAAAGATTCACAAACAATTACCTGGTTGAATTCCCGTTATAGTTTTAATATTTTCATGAACTCCACCCATTCATAGAAAACAGGAATTACATCTTCAAGAGAATCAAACCATAACAATTCCCCTCATCTGTCAAGAAATGGAAGAAGTAAATATGCTACACTTCTAGTTTGTTTCTTTTTTTAAAAAAATGTTAATCTGCACCAAGGAAACATCCCGATTTCTTCACAAAATGCAGGATCAGGGAAAACATCAACTCTTTTCCTGCAGACCTGATGTGCTTTTTAATTTCTTCATCCTCTGCAGCTTCAGATGTTTTTAAACACAGTTAACTGGTGAGGAAAATGTACTTCCTGAATGAAGTACATCACAAGCCGATTCCAGAAACTATATGTGATTAAGAACTTTCTGGTCTTTGCACTTTACATAACTGATCAAATTTTAAGTTCTGAAAGTCTTTTAAAGAAAATGACATCTCTGGATTAAATATAAAGTTCTAAATATAAAAAGTGACTTTTGAAACAACAGTTTCCGTGAGGGGAAAAATTACATCTCAATTAAGTTCAATATTACTGACGGACTGTGGTTCATTGCTGATTCTTTCTCTCTTTTGTCACAGAGTTTATCGAGGGAGTCTCACAGTTCAGTGTCAAGGGAGACAAGGAACAGAAGCTTCGGTGTAAGTAAAGCTGCTCCTTCATTAAAACCACATGTGGACAGCTGTCACGCTACTCGGTCAAAGTCTTTTTCCCTCCCAAGTCCATCTGCTTACTTTGCTGTGTGAGGACGAAAGGTAGAGGGGGGGCCTTAGTGTCCTGTTTATATACTTTGTTTGTCTTCCTTTACCCAACCGCTGCAACAAGAAAACTCTTGTAGAGGACTAGTAGACTAATAATCAGTTTCCAAGCATGACTGAGGGTTGAAGTGTTGGGAGTTTTAAGGTTTTGGTAGCTAATAAATGTAAAGTTTGCTGCCGTCAACTCGCACTCACATCTGCTTTTGCCTCTGTTCACTCCTCCCTTCCTCCCCACAGTTGCTTTCAGGATCTACGACATGGACAAGGATGGCTACATCTCCAACGGCGAGCTCTTCCAAGTGCTGAAGATGATGGTAGGCAACAACCTGAAGGACACGCAGCTCCAGCAGATCGTGGACAAGACCATTATCAACGCAGACAAGGACGGAGACGGCAGGATATCCTTTGAAGAGTTCTGTGCAGTAAGTCAAAGCACTCCCGTCGCTCTCGCCCGGGGTATTTCGGGGTGGTGACATTTCTGCTGATGCAGCCTGTTGGCAAATGTCAAAGGGGCAGAAAACTCTGGAAACACAAGCGGGTTTTTGCATTGCACCGACAGCATTGGGTTTCAGTTTCACGCTTCCTGTTGATATATGGAGTCAAAGGCTGCAAGCGTAGCTTGGCGAGCACTTTCTGCAAATGTCAGAGGATCGGCGTTGACCATTGAAGTAAAGATGCATGTAAAACCTGTGAAGCAAAATCATCTATTAGACTTTGTTTCTGAATGCGTATGCTGCAGTAGTGTCACTTAATGTGTAACTACTAATATGAAGAACAAAAAAAAACAGAAATGAATCAGACAGAATATATTCCCAAAAATTCCAGCAGTGTGGATGAACACTTTTGACAACAGAAAAATGTTTCTTCAATTCTTCTTTACAAGTTAGAACAAAGAAATAAACTATCACACACAGCAAACTATTTACAAACATATTTACAAAGATAGTCACTCGTTTTAGCTCACTCATTTCATTTTAACACAGAGACGACGAATATTTGAGCTTAATCATCCAGGCTGCTGACAGGCTGCTCCTCTCCTGACCTCATGTTCAGTCATAATATGTGTGTATATATATATATATAAAAGGATAAAACCTAAATGCACATAGGTAAATGTGTTATTTCATTATCTCTTTGTTAGAAGACAGAGGAAATAGTAGATGAACTGCAGCCAGGTGACAACAAAATGGTGACAATTGACGGTGCTAACTTTTGATAAGGGAAGTGGATATAAAAATGACAGAAGACCTCACTTATGAATTCTATCGTGGTGGATTACTTTTACAAACCACACTGGTGTTCCCGGAGGGATATATCAACCTGTGAAAGGGTCAGGAGCACAGTTGGTAGCTTTTCACCAAAACAAACAGTAAGATCCAACAATAAATGCTCCAAACGTTATTCAGTATCGTGTAAATGTTTAATCAAAAGCTTCGACTTCAAGGCAATGATATCAGCCTGAAATATATAGGAGCTGACCGGGTCAGTAATAAAATAAATGGCCTTAATTCTCCAACAGGCAAATAAAGTTCTATCAGAACGGTCCCCAGTGGAAGCAGCTCTGCGCAGTGTCATTTCCTGACTCTGACAGATAGAAGAGCCACATTTGACAGCTCCCCGTCTCTGGAGCCTTGAACTAAAATGGCTCTCCATCCTGATGGGAGTGCATATTCAGGGTATCCTGTTTTTAACAAAGCGGCGCAGCGCCGAACTCTCCTAAGTTCAAAGAATCAACGGCGTGACAGAATTTCAGTGGCGCTTTGTAGTGGCACTTTTGAATGTTGGAAACAAGTAAAGAGTTTGTAAAAATAGACTCGTAAAAATAGATTTTGTCAGAAGGTTGATTGTAGTAAGAAGACGGGAGTGTTTTCTATCTGCTGCTGCCAGAGTTCCACTCTTCCCGGGATTAACAGTAGTACATGTTGGTTCATTGTCGGGGTTTGTGAGATAGTGATGTAACGGAGTTGGGTGAGAGCTCCAACTGCAGGACGAGGGCGCTGAGGAGTTTGACTAACATGACCATTTTCATGGTTGGTCGTGACGCAACGTATTCATTCACATAATATTAAAGAAAAGTCCCACACAATCCCTCCTGAGGTTTGCGGTTCACTGTGCTTGTGAGTGCGAGTATGGCCCGGCTGTCCACCCGGCCTCCAACCGACCCACTGCTAACTCCGCCACCGGTGTTAGCCTGTGTCCGTGGAAACGTGCTGCTATTTGAAACCGCTCACTACTACCACCAGTATTACGTAGAGATCAGAGAGAGAGTGCTTCACGTGTAATTCCCAAGCAGAAGCAAAATTCACAAACGGAAAACAACTGATTGTTGAGCAGATTCCAGAAAAGTGTGTTATTTACTGCACTAATATAATCACAGGAATTAGAAAGCAAATGTTGGTTTCTTTGAGAAGTCAATGCCAGCTTTTCCCTGATTGTATGGATTTAGCTGAAATCTTGAGTCCAACAGGAGATTTTGATATCTCTGTTTTGTGTTGCGTATATTTGAAGTCGGTATGAAGCGAATGAGGCTGCGTGACTCAAAGTAAGACGGTCTCTCTGTGCAGGTTTGCCTTGCTCCAGTTTCCTTACACAGCAGAAAGACCAGCACGTGAGGTTAATTTGTGACTAAACTAAGTGAATATAAGTCAGCTGAGATTGGTGCCAGTGCCCTTGTGACACTAAATTGCTTGAGCAGGATAGAAAATGGATAGATGAAGCTCATCTAGAGCTACAAGGAAGCTGCAGCCCTGCTGCTTCAGTACGTCTATCTTGTTATTTGACTTTGCTCACTTCCAGGTGAGAAACCAGACAGAGTATGCATGTCTGCAACCACCTCTGCAGCTTCATGCTACATCATTGTCACCACTTTCATCTTTATATTCCATGTGAATACATGAGTATGTGAGTTTCAGCTCCCCTCCGGGGTCACCGCAGTAAATCGTGTGATCCATGTTTGATTTGGCAGTTTGAGGCTCAAGACTTTGCATCCTGCAATGAAACCTCGAGGGATTAATGTGGTGGTCTGAACAGAAAAACCTCCTGCAGATGGTTCATGCTGTGTTCTCTCTTTGGTCTGAGTCCTGCAGTAGGCGGTTTTGAGTGTCGGTGAAGCGACCCCACAGCTCGACTTCAGCGCTCACGACCCACAGACCGCCACGGATGAATGACTTTCTGACTCCCCCCCCCCCCCCCCTCCTCCTCTCTCGTCCTTCTTCTAGGTGGTCGGTGGTCTCGATATACACAAAAAGATGGTGGTGGACGTGTGAGCGCGAGCCGCCTGCTGAACACCCACCCCACCCCACCCCGCACCCCACCTTTGTCCTCAACACTCGCTTTTCTCCACCATCTCTGAAGATCTGCTCAAGACGTCCAGCAAAAACGCTCTCTGTGTAACTCAATGGAAGTATTCTCTCTCCCTCTCCCTCTCTCTCTCTCTCTCTCTCTCTCTCTCTCTCTCTCTCTCTCTCTCTCTCTCTCTCTCTCTCTCTCTCTCTCTCTCTCTCTCTCTCTCTCTCTCTCTCTCTCTCTCTCTCTCTCTCTCTCTCTCTCTCTCTCTCTCTCTTTTTCTTTTTCTTTTCTTCTTTCTTTCTCTGTGAAGCCACTTTTTCTTTGAAAAACCACAGGCCTCGTGAAGCCAACTTAGAAGTGTTATTGAACTGTAAATCCTCTCAATAACCCGGTCGTAGCACTTTAAGAGACTGAAGGACATCGATTTGTCGTTTGCAAGAGCATCTCCGGTTTTGGATGAGGGGGGAGGAAGAAGGGGGAGGAAGAAGGGCGTAAAGGGGCGCGTTGAAGAGGCTGGTTGGCTTGTTCATATTTCATCCTTTCTTTTTCTTTTCTTTTTTCTTTTTTTTGTCAATTGTTATTTTTGATATTTATTTTTTGTTCTTGTCTTTTATAAAGAAGAAAAAATACAAGTATATCTATGGTTGTCTCGTGAGGGGGGAGTGTGTGTGTGTGTGTGTGTGTGTGTAGTGTGTTAACACTTGACTTGCAGTACGACTAGAAAGTAGGGTATGAAGTGCCAACCAGAACATATCCAGAAACCAGTTCAAGTTATTACCTATCATCACCGCACAAACCGGCCTGTGACACTTCCAACTGCGAGTCACATTAGATGCAAGACAAACGTCACGTTTTCCTTTTTCTTTTTTTTTCTTAAGCTTACACACAAATACACACACAGTTTGGACAGACCAGTAACGCTTCCAGTCAACTCGTAAAGCAAACGCAACTCATGTTTTTCTTTTTTGTAATAAGACTGCTAGATTTATTTATACGTAAGAATGTGTTTATATTGTTGGAGATTATCCTTGTTTCCTGTCATGAAATTATAGGGTAGAATAAATAATGCCAAGAAAATGTCTTTCCAAAAAAAAAAAAAAAAGAAAAAACCAAAAAAAAAAAAAAAACCCCAAACAAAGAAAAAAGAATCTGTGGCTGCAAACTGATACGTGGTTTACTCTTTGGAGACGCATTTAACATTTAACAGTGTGCATCCGCGAGACAATCTCCAATGCAAAGAACAGCTCTGCACTCACGCCGACTTAGAAACTCCGAGACTTTTTCTTTAACTGAAGAGACGGAGGCTGGACTGACTGGGCTCAGAACTAAAAGCGAGTGAATAATGGTGAAAATTCTACACTGTTTGTGCAAAGATATAGCAATTTAAGAGACTTCTCTGCAGGCAGCATTTAGTTTTATGTTGTTTTTTTTATTAAAAAGCAAACCAATATGTGTATATTAGGTGATCGATGTGTGCTCATCTTATTTAACAGCGAGGAGCGAAGGCAACACGAGCCCCTCTGACAGTCTCAGTACGGGTCAGACTTTTCTTCAACACTTCAAATCTTAACACGTTGGCATGATCAGTGTGCACATGGGGTTGACTGTATATTGTAGTTTTGTTTAGGTTTTTTTTTTTTTTTTTGGAACGTGTACATTTCAAAAGTTGGCTTCTTCTCCCACTTTTTTTAAGTTCTGCCACAATCACCTCATTTTCTCCCCTCCCACCCAACAACACAAACAGGGAGGAAAGACGAACACAAACCAACCAAACTTCAAGTTTTAAAAGGGGGAAAAAAAAGCTTCCTTCTATTATATTAACGGCACCGGGATAGATTTCTTTTTTCTTTCTTTTTTTTTTTTTCCTAATCTATGTAGTTTTGCTTTCGGAGGCCGACTGCTGGTTTGAGCAGGAGTTTTCAGTCAGAGATGTGAATCTGGAGTGCTCGATCGTCCCCCCATCCCAAAGCTCTGCACGGCTTGGGCCTCCCTGTGCTTGCATGACATGGAAGTATATTTTTTGTTGTGCATGTAGATCAATTTTTTGAAAATAATCCTCTTGTTTACACATGGATGGTGATGTTAATATATTTAAGAATTTAATGGTATACAATATGGATGTTGCCAAACTTTGGTAAATGTACACATATTATGAGAGGTAATCCAAATGAACTGAACTACATGTAACTTTTTGTATTTTACCCGGGTCAGCGAGATGCTTCGATTCCAGTAAAAGTTGCATATCTGATCCTGTCTCAAACTGCCACACACTGTACTCAGCTTAAAGGGGAAAAAAAATTTGCTGTTTTTTTTTTTTGTTTTGTTTTTTTCTTTTGTATATAAGTATTTGTTAAATGCAGTTCTGGCTCTCTGTTCTCTGTATAGTTCAGACCGCGCTTTAGTTTGTAAGTGCTACTTTTTCTCTGAGGGACTTGGGTTCTTTTTAGTTTGTGTGGGGATATCTGAAAAAGATTTTAAGTTTGAGAACCTTTTTTTTTTTTTTTTTTTTTTCCTTTTCTCTGCATGCTGCATCTTATGCTGTGGGACTGTTGGAAACTTGATACTGTATGAAAATTAAATAAAATTTAAATAAACTTTGAAATGTTGGAAGTCATGTGTGTTTGTCATTTTATGTGCAGGCGTGCGTTTAATGAGACAAGAAAACTTGAATATTTCATGATTTATTTACACAAATCCATTTCCTTTCCTCGTATCCATGTATCGGTCCATAAAGCAGTCGACAGTCTCGGCGAAGAAAAGTCCAGTCAGCCAATCGGAAAGTGACTTAATCCACACAACAACCAGTCGGGCTTCAGAATCTCTCGGCAGTCCGACTCGCCACCACTCTGATGTTCCCGTAGACCTTTGAAGGTGGACTTCCTGTGGGGGAATGAAGCGGTTTAAAAGGTCACTTCCCAATACAACAGTGACCACACAATCTGCTTCATAAATAAATGAAAAGATTCGCTCACCTAAAATGAGATTACATATCGCTGTCCGAGCCATCTTGATATTCTGGAAAGATCCTAAGATGTGAACTTTTCTGTGGAGAGAAAACTGGATCACGGTTCATGTAAACACACGTGCAGCGATTTCAGGGGACGTGAAACGCTAAATGAATGACGTATTTAAGCAAACTGGGATGATTTGTGGCAAATATTTGACAAAGGACTATCAATGTATTTTCCATGTAAAAAAAACCAAACCCTGTTCTCTTCCTGTAAAGCCGTGAGGTTGTTTCCTCCTTCATGCCCCCTCACCTGCCATGTCACGTTGTGTAACACACATTCAGCCCCACTGGCCACAGAAAATATCAAATCAAGGACACGCCCCCTTTCGCTTGTGGTGTTTTTACCAGGAATACAGGTCGAACTGGATATCGCTGAGACTGGGGGGGGGGGGGGGTTCAAACCAACCTCTGTCCCAAGTTGCGTCCTCACAAAGTGTAAATGTCAACAAATGTAACTTGTTAATCAATGTAACTGCTGTTTCTACTTTATTCACCGTTTTATTAAGAGTAGCAGACATAACAGCATCGACACCAGAGACTGACCGAGTAACTTTACCAGAAAGGTTCAACTGAATTTGTCTAAGGAAGTAACAGGAAGAGAATTCATCACAGCCTATAGAACATATAATACATATAAAATGATTTCTGATTCTTTTTTTTTATTATTATTATAGATGCACCGTATTGTAGTTTGGAGTTTTAAACTTGATTTTGTTTTCTGAAAAAATATATTTATTGCTCTAGTATGAATATGCGAGGACAACCAGCAGTTTTACAAACCCACAGACAATTTTATTTTTGCAATTTTAGGTCATAATTTAATCATTTGACAACATAACTGCATTATACATAAATAAAACTGAAATTTCCTTGAAATCAAGGATTTCTTGTGCAGCACTTTTTGTAATAGTTTTTATGACTTTAGTATATTTGGAATAGCCAAAACTCTTATTACTGGTAGGTATTATGACATTCATGAGGCCTTAAAAGTAACAACACAGCCTGGAGGAGATGAGTCACATGTGCTTCGTTAAAACTAAAAGTGAGGCCGAGCTCGGGAGTACTCACGTCTCTGCGAGCACAATACGAGTCTTTGTGACGTTTTCGATGGTGAATTTGGTTTTTCCTCCCTTGCCGGCGATTCTCCCGATGGCTCGTGATAAGTGGTCGCCCTTAAGAGGTTTCACTGCCGAGACATGGGGGGGGGAGACAATTAAAAATCGGGAGGTCGGGCGGCGGGGAGACGAAACAGGAAGATTTGGTTCTCACCGTCTGTGATGTCGAAGCTTTCAAGGAAGAGCTCGTCTAATCTGATGAGAGCCAGCGCGTCCTGCAAGGGGAACAGTGTGAGCAAGCTTCAACATCGAGTCCAATATATTCACATCGTGGCTTTTGAGATTGAAATTTTTTTTTTTTAAATTGACACTCAATAAAAAACAACTTCTTTTAATTTGCAGCTTCTAATCCCGACAGTACAAGTCCAGCAAAAAATCAACCTGAAATATGAAATGTGTGTACTTACTTCAACCTGGAATCCTAAAACAAATGCTTTGACAAAATCTGAGGCTTTGGTGAGCGAGGCGATGTCCTGCGTTTCTTTGCACGTCTGTAAAAAAAAAAAAAAAAAAAAGTCAATTACTCACAGTACAGACTAATGTAAACGGCATTATTGTAGAAATTGTAGTACTAACGCTCCACTTGACCCACGGTAGTTTAACTTAACTAGTGAACATAAAGACAAAATGAAATGAAATAATTGTCAATCAATTCACAATTGTGAATCGATTTAATCACAGGCAGCATGAAAAAGATGAACTTAAATGAAATTCAACATATTTCCAACAAATGCAAAAAGCTCCTCGGTTTATTTTTTTATTTTTTTAGAAGAAGAAGAAGAAGAAAAGAGCTAATTTATTGGGAATATATTTGTGCAAAACATAATCCAAGATCAACGTTTTATTAATTCTTGATTCTTCGGGCACCTTTGGCAGAACTCACCAAATAAGTAAATGAAACTTTGGGTCTTCACTTTGCAGACAATAGTAGTTTACCACCATGTAACCCTCTTTTCTTTCCATCCGGCAAACTTGGCTGGATTTATTTGGGGGGTTGTTTTTCATGTCTCGTGCTGCGGTTCTTCTTCAGTCGCTCTTTTTCTGTCTTCGGTGCCTCTAAATCTCGAGCGTCATCTGATGGGATATTTCAGTCTAACTTTTGGAACCAATAGTCAAGTAATTGAATTACCGCACGTTAGAGGATCTTAAGGAGAGTTTTACTTTCAATACTTGAATGGTGGCAGTTCTGCTTTACTTTGTTTTTTTTTTTTATCTGATTATCTAATCTAACAGCTTTGATCAATGTGAGAGGGAGACAGATTAGAGCCTGATAATGACCCGAAACAGAAAAAAAGAAAGAAAAGAAAACGTTGCTCCTGCACTCAATCACAGGCTCTTCACTCTTTCAAAAGAATGAATACGTTCCTGAACCGAGTCTTTCCCGTTTGGTGTGAAACTGTTCGAACCCCGGGGAGAAAGGCTCTTACTTTGATTTCAACGTTCCTGCTCTTGAGGTTGAATCTGACTTGAAGCTGTAGATTCTCCACGATGGGAGTGAAGATCTTCAGCCAGTTCTCCTTCAGCGGGGTGTACCTGTGTGCCGGGACGGGAATTTTACGCATCTCATCGGGTCCCTGAAACACACGCCAAGAGAAGGAACCGTTATACGAAGACTAAATGGGAGTCGCATTTCACTGAGGAACAAAGACTGAGCAGCCATTTTTTTTATCTTTTCAACCAAACTGGTGACTTCAGAAAATAAATAAACGGAGCAAACCAAGAATGAAGCCATTGTTCTTTTGTTTGTTGAGAAACTGGTCGTGTTGTTTTCTGCCCTTCCCACTGTGGGGTCAGGAGAAGGAAAGGATTTCTGATTGCTGTTTGTGAGCCCCTCTCACTGGAGGACGTCAGATTTTAATCCAGTCTGATGTTACCAAGATCATTGATCTTTGGTCTGGAATGGCTAAAGATGCAGTGTCATCACCTTTATATGTCTTACGTTACATTATTTAAAGTACTTTATCAGGATTGAGTCTATTTCGTATTATATTTTTTCCTTATGTATGAATAACTGCATTATTAATCTGCTGGACGTGGAATCCATATTTAGTTACTTCTATTTTTAATGAGCCTGAATGATGACTGAATCTTGACTCGAGATAGAAATTGAGCCGAGCAGACAAAAATGTTTTTCAAAAACGGACCTTCAAAAGACTAATCTTTGTACTACAGTGCTCCTTCCTGCACAAAAACCATCACTGTTATAAAGCCAAGCTTTGACAGTGATAGATAGATCGCTGCTGTCGAAGTGATTCCACCACAGACGCCAGGAGATTCTATTTTTTTTTTGACAATGTCACAAATTTAACAACAACCAGTCCGACTGCGGCTACGAGCTGCGGCGAACAACTAAACAACAATCGACACACAGCAGGAAGTGATGCAAACTTCACAGTGAGTGTAGCAGCTATCACCCCTAAAAGACTTGTTCATTTTTGTTCTCCTTCAGTTCCCCGATTATAAATACTAAACTCATGAATGTTTGCAGCTCAGTTTGCGTTACGACTTTTGCGGCCTACATTCCCTAAAGAATTGGCAGAACGCACTTAAACGTTAAGACTAAGACGCTGTTGTTATTGAGCTCCAGGCTGCGTTTGAGCGCTTAATTACCAATACATCAATCTGCATGGTTAATTCAGGACCTGTGGGTGGTCTCATTAATCCTTGTATCACTGCACTGACATTACTTATGAATATTTTATGACTTTGTTCAGTGTTTTCACAGAGGGATTAATTAACAGGAGGCCACGGGGTCACGAGGCGCATAAGTTAGTAATAAGCAATCCCAAACAGAGGCATCACCTTGTTTTGATGCATTTCTTTGGAAAGCATTGTGAATTGCCTTGTGTCTGAATAAACTTTCCTTGCCTTACTAAGGAATGGAAATTTTGAAGAAAAAATAAATACAATTGCTGAAAACTAGAATAACAAAAAAGGAGACACAAAACTATCAGTGATAAACTTGATGATCACAAGAGTAACATAAATATACTGTAAAAAGTGACGACCATACGTGATCATGGTTCTAACTTAAATAGAAGTACTAGTACCAATCTACCTCCTTTACATATCTATATAACAAATATTTTGACGTGGAGTTTCTCTGCAGTAAATACATTTAGTGTATCACAAATGCGCATGCGCAGATTAATGTTGGTTAAAGGGGTAGTGTGCTTTGTGAAGGTCGCAAAGCAACCCTTAACGTGTCCTCACTTAGTTTGTACATTTATTTAAAGAGAACAGAAACGATTCATCCCTACACTTCGTTCTTACCCGTAACTGATCTCCCGAAATCGGAGGAAACTGCGGCCTCTTGCTCGCCACGGGCTCCTCTGTGTCCATAGTCGCTCCATCTGCTTCCCGTTTTCTCTTGTGAGTCTTCTTAGACTTGACTGTCGTGAACGAATCTGTGTCGTCTTTACTTTCCGCCACTGCTCCGGCGTCTGTGCTGGGATTTTTTTCGATGTCCATCCTGAAAGTTGCTGATTTTAACCAAAATAAACAGAAAAAGGTGAAGCCAACTGCTGGCACAGAGGCATGCGGGAGTCCTCGTGCGATAGAAAGGACCCACACTGCCACACGGTCGACGCATGTAGAGAAGAGGATAACGAATATTCGAGTAATAATTATCAACCACGCACTGTATTTTTTAATCATAGTTTTCGAGGAAGTAAATTGATCATTTGATTGATTCTGGTTAATCTTGAATGTATAATACATATTTAATGTTAAAACATTTCATCAGGCATCTCTTAGGGCAGCCGCACGCTCAGCTGTAGGAGGGTCCTCACGTCATTTGTTTTGGCACTGGCAGCTTGCTGTACATATATCGTTTCTCTTTCCTACTTTTAAAGGCGATTTCAGGCTTCTTCTTTTTATTTTTACCAACTATATCTCTTCTTACAGAGATGTCAACGCCTCTGTCAAAGCCTCAGATTATTGCTCATATTCAGAAGAATTTGAACTACACGGTTTTCGACAGCAAATGGATCCCCTGCAGTGCCAAGTTTGTGTGTGTGGGGAACTTTCCGAGAGGAACCGGAGTTATGCAGATTTATGAAGTTCAGCACGGAGAAGCGCAGCTAATCAAGGAGGTAAAGCCACATAACACTCTATTTGGGTGCTGTGTCCCATTTTACACAAACACAATCTCTTTTAGAGGAACTATCTTGTCTCTGCTGTCTGGAAAATTCTAGCTAGCTTGTTTCCATGACAACGGGAGACATAGAAGACAGCCAGCGTCCTCGTCCAAAGGTTTTGAATAGACTTTTATATAATCGTTATATTGCAGGTGATGCTGCAGCTACTGTCAGCATAGAGCAATCTGAACAAAAATGATCATCAAGGGACGGAAAAATGCCTTTAAGGCGAGACAACAGAGCGAAAATGCCCGAAAATTAAATTGAAAATGGCTTCAACAGGAAGCTGTATGAGAATAAAGATGCTGAAGACATTTTTAATACAAACCCATACAAATAGATCACTAATCTAGATTAAATGTCTCTAAAGAAGATGCAGAACAGCCAGATTCACGGTAAAAAAAAAACAAAGTGATGTACAATGATACATAATGACACGGTGTCACTCAAAAGAGACATCAAGATTAAAATTAAATACAACAAATTAAAACGCTTTTAACTCCAGAGAGATGAAGAGACCAAAAATGACTTAGAAAATTTGTGAAGAAATGTTAAAAAAAAAAAAAAGCAAAAAAATAAATGGGATTATCTTTAGACAAAAATTATCAAAATGAAACAGAAAATGCCATCAACACAAAATCACAAATGTGCGGGCCATGTAACATCCACACAGAGGCATAGAACAACCATAAACAGTTAAAAAAAATTTCTCCCACAGAATATCTTTATACACTGGTGGGCCAAGAACCAAAAACAAATCTGCCCGAAAGGGTTTCTTCTTAGTGTTTGTGCGTCTTTGACGATTATAGCTTTCTGTGTATGAATTCATATTATTCAGTGGCGCTTCAGTCACCGTCACTCCAGGGGCCCAAAGACGCTGCTAAAAGATAAACAGTCCTGTAGCTGCACATGCATTCACCAGCCTCGTTTTTAGGGTCATTTGGACAGTTTATAATCTCTAGTCTTTACAGAGTTGAGTATGCTACATTCTTGAAGCTAGAGCAGAAACCTACACTGCCAAAAAGAGTGGAATCCATTGCAGGAGTGTTGATTTGGATTGCATTACATTGTTCAAATTGTGTGCGAGTGGAAATACACTTTTTATAGTGTAAGATGCAGCCATTCAGACATATGAGTCTTTCCAGCAAGATCAGGATCAAGTCAGTGTAAAAAGAAAGCATAATCTCTTCAGTATGACAGAATCGGCTGACATGTCCCTACAAGTAGAGTATGTAGCTCTTTATTTGGCACGCATCAACAAACAGTTGAAGGAGAGTAAACAAGTGAAAACCTTCCAGGCTCCGGGCATCAGGATGAATGAGGCACAACGGCCAAATATATTTCAAATGAAATAAAAATGTTCTTGTCTTTCATATCTTTCAGGTAGAGAAACCTAAACCCATAAAGTGTGGGACATTTGGGGCCACCTCTCTGCAGCAAAGACACATAGCCACTGGGGACTTTGACGGGAATCTCAATATATGGTACTCTATTAACTAATGTCACACTGTGTGCAGCACCTGATGTAAATAACTGGACTCCTACACATTCTACACATGTTACTATGGATGATTAATGTCAGTCTTTTATTTTCGATCAAAAGCCTTTTGACTTTGTTTTTTACTTCCTGGTCTGTGAATAACAAATACTGCTTTGTCTGCATCGTTAAGGTGTGTGAAAGATTCCTGTGGCTTAATTTATAATAGGTGCGTACACACAGTGACTGTGTCTGTGATAATATGGAGTTTATCACCTTGTACTTATACTTAGGAATGTGTGTGAATAAAAGCACAACTGTAACCTTGCTTACGCACATATTCTAATAGTAGAATAGTGAAACTACAGATAGAAAGCATTAAGATTGTCACAACAGGTGCTCAGTAAGCTCATACGCCACACATATTCCCTTTCTTTTAATTGAATGTTTAATTTGTAATTTCATCGAGATAGAAAATGATGTATTGTATGTGGTGTGAAAGGCTGTGACAGGTATTTGAACTGTACCTAAGTGCAATGGCTCATCGTGCGCTGTTGGATGATTTGGTGAACCATGCGCTCGGCAGGGAACACATTTTCAAAGTGACTCCTCAGTAGGCGGGCGCCAGGTTATATATTTTGTGGGTTCCACCGGGTTCCGCTGAGTGACACGGAAGCATTTAACAAACCAATGTCACGCACGTAGTTACTGGTAGTACAGTGGTAGAATTCTCGCCTGTCACGTGGGTGGCTGGGGTTCGATTTCCAGCCAAGACTCAGTTTTGTTTAGTTTTTTTTGATGGACTATTTTTCAGTGGGTGCTCAACCTTTTCAGGGATCCATGGGATCAGCGCCTATGCCAATAGGTACTGCTTCCCAAAACAAATATTAATGGATCAATGTTGTGATTTACGGCCTGTATAGGAGTGGGAGACAAGAAGAACATCCAGCTCCCTGTCCAACCTGGGATTTTTGGCACAGAGTTTAACGTCAAAACACTTTTTTGTAAAATTTCTGCTGGCGATCTCTCCTCTGACCAAACAGAATTAACTGTGGTGGTTAGCTTATCCCACGCACCATTTCTTTTCCTTTTGTTGGTTCTCCCAACATACAATGTTTCACTTCAAGTCCGTTTTGCTATTTCTTTTAACAAGCTCAACTTCCTCATATCTGTATAATACCTAAATGCATGAGTTTATTTATAATTGGCCTCCTGCCTTCCTACATTGCTGTTGTTATGATTGATATGACCAGTAGAGGGCGCCTCAATCTGACATTCTAGCTCAAATTGATGCTATGGGGCTTGGCTACCACATAGGTATGGAGATGGCAATACAGATTATGGTAATAAAGGTTTAATGGGACGGACTTCCCATTAATATTACCAGCTTTCATTTGATTAATAATATAACCCTGCCCTGGTGGGACATCACGTTAAGTCTTGACCTAAATTTGAATCCCGGCTGTAGCAGGAAAGACGTCCAGAGTGAAAACTAGTCCATCGTTCTCTATGAAGCAGTTTGAATTGCCATTTGTGAAAACAGTGCTATATAAACTGCTTTGCCTTCAGGGGCAGCGTGCTCTCTAAGCACTGATGCTTTGTTTGTCTGCAGGGATCTGGAGCTACCTGATGCGGCCGTGTACTCGGTGAAAGCACACAAAGAGATCGTGAACAGCATCGACGGTGTCGGCGGTCTGGGGATTGGCGACGGCGCACCCGAAATAGTCACTGGAAGCAGAGACGGTGAGACAGATGAAAGTTTGACAACGCTCTTGGGTTATTGTTCAAAGACTAAATTTTCCCCTGTTTTTTTGTTGTTGTTTTTTGCAGGGACAGTAAAAGTGTGGGACCCGAGACAAAAGGATTCGCCTGTAGCCAACATGGAGCCTGTGGAGGGAGAAACCAAGAGAGACTGCTGGACCGTCGCATTTGGTTTGTGAAACGTGATCACGACAGGCCTCCTGCTCTCCACTTCGTCCATAATGTATCTTATTATTATAATTATGGGATGGATCACTCGGGGTACTCCGTACTGGAGAGACACAGGGCTTTTAAAAGGTTTTGCTCTGATTATAAAATCCTGGTCAGTATAATTTAGCTCCTTTTTGCAAGAATTTGAAAAAGTAAAAGAAAATTCTCCACCTTCAGGTCAGTATTTAGCAGACGTGCCTTTTTCTTCAGTCGCAGCTCTGACTTTATGTTGATAGTTGTCACTCGGGCAAAAAGATCTTTACACTTTAAGGTTTCTCCACTAAAACACTCAAGCTCTGTCAGATCCAGCCACAAATTCTCAATTAGATTAAAGTCGAAATTTTGATTTGGCCACTTGAGCACGTTGAGCTCGTCTTCTTGGAACCGTCTGCGTGGCTCTTCTGATGTCTGGGTTTGTTGTCTTGTTGGAAAGAAAAAAAATTCTTATCTCTCAATTGCAGTCCTGCAAAATGTGTTGATATTCTCCTACATTCACGTTCCCGTTTACCATCAAACAGCCCTAAAATGTGATGCTGCCACCGCCATGCTTCGGTGTGTTTTTCGGTGATGAGAAGTGTTTGGTGTTGGTCATCTAGGCTGATGGTTAAAAAAAAAACATACATTTTTGTCACATCAGACCAAAGAACCGTCTCCCACATGCCTTCAGGTGGAGTTCATGAGCTTGTTTTCACCAAGCAGAGTTATACTCTTTCTATTATTATTGATGCATTTAATCTGAATTCCCCTGTGACATCCAGTACCGTCTCTGTACTGATGAACCACATGTCAACTGTATTAGGGAGATCTCCATTACGCTACACAGTTAAAATGAATTACTTTACAAACATTTGTTTTCACTTTGTTATAAATAACTTTTCTTCTTTTTTTTTTTTCAAATTCTTCACCACAAACTATCCTGGCTATGAGTCCACGCTCATCCCAGAAATGCAATATTGCCTTGGATCAATACTACCTTAGAGGAATTGGCTTTATTTGTTAAGCTATATTGAAGTACTCATTTCTTCTTCCATATTGCATAAGCACATGCTGTTTTCTTGCACACTCTGTCCTCAATGTGCCTCCTGGTGAGGTACGACGTGCTCAAGGTGAAAAGTCAAGCAGCCATGCCGCTGACCTGAGATCAACACTCCTATATTTCTGTGAATATGCATTTCAGGTCACGCCTTCAACGACCAGGACCGCTGTGTGTGTGCTGGCTACGACAACGGTGACATCAAACTCTTTGACCTCCGCAACATGTCACTACGATGGGAAACCAACATTAAAAACGGGGTGAGGCGGAATCATTCATCAGTCATCTCTGTGGCTTGAAACCTTTTTCTTTCTTTTTTCTTTTTTAGACGATTTCATAAATTAAAAAGAAAGCAAAAGCTAGTGTGCATTCAGACAGGCACATCATGAAAATTACAGTCTATTAAAGGATTTTTGGGGATTCAAGCTCTCAGCATGACTGAACCAATGCAAGTTAAGCACAGAAAATTGAGAGTTTATTATTTCTGTAATCATTTGAAACCCGATGTGTCAAACTCATTTTAGTTCAGGCCTGGCCTGTAAAATCATTGCTTGTGAATTTAAAAATACAGCTAGCTCCAAAACGTCCCCAGTTCTCATGAAAGAAACACAACTACAGACTGAAAATACTTCTTTCTTTTCTTTTTTTTTTTTTTTTTTAACCCAATCTATCCCAAGCCACCTGAAATGTGCTATTTACCATTAGCTTGCATGTTTTCACAAACTCACTTGCGTTGCCAGTTTGCTACAGTAACGCTGCTTTATTTTACTGCCGTATCACGATCACAGAGCTTTGCTGCCACATGCTGTTCAGTTTTGGGTCTCGGTGTCGTGTTATGACCTTTACTTTGACCTTTACGGAACAGTGCGACCCCCAGTGGACAAATTGGACACAAAGGTTACGTCAATTTAAAAAAAAAAAAAAAAGCTTATCTTGGATTATTTTACTCTTTTCAAAGTCATCCCACAAACCATATTGAGCCCTATTGGCCGCACGTTCGGTCTAAATTGTCGAAACAGAAATCATTTCGTCTGCGGCGAGACTTTTGAATCGTAACTGAAACCGAAAGACGCTCAAAATGACTTCCCGCCATCATTTAGACCGCACATAACGCCACAGTGAAGTCTGAGGTGAATGTTCCCTTCACATGCCACATACAAAGCCTGCGCTGATTTTATTACACAGCTGTCTCTCTTAGTCATCACCCCCCCCCCCCCCCCCCCCCCCCCTCCCCCGCCAAAGGTCATCACGTCCATTCAACGTATTCTCCCATACGGGAAGTAGTTAGTAGAGAAGGCACGTCAAGCGATAAATATCCAGGCACTGGGTGTTATGTCTTTTTTCTTTTGTTGTTGTTCTTCTCTGGCATCCCGTGCAGGTATGCTGTGTTGAGTTTGACAGGAAAGACATCAACATGAACAAGCTGGTGGCCACCTCGCTGGAGGGAAAGTTCCACGTCTTCGACATGCGGACCCAGCATCCCACCAAAGGCTTCGCCTCCGTTTCCGAAAAGGTAATTGACCTGGGTGGAGCGAGCCAGATGGACGTTTGGCTCCTGCGCTCGGGGAAAATGTCAAAAGGTTATTATTGTTATTTTTGTTATTCTAACATGTGAACTGTACAGAGGAAAATGGGGACGTACGTTTTCACAGCTGCATGTGATTTGGGTCCGTGTTTGTCTTAAGTTTTTTTCCTGTGGGTTTCTGTCACCGGCCAAAAATGACACCGGGCCAGTGAGGAGAAACAAGTGTGGCTATTTTATGGTAAAATGCAAGAAAAACACACTTAAAACTGCATTAGTGCTCCGGCCAGCTCACCGAGGGTTGGCTCGGTCTGAGGGATCAGGGGCCGAGGCTTTCTAAATATTTAGTCAGTTCTTCTGGGACACCAACAGCCAGCACTTCAATGTGGATTCAGACGCTTCCCACAGAGTTTTGGCCTAAAAGATCAAACAGGTTCTATTCGGGGCGTGATAAACAAAGAGCGTAAATGTATCTTTTTTTATCACTTTATCAATGTTTGAGTCCCAACTAAATCCAGGTTGCCAGTCCATCACAGTTCCACAAGTGGCAATTTAATGTCAACAATTGACCCCAAATCTACATTTTTGGACTGTGAGGAAAATCAAACCTCAGGGACAACATGCAAACTCCACACAGAAAGACCCCCACCCCTCCATCTGAGGCAATTCAGTTTTTCCATATGAATTCAGGCATTGGTGATGATGGAAACGGGGACAAGACAAGATCACACTGGAAATATCAATAAGTTTAACCTTGATATATTAAATATACATCAAATAATATCCTGGACTGCATATAACAACTATTTAAAAATAAGTGGCATGCTGTTTGTGTTTTTAACAATCATTTTTCTTTGTTTTAGGCTCATAAGTCAACTATCTGGCAGGTGAGACATATGCCTCAAAACAGGGACATCTTCATGACTGCAGGGGGAGCAGGAAACCTACATCTGTGGAAATAGTAAGTGAATAATAAAGCCATTCACGTGTTACAAGTCGTTTTTGTAAAATAACATTTCATTTTTTATTACAGATAAATAAAATAATGTTATTTTCCTCTCTCTCTCTCTCCAGTGAATATCCTGCTCAGAGAAGCAAAAAGGATTGTGACGATGTGGATGTGGGCGTGGCCGGCACCGTCAACCTCTTGCAGAACGTCACGCTGTCCACTCAGCCCATCGCCAGCCTGGACTGGAGCCCCGACAAGCAGGGCCTGTGTGTGTGTTCAGGGTTTGACCAGTCAGTCCGCGTGCTCATCGTCGCCAAACTCAACACGGTGTAAAATCAAAAGGCCCCGACAGGGATTGATGATAGTAAACTTAAAGGTTGGGAATTGCTTGGCTGAGCCACTGCAGGCAAATACATCTTATATATATATATATATATTTCCATGTTATCATAAGATTTCCACCTCATAAACCCTCTGGCTGGAAATAATGTCATTTTTCAGTTTGGTGTTGCAGCAGGAGGCCTACTGGGACACCTGTCTTTTGTTCCACTAACAGTGAAACTGCAATTTTGTCTCTTGTAAATGTCACTACTTTTGATATACTTTTTATTGAGAATTCATTAAATGTCCCTTTGGAGAAGAAAGGACTTGTCAAATGTCTTGAAACAAGCATGTGGATCGGTATGAAGTGAAAACATCAAAACGACAAAGACAGTCTTTGACTGGAGGGGTTTACAAACTTTATCACAGCCAGCATTTGAGCCTAAAAAAGTCCCGCAGCTCCTGATCGTCCTCCTGCCGGTCGTGGATCCCTGCATAGACACTCCTGAGCAGCTTGTTCATGGATTTTCCATCCAGAATGTCGATGTATTTCTCAATGCAACCTGCAAACACAATAAGTAACACATCAAAGCTAAAGCACCAAAGCCATGACATTTCAAGTTGTAAAATTCCTATGAAACATTCCATTGAGTGACATTATGAACTTAACTAACCGAGCTCACCCCGTGGCGAGAATGATATCTGTGATCAGTTTGCATGTATGTCCTTATGTGTGTCATATGTCATGCCGTCTATCTGACCTTGGCATCACTTGAATGTGATACATCGCTATAAATAACGTGACATGGCATGTCACATGGGTCTGGCTGCATGATTTCAATACAACACATTTGTTAAATATAGTTCAGCTCCTACTGAGAAAATAATGATTTACACTAGAATTGGACACTAAATAGAAAATCCAGTGGTTAATTGCTGATGTCTCAGTGTAATCGTGCGGCGTGCGGCGCTAATAATGCTGCATTTTCACTTCTTACGAGACTTATCTCTACATGACGTCGTGCTTGTAACGTTAAACGGGGATTACTTAGGCCCATGACTTTGCCGTGCGCTGTGAGGCTGGGTTCCAGCTGCGGGTGATCGAACTGCTCCTGCTCCATCAGCATGCGGATGATCTCTCCTGTGATGAAGGCGTCATCAAAGCTCTGATCAGCTGCAGGCTTCAGAGGGAATCTGCAGTACACTTCCACCGCGGCCCGAGGGTCGCACGGCTCCAGCAGCTGCACCAGCTCAGTGTACGCATCGTGGACCTGAACAGCCAGTAGATTGATTAATCATCTGATCCGGACTGCAGCAGTGGAATGAACTTTACATCAGACATCTGGCACCTGTAAACCTCTGTATCGGAATGTTTTCTCTACAGCTTTTGCAGGTTATCTCATTATCAGTGGTTTTTTATTTATTTATTATGTTTTAGACATACTCACAATGTGATGTGATGAATTTGACTCAAATCCATGCTTTTGAACATGCACACCCAGCATAGACAAGCCCCCCAACCAGACTCAAGCCGGGTTCATTATCAGTGACGCATCGACTGCTTCAACTTATATCAAAATAAATTATTGTAATAAATAGCTAAGAAAGTAAGACCACCTTTAAGAGAAAAAAAACAAAACAAATGTAACTCAAAACAGTAACAGTGATCATTCCAGTGGAATTAATCACCGCGGCTGGAATCACTCACTCGGGTGGGTGTGAAAACGATGATGTAATCTTGTTTTACGGCCATTGTGAGCTGCACTGGGAGCCGTGAGTGTGTGTGATTGTGTGTGTGTGTGTGCGTGCGTGCGTGCTTGCGTGCGTGCGTGCGTGTGTGTGTGTGTGTGACCTCTGGCGCCATGGCGATGACCTCCCGGTAGAGCGGCCCTGTCCGGTCCAGGGTGTCTGCGGACCGTGAGAGAGCTCGAGCCAGACCCAGCCTTGATACATGAGACCGGCGGTTCACTGGACCCGACTCCTCGCTTCTGACTCCCACATCAGACTGTGACACTAACGCATGGACAAATCAGAATGACTTTCTGCACCAAATCCAAGTAGAAAATGCATCGCCTTGTATTATCCTCTTTGTTTTAGCAATTATGAGGACACAGTTATATTTGGAAGTGACTCCAATGTTCTGTTGCATTTCATTCATTTTCCTGAACTTGAGTATGAATGCCTCCATTTCCATCCTCATGAAACCCATTGACACATCTTCCAGACTGAGACCCAGGAGAAGAGAGGTTTTTCTTGAGTATGATTGCCAGCTTGAATGCCTCCGCCATGCCTTACCCTCTGCTGTCTCAACAGTATCAGAGCAACAGTCCTGTTTAGACTTGTTGACGAGGAGCTGAGGTTTTGCACTGCTGCTGGAAGGCTTAGCTGATCTATCAGTCTTGGCAGCTGCTCCAGGTCTCCCCCTACAGGACAGAGGGTGTAATACAGGCGCAGCAACGTGAATTACAAAATCAGACGCATTCATGGACACGGAGCTCTACAGACACTTTGAGTTTGACAGGCATGTCAAGGTCTGATCATGTGCATACACTCTCGTCTACATTGGCTGGAGTATTAACTGCAAGGCCCACCTACTCACTGGGTCCACCAGTGGCTGTCCCTGAACAAAACGGGCCTGTAATACAACGGATTTGCTTTCATTTCGGAGGCGAATGTTTCCACTGTTGTTGCATCCCTTTATCTATCCTCACTGTATTGAAGGTTTAGCAAGTTTGCATCTCTAAAGTCAGACATAACTCATGAAGAAGAAGTGACTTATGAAAACATGTAACATAGGAGATGTATTCATGTTACAGCAAGCCCCTTCACAACACTCTTAGTTTTCCATTTGGACCCCAGTAAAAAGTAGTTTTCCCCTTACCCTAACATTAACTGTCAAAACTAAGTGTCTTACCTAATTATAAAAAACAAACTTTGACCTCTAAAAACATGCAAAATCTCTTTGAATACAACATTTTGGTCTCCACATGAGTGACTAAATCCACAGTTTGGACAATCATTTTCATGTAACTGAATCACAAACTGATCATTTAATTGTCTGCTGGTGCAGTTTTACCAGGTTTCGTGGGTAGGAAGAGGAGTATACCTATATAGAGATGAATAATATCCTCAGGAAATCATACGTTAATAAATAAATAATGAGTATTAATCATCCACAGACAAACCAACACTTGACTCAGCAGGCTGGCAGCGTGACTCACCTGGCTGCAGGGCCTTTTGCTGGAGGCCGGACAGCCTTCCCTCCCCTGCTGGGGGCCGGGACCCGAGCAGGGGCCCGAGCTGGAGCTGGAGCCGGACCTTTGGGCACAGCGGCAGCCAGCCGTCCTTGACTTGGCCCTCCTCTTCCACGTTTGGCTCCTCTTGTTGCAGCAGTTTTGTCACCAGGCCCCTTCACTCCTGCTGGCTCAGTGACGGACTGCCTGGCAGACTTTTCATTTTCAGCCTCCAGCCGGTCCTGCCACCACTGTTGCGCTGAGTGAACAGGAAAGATTGTAATGTGGCGATGATGATGACTCCCAAAAGGCTACGAGTTGTATGTGAAGTGTTTCCCGACATCCATGGATGTAGAATGAGTCACATGCACAGATGTTTTACTGTCATGTCAGATTAGGTGACTGGTCTTTATAATTCTCTACTCGTCAGCCATAATCCCATGTCACATCGTGACCTTAAAGGTACAGCAATATTGAAATAATGGTATCTTTGTGCATTAGATGGCAGTAGTGAGTCACTGTATTAGAGTTTTGCTCTTGCTATAAGTTAATGTGTTAGAGTGCCAATCACATTTACTGTTTAAAGTAATGGTGTTGGCCTCTGCTGCAGCTTCATCTATTGTTATACTGCAGACGTGTGGAATTAAGTGACATTGCAAGACTGAACAAGCTGTGGCTTGTTGAGCAACTTACTGAATGATTGTGTAAGTTGTTTTCTCACATTCAGTAGTTTCAGGTCACTTCCTGAGGCGTGTTTTTCGCTCTTTTTTTTCTTTTCTACCTGTCAAATGTACCAACACTTACTGCTCAGCTGTTCGGGTGGCTCTCCACTTTGAGACTTGTCCTCCAGCTCAACGCTGGCCTGGAAGCTCAGGCAGGCGTCCGATAGGACTCCCCTCGACCTGCTTGAGTTTGGGTTGTTGTCGTATTGAGCGAGCTGGGCCAGGCCCAGGAGACACAGGGCGTGGCTGCTCCGTGGGGTGGTCACTACTGCGAGCTGGCATGTCTATGTGGAGCGGAAGCAAGAGGAGTAGAAGTGGAAGACAGGGAATGAAATTCTCTTACACCAGGCTTTTATGGATGGGTGTAGATACTTGTGTACAAAAATGAACTTTGGTGAACATAAAAGTACTGAATCAACATCTTTACTTAACAACACATGTGGATGGCTCTTTTTAGGTTATCGTCGGCACATATTGTATATGTATACACATGTGCTCAAGCACCTAGTATAAGTATTATTATTGTAAACATTTTGTTTGTCAGCATGGGCGCACCACATTATTGACATGGATCCTCATTAAACCTGTATCATAGTTTTGAGTCAGAAATTAAATTGTCTTCTGAATGAAGATACAAGCAACACCCTGGCTGGACTTTATACATAACACCATAAATTCCTATAAAAATAAAAGTTCTTTTTGGAAGCACATTCATGTCATAAAACAGAAAAAGGGAAGTATTGGCATTTGATCTTTATTGATGTAACGACTGCCTCCCTCTTAAATTCTGCCACTTCAGTATAAAAAAACAAACAAAGTTGTGAGTGTACTTAAGTATAAAGACTGTGTTAGTGCCACCTCTGCTAAGATATTAGCAGTCTATAGTATAGATGCGCCACACCGGCCCACAGTAGTTTATCACAAAACACTGAGTTGTGTCGTCTTGCCATTTATGTGCATCAAAAGCTGAAACCACAACTATAGCTGTTTACCTTTTCTTGCATGTCCAGCAGTTCCTGACACGGGGTAATAGTGGAGAGACGTATGAGGGCTGTGAGAGCCTGGCATCTCTTTGCCACCAGGAGCTGCCGCTCAGTGCCAGCGCTGGCCTGGTGTTCACCCTGCTGGATCAGCCTCTGCAGCAGGGCAAAGTGAGCATCCAGCAGCACCCACTCCAGCTGCCTGCTCGCCTCACCACGACGCACACACTGACTCACACTCTGGGCAGCCAGCACCGCTACACTGAGGCATTCCAGCACACAGAGAACAGGGGTTTTATGTAGCGCCGAAACACTCAAACTGGCTGGCGCTGTGGAATGTTAAGATTTTTCTTTGGATCACACGTTTTATGATGGATATGAGCAAGACAGCTAATTGGAACTATGAGCCAGCTGAGGGGGGGTGGGGGTGGGGGTTCAACCAGCAAACTTCTGACTTGTATTTTATTATACAGCTCGTGTAGCATACATGTGGTAGACCTGCTCAGCACTCAGGGCCTTCTCAGTCAGCGTGTTCCTCTCCTGCAGCTGGCCCAGAGTGAGAAGACCTCGCAGAAACTGTGCGCTGCGGCTGGACAGAGTGTCCGGTGGGTCCTGACCCACCCAGCTGGAGACCAAACAGCAGCACATAATAATCCAGTCAAGATTAGCACATCCAGATAGAATTAGGCATCTTAAAGGTCCTAAAATTGGAAACACAAACTATGGATGACACAGCAGGTAGTATGACAGCGTGCTTCTGTGGAGTACAACAATCTTTTGCACCATCCTTTCCTCCCTCCTGCAGGCTCAAACAGAACATCCCAGTACATTACTGTTGCTGTCATGCCCTCACACTCTCTCCCTCTCTCACTAAATGCATCCACCTCCACTACGCACACACACACACACACACACACACACACACACACACACACACACACACACACACACACACACACACACACACACACACACACACACACACACACACACACACACACACACACACACACACACACACACACACACACACACACACACACACACACAGACCTCTTGCTGCAGCGCTGGCTGACAAAGTGCTCCAGTCCCTGTTGTAAGAACAGAGCAGCCTCCTTCTCTGTGTCCTGAGTCGCGTTGTGCAGCAGAGCCAGGCCGGTGAAGAATCTGAGAACATGAACAAAACACAGGGCTGCGCCTGAAGACAAACTCAGCCTTGTTTTATACGTCGATGTAGACCCCGCAGATCAGGCTTGAGGTCCCTCTATGCTCCACTTCTGTCACAAGTTCATTACAAATAATACTATAATGTCCTATCGTGCAAAGCTCTTTGAGCATTTAAGATATCAGGCTGCGAGTTTATTCAAAACTGACGTGACAGAAAAGATCAGAAATGCTTCGAATGCATCGGTTTGTGATACTGCACTTAGCTACAGTACCTGAGCCATAGTTTGTACAACACTGTTGCTAAAAAAAAAAAGATAAATCGAGGTATTCTACTATTTCATATTTCATATAATAGGACGACCAGTGCCCTGCAGGTGTTGGAAATTCGCTGATTTGAATTTGTGACAGCACCTGGCTGTCTCCCAGCATATTAGAAGCATGAATTTTTACAAGTCCGTTTCCTCTGCAGTTAATCCCCCAAATCTGCAGCACTTGGGTTCAGCGATCCAGTGAGGACAGAACAGTGTGATGCTAGGAAACAGCTCTCTCTCTCTCTCTCTCTCTCTCTCTCTCTCTCTCTCTCTCTCTCTCTCTCTCTCTCTCTCTCTCTCTCTCACTGAATTTGTCCATATTGTGAGATCCTTATGTGAAAACACTGTTGCCATTATTTCAGCTCCAGATGGAATTTATTTGATGCCAGCAACTCTTGTGTGAGTTCACCTGAGTGCAGGGTGCAGAGGGCGCAGTGCCAGGCCACTCTGAAGGTGCTGCAGGGCTTCCCCGCTCCTCCCCTGCTGCAGCAGCAGCCTGCCGACATGCAGGTTGTACTCCCAGCTGTCTGGACACAGAGACCAGGCGTCCAGGTACTTGAGGAGGGCTCGGTGGATGCAGCTCTCCTCATCCTGCAGGGCTGCACTGCTAACCTGTCGAAAACATTGCAGGGAGTCTAATTCTCTTTGTGATTTACTTGGTGAGTGATGACTGAAGCAAGAGGGCTAAATACTATTGACAGAGAACAAAGACATGCTTTCATCACCAACAGACACATTCATGCGGAGACAGTGATGGGACAGGTGCAGCTACTCAGAAATGATACTTTTAGCTTTTTTTTTCCTACTAACTCGGCCCTGCTTTTGTCCAACTAGAGGCAGCAAATGAACCTCTTTCACTCAGCTGTATTAAAAGTGACACGTGGCACAGTTACCTTGCCAGTTTTCTTGGAGAGCCAGATGTAGAGTGTCTGCGCGTAGTCGGCCTTGGTGGACTGTCCCTGCTCTTTGAGGAGCTGGTACTCTTTATCCAAGGCCTGCAGCTGCTTCTCCACTGTGGGCGTGCCAAGGAAACCGTGGAGCTTACATACGGCCAGGATGTCCTCCTGATGCGCTGCTGATTTGGCATCGCTTAACTCACTTCTGTCTCTGTTCGCCTGCAGATGAAGGAGGAAAGATTTGAAATAGATCTCTCTAATATCTCAGCACTATTTTCCACCTGAAATGTCGTCCATTATCGGTGTTGGGTTGTGATGAATGTTAAGATGAGGGCGACAAGGTAAATTCACAATGCAACATCAATTCATGATGTTTGAATTGTGTTTGATCTTCCATATGTGTTCTAGCGGGATGAATTACAAACACATTAACCCCTGAACACCTATTGTCACGAATTCACCTCAAACCGCTTCTGATCCTAATGCAGCCGAGGTGATAATGGTATCCTACTAATGCTGGTTTGAAGCACACTCTGCACTTAACAAGGATTAGTAGAAGCACTTTGTAATCATTTAGGAGTCAGTGTTGCTCATTTGCATCATACTAAATGTATATACACGTAATCTAAGTGCTCGGTGTGCTTTCTTCAAATTAACTTGATTTAATTTAGCATCAACTTAAAAGCAAAAACACAGTTTGAGTTTTTACATAATTTCCAATGAATTCAGGAGGTAAGGGGTTAAAAACATGCTGTGACCTGCATCTTGTCAGAGAAATGATCTACATACAATCTCACAACACAAAGAGGCCATCTCTCACCTTCCCATCAAGGCCGTACATCTCCGCAGCGTAGCGCTGCTCCTCCAGCACGACACCCAGCAGGAAGTGGAGCCTGGCTTCTTTGGAGCTCAGGCTGATGGCTGACGCATAGTAGACAGCAGCCTGCTCCAGGCTGTGCAGAGGAGACCGCTCATCTTCACACTTCAACAGGTCCCCTGTGGGGAAAAGTGAATTAAAAAAAACACAAGCACAGTGTTAGTTGGTGTGCACAAAGTAGATAACAGTAAAAGAACATTTTCATGTATTTATATACTGCTGCAGGAGTCCCTAGATAAATAACAGGATTCTAATTTCAGAATGGATGGATGGGATGGAGGGATTGAGGGATGGATGGATGGATGGATGGAGAAGTATGTTGTAACTGCATTTAGAGCGACAAAATACAAAAAGCTGTTTGAATTTGATTCCGTGTTTTGCACACAAAGTCTCACTTTTGAGATTAAAATAATCTTATTTTCATCCTAAAGATACTGTGCAGTGTCGTGCGTAACCAGAAATAAGAAGGTCGCCCACTTGGCTGCCTGCTTGTTCACTCTTCGACGATTGAATGCATCTTTGGCATGAAATATTCAGAGGGAGTAACTTCCCTGAGCAGGAGCGTTCTTTATCTGTTAGACTACACGGATGTCACAGCGTTGAAATTTTAATATTTCAGGGAATATCAAAAATCCTGCCCAGCAAAGACATTCAGCAGCTGCTGCTATAATAGAATTGTTTTACCTGGCACAAACTACAATAAAGACGTGTATCAACATGTTCTAATGGCCGTGAACATAAACATGATGTGATACAAAATGATCTTTGTGTTCTGCTGCATTGAAAGACACACACACACACACACACACACACACACACACACACACACACACACACACACACACACACACACACACACACACACACACACACACACACACACACACACACACACACACACACACACACACACACACACACACACACACTGGTGTCACTCCTCCCCTCAGTTCCAGTGACTCTCATCCAGTCATCTGGGATCAGTCTCAAATGTCACTTCTCAGAGTCATCAAACAATTAGCACGGCGCAAGTAGCTGAGAAAATACGAGCAGTAACTTGAGTGCCTGGCACGTCAGTGGGAAGAGGAAGTTTCAGAGGCAACCAGTAACTAGCCCATTCTCATGTATTTTTTAAAAAGCTGGGGTTGAGCTGCTCTGCCAGAACGAGGCTGGGAAAATGTCCTCTAGCCAAAAGTGCATTTAAATACTCAACCGACTGTCGTGTTAATCATCGATGGGAAATCCAGAAACCTTCTATTAATTTAGACAGATTAGTCAACACTAATTATAAGTACCAAGTGCAGATTTTTATATATGTATTTAAAATTGCTATACTCTGTATCATGGATTTGTTAATCATCGTCCAAAGAAAGTAGTATGAAGAAGTGTAAAATGATGGTGGAAATACAGCGTGAATCAAAAGTCGTGAGTAGATTTTAATCGATAACTTGGAGTCTCTTTGATTTGCGATCACTCTGGTAAAAAAAAAAAAAAAAAAAGGTGCCACATGCCTGGTTTGGGCAGGTTCTGTCTGTAGAGCTTCACTTGCTCCTGGGCCAACAAACAAAGTTTCTCCACACTGTCCACTCCCGCTGGCATTTGTAGTTTTTTCTCCCAGTTACGCAGCTGGAGTAGACATAGAAAACAGGTGAAAGAGTTTTTAAATAGAGAATAAAGAGCTGTTTGCAGAGAGAGATCTTTAAAGTCTTCGAAACTGTTGATGGTATAAGTAGCAATGAACTTCAACTAATATTGTAAAGCTTTGCACGATTATGTCGTCAGATAATTACCTCAAAAATGTGTTCCTTCTCGAGCTCCAAACATTTCTTCTTATACCAATCTGTCTCCGTTACATCCTAAAGAAGGTGTACATTCATCAGACAAAAACATTCTGAGTCCACATACAGTATAGGGATATATAAAAAAGTACAAGCAACCATAAACCCCTGATATATTATAACATTGTGTGGGTCCAACGTTTGTTTCATGAAGACATTTACTCCATTAGACCTCTGTGTTCTGTGATATTAAGCACCAGGATGTTAGCTGCAGATACTTCAAGCTGTATGATTTCCAAGGTGAGGGCTCCGTGATCAGCGTTAGTCATAATGTTATGGCTGATCTGTGAATACTTCTGTGACTGTAATACAAGCTACTTTAAGTACAGGGGTTAAACCAGTGCTTATTTACTGTGAAAGGAGCAGTGACTTTTAAATAAAGGATGAGTGGAGTCAAAGTCAATACCAATGATTCCTGCATTGCAGAGTGCTACTTAATCTTTCATACTGACCTTTGCATCCAGTTCCCCCGAGGGCCTGTGCGGACAGTCCAGAGAGTGTGACCCCAGCTCGGACAGTTTCAGCACACTGTCACATCCTTCGTTGATAGAAAAAAAAAAAAAAGGTATCAAAGGCCCGAACGTACCACACACAGAAGATGAATACCATTATAGCGCTTTCTCTGAAAAATCCTTTTGAAATGATAGAAATGTGTGTGTTTGGTTTGATTGTTTGAACTGAAACTTTCTATTTTATTCTTCTTCCAACATAATCCTAATTCTGGATCCTTTTTCTTCAAACACTTTCTGTATGCGCTTTTATGGAGCCAATGTCCAGCATGCTCTCTCTCACTGAATCCTTGAACCTCCTCAACTGGCCTCCTCTCCTCTTGCCTGGCAGATCCATCATCTCTCCGACATCTCAACATCATCTCTCTAACATTATCTCTCAATCCTATCAAACCTCCCAGTGAAAACCTCAGCATCCTCGGCTCTTCCACCTCCGGTTCAGGCTGCAAGGCCGTCCAGAAAATAAACATTTGTGATAATAAATAGAGTAATAGAAAACCTGATGGCATTGAAATCCAAACACGACATCCAGCCTGCAGCCAATGGCAGCGAGTTACACGAGGTTTTAGTTAAGTAATAAGATCCCCCTCATTACAGCAACATAATCTTTGTCTACAGTGCCATCATGTTACATGATAGTATAGGTTGTGTGACTGTGGAGAGGTGAGGCAGAGTTCACCCTGCATATTAACAATTTAGTTGCACAAGGATTTCTCATAGTACGAGCTGCTGTGGAAGGCAGAAATAATTCAATAATTCTTTCGCCGGCTTCTCTTTTCTGCGTCCACTGATGTGACATTCTCGGTCTGGAAAGGTGAGCAGGCCACTATCGCCCTCTTCTCCGTGCTACTTGCTTTTTGCTTGACTGTGGGCCGAAATAATAGCAGGTCAATTACACTGCCCGCTGACCTTCAATTCAACAAATAGCAACTTTGCCTCCCCAGCGGCTCTGTTCAGACGTGTTTCTTTCTTCCTCTGAGGCGCAGAGACTCGGCGTTTCACCTCGATAAAAGAAGACACACTTGACCAGTGAACCCGACATCCTCTTGTCAAGGTCCAGTTCAACGACCTTCCAGCCGTCTCCCAGAGGACGGTCGCTGAGTGGGTCCACGTTTGATCTCCGTGCCAGCGTCTCAATATAAGGCCTCGAGAATATGTTCTTTGGGTCACTACAAATAAGGAGGAAATTACATTTTATCCACACAGCAACTGTTGAACCGCTATAAAAACGAGCAGACTGAGTATATATATATATATCAGATCCCAGAGTAATGGGTGCTCATCATCTTTTTTAAATGCTAAAGTGACAAAAGAATGTAAAATAATGTAAGAACAGAAGGACAGTGGACATGGCAGTGCAACATTGCATACATACGTGGAAAACTGGGTTGCGAAATGATCCTACATGGGGTTTGGAATTCAATGAATTGGTGTTGGAGTTCATGAAAGTGGTTCATACTGTATGTTCCTGGCGTCAAGGTTCTTTCACTTAATCTTTCGTCAAGCATCACCCTATTTCTTCCTGATCAGCGCCTCGTTTTACGCTGTTTGCTGCAGAGCGTCTCACCTGAAGTTGATTGACAGGGGCCTATAAAAAACACTCAGGGAAACGGGACATTCATACTCCAGCTGCGGCTTCACATCGCTGAAGGTCACAGCCACGGGAAGCAACTCTCGAGTCACCAACACTGTGTACACCTGGCCGGGTTAAAGAGACACCAGGTAAGATAAAGGCAATCTGTGGAGCAGCACAAACGGGCTCTGTGAAACGGGAAACAAACAAACTGCATTCCTGAAAACGAAAGCATGTGAGACTTTAAGCTGTGGGATTTAAGTGAGCTCTTTAAAGGGGAAATGAAAGTCTCTTTTGGCATATTTGACTATATTTCACACATACTTGAACACACATGCAACTTCGAGTCACATGAAAAACCGCAGCTCTTATTATGCACAGTCATCTATTCGTGTCCGCCCATACCTGGGAAACAGTGCCATCTGCTGAGCGCACTGACACTTCAACCACAGTGTCTCCAAAATTCAATGGGACCGCTTGAGAGCCGCTCAATCCATCTACTGCGGCTTTAATGTTTCTGTCTGGCACCTTGGGAAGCAGAGTCACGTTGTTGCAGTGAAATGGAACAACACCTGGGAAATGAAAGGTCACAGTGGGGGCATGAGCAATATTAAACACTGATGCGATCTCCTTTTGGAAGTGCTGGGGTTGATGAAACACATCAGAGCACCTCAATATTATCAGGCACAGATCACAACCTGGAAATTCACAGTTTGAACTGCTGCCATCAGGAAAATGCTACAGGGCAATAAAAAACAACAACAAAGAGACTAGACAGTATTTACCCCACCGCAGTCACTTTATTTAACAAAAGAAAACACAACTAATGTGCAATATATTGTATAAGGGACCAGTGCAATGGAATGTACTCTTGTGTGTGTATGAGTGACGAGCATCTGTTTGCTTTTATCCCTCTATTCTGATATGGAGCCAGAGCTGATTTTCCTCCAGGCCATTATGGGCACTGTTAATGGATGATGGATGGATGGATGGATGGATGGATGGATGGATGGATGGATGGATGGATGGATATTTAATTTGTTTTGCTCAATTTGGGAAAAAAATTGCTGTCATGTGATTTACAAGCAGTAAAGTAAATAGTGTCTACTCACTGTTGTATTCAAAGACCCTGGAAGAAAACTCAGGCTGAAGTGACATGTCTCCTTCCAAACTCAGACCGCTGAGCTCTGCGATCCTCGCCGACAGTTTGTTGATTTCCAGACTGTATTTTTTCAGGGTGCCATCCTCAGCTACCACCTCGATCTCTACCCTGTTCAGCCCATCCTGCACTTTAACGGTGCAGGAACCGCCACCGGGGAGCTGAAACATTAAACACTGGGGTCAACTGTAGAAGAAAGTTGCATGGGGCGTTCAGCTTGCACGGTGTCTCTCTCACGATGCTGTACGAAGCTCCACGGTCACTGGGGATTGGGTCCAGAGTCAACGTGTCGACGCTGCTCTCCACTGTCACCTTGTATTCAGTGATTTCTGGCCTGAACTCCGGCCGCAGCTCCCCGGCGGACACACCGAGCGTCTCCAAATCACAGTTATCCATCAGGCAGAGTCTCTGTGTTGTGAGCGTAGAGATACCGTGTCTCACATCCAGACCAGAAACATCAGAGAAGCAATGCGGCTTCACTTACAGCGGCTCGGTTGCCAGGGCAACGGTCAGGATCGCTCGCACTTCACTTCCGTATTCAGTTACCAGGATATCTAGTGTAGGCCACAAGTTGAAATAAGTACACATAGGTATGTGTAAGTACACATTGACGTGTGAAAGTAGACATAAATGTGTATACATACACAATCAGACTAAATACAAGTTTCTGGTCAAACACAAAAGGTATGTAATAGAAAATAGCAAGAGGTGTGTGTTTTACATAT
The DNA here is from genome assembly GCF_963383615.2 of Lipophrys pholis. NCBI lineage: Eukaryota > Metazoa > Chordata > Actinopteri > Blenniiformes > Blenniidae > Lipophrys > Lipophrys pholis. The sequence continues at coordinate 19,937,461 of NC_137642.1, read as the reverse complement.
CTTATGTTGGTGAAACATACAGAACCCCCCAACTGATATAATGTATGTTCTTATTCTATATAACTATACAGACATTTCTACAATGTTTTCCCTTTATTTTTGCTACTTTACAATAACACAACACTCTACAGTTTAATTTCAGCTTAAAGCACCGATATGTAAAAGAAGAAAAGTGAGTGTTTCTTGTACATCAGTATTCAGTAAAGACGAAGGACATTACATTAAAACAACAATAAACAGCATGGGTTTCAGAGTTTTTATTTTATTTGGATTTGCTTTACTTTTCTACCTAATTAAATTTTCCAGTTAAATTCATAATAAAGAGAGGCTAATTTGTATCTTCATTTAAATCTAATTAAGATTTTAATATAACTTGAATAATATAATGAAGAAGAATAAGAAGAGATTTTCTATTTGCTATCAAACATCTATCTTTGCTCTCACATTTTTTTTTTTCAATAATACAATAATTGGGTTGATTCTCTAAATGTCTTTTTTTTTTTACTCACTCAAGTATTGTTATATTTTGCCTTTGCTGATATGGGTAGTATCTAAAAAAAAAAGGCATAAAAACTAAATTTCTTTAATCAACAAAGTGTACTACTCTTTATAGTTTAGCGATTCCTCCAAACGGCAGGGGGCGCTCCAGAAGCGGAACAGGCTTCTGTTGTTTCTCAACGTCACATCCGATCGGCAAACGCGTGCGGCGCACTGAAGAGGTAAATTCGCGATAAATGTAGTATTTAATAGCCTCGCGCACATCAAAACAGCGGGAGCTTCGCAGTTAAATTACTGTAGATGTTGTTTCTCGTGATTTATAGAGATCATTTCATCCCAGCGAGTGTGTTTTTGGTGTTTTTATCCTCCAGTTCGTCTCATGGCTTGTTGTGAAATTTGACAGGAAAATGGAGACGGGAAGCATCACCGAGGATTATCCCCACGAGATAGACGAACAGCTCACAGGCTTCGACTCGTCGGTCAACTCCATGAAGACCATGATAGAGAAGCTGATCTCGATGCCCAGAAACGAGCCGCTGCAGAAGGTACAGAGCAGAAGGTTTCAGCTCCCGCGTTACTCTCGTTACTCTGTTCTGCATCGTTCTCTTCTGTGACTATTTTAGAATGTTTACATAAAAAACTTCGCCTCACTTCGCTTTTAGGTGCTCTTCTTTCATGTGATCTAGTTCTGCCTTTTAATAAAGCGTTTGTTTTACATGCACACATCGATTTTAATGCTTTAAGTCTTCATCAATTATTATTTTTTAAGGTTGTTTAGCAGGCGTGGATTATATAATTGATTTTATTATTCTGTCGCATACAACCAGCTCCTGTTTAGTATGTGCATGTGTGCAATATCGTGAAATTTAAACAACTCTCGAAATGTAACTAGATGTATTCATGTGACACTCGTGTTGACAAATAACATATTTTTTGAACATTTCAACCTGAATGCACCTTCATCTTAAAATACAAAAGTAATACAATTTAAAAAATAAATAAATTGTGATTAATATTTCATGGCCATCCTTAACATCCTTAATATTTTTTGGGGGGGGTAACCAAAAGACACTTTTTCTTGTTTTGAGTCATATTTCATATTCATATTTGTTGCTTTGGAAAGAATAAACCACCATTTCTACACACCAAGAAAAGATGTTTTCTACAAGTTGAAACTTTGTTTTATTGCCAGCTGGACCCTTTGGATCAAGCCAAACTGGATCTGATGTCTGCCTACACCCTAAACTCATTATTCTGGAGTAAGTGCCTTTTTTGTTTGTTTGGAATAAGTATGATTATGATGCTAATTTCCAAGAATTAATCTAAAAAAGATTGTTAATTTATTCTGAATTTCAAGTTTTCATGCTATTTCCTTGGTCAGAAAATCGACCAAAAAGTGAGAAGTATAACTCTGGTTCTGCTCATATGTCAATTTCCATTTCGTGGAGTTTGTGTCCCCTTCCTGAGGACTTTTACATTTATAATCAGACAGACTCAAGCTTAGCAAACACGTTATTTTAGATAGTCCTTGTATTTTGAATTGTGCAGCACCATGTTTGTTGTTGGGCGTCTTGACAACATTTTTTATTTTTTCTTCCCCCCATTCATTTAATTCCTACTGTTTTCTTGTTTATAGTGTACTTGGTCACACAAGGAGTGAATCCCAGAGAACATGGAATCAAACAGGAACTGGTATGTATCATAATTGTCTCACTCACTCTAACTTTAACTTCATCTTCTCACTCCTGTTTATTCACTTGTTTTTTTCCACCCAGGAGCGAATAAGGACATATATGAACAGAGTCAAGGAGATCACAGACAAGAAGAAAGCGGCTCGCCTGGATAGAGGCGCAGCTTCCCGCTTCGTCAGGAATGCCCTTTACGATCCCGAGGACAAGGATTCCAGAAAACCAAAGGTATCCAAGAAAAAGACAGACGAGAAGTCGGACCCTCCGCAGTCGAAGCGTACAAAGACGAACTGAAACGAAGGAGCTTTAAAGACTTCCGTTCAGTTTGGACCGCTCGCAAGAGCAAGGAACGGTGACATTAGTAATGTGGACTTCATGCAGAGTCAGAAGTTAGTGCTGCTGCGCGACGGCTCATCGCTCAGAGCAAAACAAGCCGGCAGAACATCCAGAGCGTCTCTAATGAGCCGCTCCAGGTTTGGGTCGGAGCTTCTCTCCGGATCGGTCCTCTGCTGAAACGATTCTGCTTTCTGGAGATTGACTTTTAACATGGATCTGCTTTAAGGCATTTGTTCATTTGACACAATAAAATGGCTCAAAATTAAGATCCAAGTAGGACAAAGTAAGAGTCTTAAGTTTCTCCCGTTTCTTTTTCTACATTTCACAGTCGGGGAAACTCTGAAGGTTTAAGATGCTGTTGTCAGGCTGACGGGCTCCTGCTGAATACAACCATGTGGTTTTTAGTTTTTATAAATCAATGCTTGTACTTTTCCTTCCATATTTTTTTAGTTTTCAAATAAAGTTTCCCAATTTAAAAGAAATATAATAATCAAGCATTTCCTTCATACGGTATTCCCACTTTGTCAGCGTTAAGGCGACAGGCCGCCTCCTGGTGGTCCCAGATGGTGGTGGACACTTGGCATCCTGGACGGGTGGAGCTTCACCGACACCTGGCGTATGTTTTTAGACATTTGGAGAATATTTAATTTCAAGTCCACCCAAACTCAAACTGTGGTTATTTTGTAATTAATGACGACGTGGTCGGGATATGATCTTAATCACTATTTCTTTTTTTTTTTTTGTGATGTATACATGAGGTTTAAGTTTTCTAAGGTGTTTTGAGATGCTTTCTGTCTTGCCTGGGGCTAAGAAAATATCTGGATACCTCCTTGTGGGGTAAAAGAGTTTTTCTTGGAACATCTTCGATGATTCTCAATAGGTCAGTTTGCACTCGTCCACCCGCCTTTTGTCCCCGTCCTAAGTAAGTCCACCAGGGCCAGAGACGCTCCCAAGACCAAACAAGTGATTTTAAAGTCTCTCCAGAGGGTCCTTCCTCTGGGACGTGCTGGGTGGACGTGGACCTTTTACCCGTCTCAATGTGGAGGATGAGCGGCTGGACGTTGAGCCTCTCCCGGATGGCTGAACGAGTCAAGCGCATCAAGACGAGCGAGAAAAAAACCTCACGATTCTCTTTCATCAGTGGGATTCTGAATCGTAGCCGTATGTCCAAACAGCAGGGACTAATGAACTCCCACTGTTCTCTGAATCGTGAAAAACAAAGACGAGCTTTTAAAGGCGACTGTCCTCGTATTAATTATTCATGGTAACGGGTTAAATCTGGCCTTTCTGTGGGTCAGGATCCGCAACCTTTTGATTACGAAGTCGCCTCTGTAACCATCCGGCGCCGCGCTGCAGCTCCATGCCTGCACGGTATGAGCACCGGCTGTAATGAGACTTCCTCTCATAAAAACCAATGTCACATTTGATAAAGACGCCCACACGGCTTCCCTTTTTGTGATTCCCTCTGCACCGCCGAGATCTTAATCTTAATGCACCCCGCAAGTCGCTGCGTCCCTCTAATCAAGCCCAGGAAACGGTGGAGCGGTGAGTTAGAGTCTCAGGAATGTATCTTTTCATTCTTTTCATCATCTTTCCCTTTTTCTCATCCTCCCTGCAGCCGAGTCCAAAAATGACATTTGTTTAGCCAAACCCTCCTACTCCATCTTTTGACTTTTTCCACCGAGTTGTTGTTTCAAGCTCCGTTCAAAGACATGTGTCAAACTTTGCCTGATGAACAACCCCGTCTGCATATTGGAAAAATATGGATTTTTCCACCCCCCCCCCCCCCCCCCCCATCATCCCCCGTAACTTTCGCCTTCCTCTGCCCTCATCCACACATGTGCTCGGTATAAAGGAGTTAGGTCACCGCGCGAGCAAATTTGAACAAACAAACTTCTCATGCTGAACTTGTGCGCCTTAACAAGCTCCAAACGCTGGGTTTGTCCCGCGGTTGTTTATTTATGCTGTTTGTGAGCAGCTTGTGGCGAGGAAGTTTATATTACGCCGGGCGAAAGGCATCAGACCAAATGACGTCCTCGGGCGGGATGGAGGAGGACGCAGCCCTTCCCTCGCAGACTCCCGGAGCTCCCAAATGGATGAAGCTGTTATTATGAGTGCTGTTCTTCATCCTTGTAGCAGTTTGCGTTGGATTCTGTCGACCGTCTTTGGTTTTGTTTCGCCCCGCCGACTGACGTTGGTGCACCGTGCTTGTATCCACATGTCCATCTGTTCTGTCATCTGATACTCCTGTTCATGGATCCAGTCACTTATTTTTCGCCCCTTGCTCCCATGGCCGGCCCATTCCTCGCATCCCTTTCACGTTGTCATGATGGTTTCAGCTGACATGTCCAAACCCGCTGACTCAACAGTATTTTCACTGTTGCTCGTTTTGACTCGCCTGCTTTGGCCGTCGCTTGTTGTACAACATTTTTCTTTTGGGGGCCCTTGAATTCCGATTTCTGCATTAAGTGACGAGCGTCACCTGAATAGTAATGCAAGGAAGTCTTGAGGGGTTTCTGTCACGATGTGCTCCGTAAATCTCCGGGATCTTCCCAGGATGTCTTCAGCAGTCTCATGCGGGATCGTTTTGATCGTCAGTGAAGTCATTATGCAAAAGGTCGAGTTCAGCAAACTTCTCGCTTCATCCACTCTCTTCTCTCGCTGGCAGCTGTTAGAATATGTTAGACTATGTTTGTCTATATTTGCGATTTAGGATCCGATTGTTTCACATTTTATGGCCAATTAATGTGGAAAATGAAGAATGTGACAGGGTCGACATGTTTCTTCATGGCAGGGTAAATACAGTTTTATTGACCGATTACTATTTGCTTAGAAAAGTAATCTGAACTAACTCAACAGGGATGATTAATTCAAGTGCTGGTATGTCGTGATCATTGAACCTGTCGCACTACTAGCATTTTGTAATTATGTGTCTTCATTGAATTTGTTATAGTTAAAACGTGTTTTGGTAAGATAAACATAGTTTTAACTGTACTAATTCCTCTTATAATATGTCCCTTAATAAAGACACAATAGATATGCAGATTTAAATTTTTTTTTTTTAAGTGAAGCTCAAAAGATAATCCTTTTTATGCAATTTAGGCGAAATAACCCGATGTAAAAAAAAAAAAAAAAAAATTTTTTCCTTTTTTTAAATCCCTTTTCACATTAAATGACGAGAAAATCATTTTCATAGTTGTCAACACGGTGCCGGTTGTATTTTATTACACAGCGAGACTGAAAGCTCTTAAAGTTTCCTTTCACTGAATGTGTGGACGTGGATGAAGGAGCGAAGTTGCAGTGTTATGCCGTCCGACACTTTGGGAATTCCATCCAGTCATTTGTGCCACTTCCTATTCACCTTGGCCTCGCTGACAAACGCTGATTAGTCACGATAGCGATGTTTTCATTTCAGTTCGCTCCCTCCTCACAGCGCTGACACAAATGACTTCTTCCAGGAGTCAGCAGGTGAAAGCCAAGTTGGAATCTGCGCAGTGGAAGGGGTTAAATTCTTTTCCTCCTCGTCTCTCTTTTTAAAAAAAAAACATGTTTTTTTTTTCTTATTCTTCCACTTCTTGCTGTTAGTGTATTACTTATTTGTAAGCTTAAAAACTGCTGACTTCTTTATAACAAGTTCAATTCCCCAACTTCCCCTGTCCACATGTCCAAGTGTCCTTGAGCAAGACACTGACCCCCAAACTGCTCCCTGTGGATGGATTGAGCCCCTTGCATGGCAGCCGCCTCAATTGGTGTGTGTGTGTGTGTGTGTGTGTGTGTGTGTGTGTGTGTGTGTGTGTGTGTGTGTGTGTGTGTGTGTGTGTGTGTGTGTGTGTGTGTGTGTGTGTGTGTGTGTGTGTGTGTGTGTGTGTGTGTGTGTGTGTGTGTGTGTGTGTGTGTGTGTGTGTGTGTGTGTGCTCAACCTATATAAGTGAAATTCATTTATCATAAAGAAAAGCAAAATACAAAAGAAATACTTGAAGCATTTATTATTCTGCTAATATGTGTAAACTCTCTCTTCGTTTACAACTCGGGAATTTGACTAGATCAGAATCAGAAAATTTAGATTTACATCAGAAAACTAGATTTCATTGGCAGGTGCCCTGAAAGCGTAACATGTCAACAGTACGGGGAATTTATTTGGGAGTGAGGTGAAAAACACAAAACCAAAGTAATCAGAAAGTGCAAGAGTTCGGGGAGAGGTCGTTATCTAATTAGATAATACGTTTTTATATGTGCGCACAAAAAGTAATCTGATGTTGGTAACGTCGAATTTCGTACAGCAAATAGACCAAATAAAATTGTAAGAAGTTCATAAAACGTATAGAAAAGATCGAATAAGGTCAACGTAACTAAACTTTGGAGAAACGTCACTATACTGAATATTGAGTAGTTTGATGAATGTTTGTCGAGGAAATTCTTTTTTTTTTTTTTTAACGGAATAGGAGTTAAAACATCGACTAAGTCCGACTGAGGCGGAAACACGACCGTCGTGTTTTTACAGGTTAATGAGCCGAAAGGGTTTAGAATCCATCATCTAAATCAAATCATGATCTTTTGGCCCGTGTTAGAAGATTTTGAAGAACAGAACAATCCTCTCTCTCACCTGGAAATGTTTAGTTTTTGTTTAATTCTTCTACGACGTGTCACTGACTTATCATTCTCAGTGTAAATCCAAGATGAAAACTGTTGTGTTGCTGAATGAATCGGGCACTTCAGCAAGTCTGTTATTCCCATTTGTTCAGCTGAACTTTGTAAATCTTTGGACTAAAGGGGAGGAGCCGTACCTGGAGATTTTCAGGAAAAAAAAAAACCCCACAATAAAAGCTTTAATGTACCTTTCTTTACTGCATTCTACTTCTTCTTCCTCTCTCTTTCCCCCCCACCGCCGTACGTCCCAGTGGGGTTTTGGCCACATGAGAACGTGACGCCATGCTGAAAACATCCACCAAGCGGGGCCTTGAACCCTCCTCACTAAACACATCACATCATCATCGCACTTCATTGAGTTTCCATCCTTTACGTTGCCCTACGTTCTCGATCTACACACGCACGCAAAATCTACAAAGAAATACCTCATGGTGAGTAAGTCACGTTTGGTCTGACAGCTTTCAACAAACTATTTAACCCCCTCCCCCAATGAGTAAAACGTCCCCGTTTTTCTGTGAGGTCTCTTGAAGCAGTTGTGGTTATTCCCTGACCAGCTCCAGCATTTTTATATGTGTCGATATTCAAAAGGAAACTGTTTTTCAATAACTTGTGAAGGGATAAGTACAGTTTTTTCATCGTCTCCCTGGTCCCATGTGCAGACCAGCTTTATGATGATGTCACTGTGTTGCAGACGCCGTGGTTATTGGAAGAGCTCATCTATTACTGCGGCCTGATGTTTACCTCTGGTGTGTGGACTTTTTGTAAAAAAAAAAAAAAAAAAATGCAACAGTCCATATGGCTGCAATGTGAAATCACGGCTTTTCCCCTTTAAACCATGGCCTTCCGATGCATAAAGCCTCAGGATAACCGTCCAGCCATCAAAGAGCTGAACACAAAACCATCTCCGAGGCCTTTACACACACACACACACACACGCACACGCACACACGGAGGGAGTTAAGCAGCTGCAAGCACCCTGTGAAAGCAGGAAAACGCTCCCTGTTACACATGCTGAGAGACATACAAAGGCGCGCACACACACACATAATGGCTTGCTTGTGCATATATGCACACTTGGAGTTGATTGGAGGTGTGTAATGGATTGGATGCCCCTCATAATTCCTGGAACGGCGTTGTCTTCTCGGGCCCGTACAGAGGCGGATGAGACCACAGCTGTTTGGACATAAATTTCCAGAGGAATGCCTTAAGTCTTGAGCCTTCAGCGTGAAGAGCATGACTGAAGATTCCTCTCCACATGACAAACGATCACCCTCAGGACTTTTGTGTGCGATGGTTTTTTTTTTGTGTGTGTGTGTGTGTGTGAAAAGGTTTTCTCATCCAGACGTGCACCAGTGAACGTATCGGTGTGTTTTATTAATGTGCAATGATAACCTGCATCACTAGAAAGTGCAATATCTATGTATGCTTAGCATGCATGGGCGAAGGTGTGCTGCAGGTCGACGCCGGCCTGCGGACGGGAGCGGGACTCTGTTGTTTGCGGGAGACTCGACATGTGGGGGAAGAGAAAGGGGAGGGGGTTGCTCTTCTCGTATAAAACGTCTGGCTGTCACTTTCCTCTCAGTTCAGGAGATAAAACTGGAGTCACCTTATCGTATAAAAGCTTATGGGAGTATGTTTGGGTTTGTTGAAGGCAGATTGTAGCACATGATCAGGGCCATTTCCTACAACCTTGACTCTGTTTGTATTTTAAACTTCTACAAGTGTGTGTGTGTTTTTTTTTTTTTTTTTAATTGCGAATATTACAAAATGGATAAAACTCCCAAAATTATAATAGAGATTCCTGTGACATTTCTTTACCTGGCTTGTCTTTCTTGAGTCCATTTAAGGATTTATTGCTATTATAAAACCATCTTTTAAGTCAACTGCTAGATTCATCCTGAAATAAGCTGATAGGACAGTTTGGTTAATAGTACCATGTTTTCTGTATTCAGGAATTCACTGATCTTGTATAAAGGCTCAGTTGTTGATCTTAATCAAATTACTTTTTCCAGGCACATGGGAAATTTCCTCACCCTTGTCCGAATTGTAAATTGAATTCTTCTCCCCATTTATGATGCCTTTGTGTCGACACAGAAAGGCGTACAACATCTCCCGCTTCCCCTTCAGTTTCCCTCAAAAGAGACAAACCTGCCGGAGATGGATGGCTGGTTTCCTCCCTGCATCGATAAAATAACGGGGTTTATGGCACATCAATAACCCCTCTCATCCCTCTTCCCCTGTTCGGTGGGAGCTGAGGTTTACGGCTAGTGTGGGGCGGAAGGCTGCAGGCCTGGATGTGAGAGCCCGGGGCTAACGGCAGCGCTGGGTACTGTAAAGTGATGAAGGGCCTCCGCTTTTACGATGATGTGAATGATGTAGCCTGAGAGTTTAAAAGAGCTTGTGAGAGCAGCGGCGTGTCCATATACTGTACTTGGCCGGACTGCTGGGGAATTGAATAGATTATAAGCTGTGCTGCTCAATATTTACAATCACTTTTAAGACTTTTTGTACATAAAAACATACACAAGGAAAAAACAAACAAACATCATCTGACCTTCTGAATCTCACACAGGTTTAGTTACTGTGAGGGTGAGTAAAAGTTGTGTTAAAATCATAAATATCTGCCAACATCTGTCCAGTTAGGTGGTTGAATTGTTGGCTTACTGTGACTTTATTGCCGCACGTCGTCTGTATATAAAAAGAGTTAACGTATGAACTGTAGGAGGACAACTCTGCCATGAGAACACCTCAATGTCAGTTCGGAGAATATATCAGGAATCAGGTTTAGGTTACACCTCAAGTGACATTTTTAAGTCTTTTTATGCTGTTTTTTGACCCCCAAACATGCATGATCATGTCGACCCATAAACACTTTGACAGCTGGGAGTTTTTCCTTTAAATCATTGCTTGTGCTTTGCGCACGTGGAATAGCTTGGTTTTCCAAGTAAAAGTGCTTTTAGATGACTCTGTTGTGTTGAAGTACAGTTATGTTATATCCACCGATTAACCCGCAAGTCATTTTATTGTCTGATGAAGCAAGAACAAGTGGGAAAAAAAGCCCACAAACGTACACGTTTCACACAGAAAACTACCATCAACAAACAGGTTCTAACTTGGTTATTTTAAATGTTAATTTAGTTTAATTCGTCTGGATAATGCTTTTGTGTTTTTCACTTTCCCTGCATTTTTATTTGTTCAGGTTAATGTAAAGCCCTGTGAATTGCCTAGTTTCTGAAATGGACTACACAAACATTATTTGTTAATCTCTACTTCCCTGTGCTCGTCCATCCATCCATTCATTCATCTTCTATACCCGATTTATCGAACTGGAACTCATCCCAGCTTAAGTGAAGGTCCAGTCACACAACCTTACATATGTAAAAACAAAAAAAACTTAGGTAAAATTGGCTATCTTACAGAGCAAATCCTCTTTGATGAATAAGCAACAATCCAATATATAGTTTCTTCCATGAATCACATGATGAAACCTCCCGGGAGGACTGAGGGGCTTCATGTACATTGACCGTGATCCTCCACTAGGGGGCAGTCAAACACAGCAGTTGAAGCGTTCTCCCCCAGCCAGCCTTGAGTGGCGTGCTTAGGTTTGCTTTTCTTCCTACCGCAGAGCAGATCAGGGGAGATTAGCTCTCGCTTGGCCAGTAATCACCCTTATCACACACGAAAACGACAACAATACCGGGAGTTTAATGGCAGGAGTAATTGTTGTGGAAGTCCTGCGTTATGCTGCGGTGCTGTGATGAATGACAGCCGCAATGCAGCGCGCTCTGTGGAGATTGCTGCTGCATGTTGGGATTTTAAACCCATTTGTTCTGGTTGCAACTTCCAAGCCCCCGGGGTTGTTTAGCTGGAGGGAAGTGACTTGATTTCGATTTTTCTCAATGAAATAAAAAAGTTTATTCTATTGAGACATTACATGTGTTTTATTTTTTTTAATTTTTTTGATATATTCTATCCAAAAGTCAGATATTAGGAATTGACTGAAATGTAAATATGTGTAGACGCATGACTTTACGTCTTGGACTTTCTCCCACTTTGTCAAAACACGAAATGCACTTTGTTTCTTTTGTGCTCACTGACTATACGTTTAATCAAATTGGATTGAGCATGCACTGACAACTTGAACAGATAGTTCATATAACACTGATTGTCCATTAAGTGCACAAGTTCTCCAGCATAAGGAATGTGGAAGCAAATGAGCGTGTGCTATGTTGTTCCACTTGCTGCCGGCACAACGGACTAATCACGATCTGATAGACAGCCACTACATGCTTGGATTGGCATCAATTGACTGTTATTTCTGTGCATGAGGCTTTGTGTGAATGCATGTGCATGCACCATGGGGTTTTTATGTGTGTGTTTGTGTGTGTGTGTGTGTGTGTGTGTGTGTACAGGGCTTCATTGTGGCTGGAAGAGTACATGCATGTATATACATTACTTGATTGTAGATGGATGTGAACTTTTAGCTTTGTTTATGGTAATGTCCACCATATGCGTTGTGTGTGTAAAAGTGTATTTGTGTTTGTGTCTGTGAATGCCATGTTTTGGTGTATGGACAATACTTGATTTGATCTGGATGTGTATTTTTGAGTGTGTGTTCTTGGCATAGGGTGAGTTTTTTATGGGTGTGTGTGTGTGCGTGCGTGTGTACAGTACTTTTGGAGCTGGATATGTGCTTTTGGAATCATTAGAGTTTTGCATGAGCGTATGTATGTTTATAGGAGTGTGTGTGCGTGTGCTTGAAGCAGAGATTATCACTGTTTTTCAGCGGAGGTTTGGAATGCTTTGCACTGAGACAGCTGCAGTCTAGACTGTCATTCTCGCGTCACTTTATCGCTTCAGGCCCAAAAGACAAATAAGCAGGAGTGCCCAGATATGCAACCTCATCTGATAAGAGAGGTGGTAAGAGGATCTACTGATGACTTCTTCTAACTACCATGAAAAGGCAGCTCTGATGTCTGATACAACAAGTTCTGCCACAAGGTTTCTGAGCAGCCGATGACTGAAATGCTTGAGCTGCTGCTTCCATTGTATCTGCAATGTACATGCCATACATTGGCGCCTTTTTTTGTTGTTGTTGCGTGCATTAAAAAAATTGACATCCATTAAATGCATGTATGAAATGATTTGCACTGGAAGATTTGTCACGTTACAGGTGTTGAAGGGAAACCTTGAAAGAACGAAAGAAAAAGCTGCAACCAACTGATTTGCTTTGATTTGATTTGATTTGACTGGAGAAAACTGTGAGAAACTTTCGAGAGCAGCCAGAGTAGGAAATGCCAGACCTAATGTCAGAGGGCTGCTCTGTCCTATTACAGCAAATGGAAGCAGAATGTGTCATTAGGTAATCAGGGGGCTAGTTTCTCCTCCACTCCAAGAAGCAGACAGAGGGCAGCCTCTGTCCTGGGCGCTGCAGCCTTCAAAGAGCCCCATTATACTTCAATGGAGGGTAAACAGTGGCTCCCAAAAATGACGGTCTCCAGAGTTTAAAGCAACATCGTTTATCACCCCTGCCAGCCTGCGCAGGTGTGACCCCATTCTCACAGTGTCAGCAACGGTGCGGGCAAGTGGGAAACTGTACTTGTGTGTGTGTGTGTGTGTGTGTGTGTGTGTGCAAGTATACATGCAATATACTGATTTATTCATGCATAACTTTAGTTTGCTCTATTGTGGAAAAAGACCATAGACTCTCTGTCTTGAGTTGTGTTCTCGCTCCTTCCTACTTGATGAAGAAGATGGATGAAATTCACATGCATTTGGGGTTAGGACATTGCTCCTCCCCATGTCCTCGTTCCCGTTCCGTTTAGGACTCAATTTGCTGCTGTGCATAATGTCTTAAGTTCTAACAAGATAAACAGACTTCTTGGCTTTCTGTATGTCTGTTTAAGTTTGATGTCTTGGATGATCCGCAGATTTTGGAATGAGCATAGGCTTTGTAAAAAAAGCAAGTACTGAATGCTCAATAACTGTTAGATAGCATATGTGTTTATATAAACAGTGTTTGTGTGTGCATACATGTTAAGCGGGTAAAAAAAAAGCAAGTATCACGACATCAACCACACACATTCACCACGAGCTGATGACTTTATTCACCTCGAAAGCAGATTTTTTAAATAATGTGAGTGAGCTGGAGAAAAAAAACAAACACATACAAATGCAGAAAGAACATGCAAACTGCACACAGACAGGCTTCCGTATGGAATTTGAAGCCAAGAAGGGATGACAATGCTGAAACATACACGACAACTACAGCCTACGATGTATTGGGAAGTCCCTGACGGGTGCGTTGTGTCTTTAATAAGCATCAACACCACAGAGGTGCAGACTTTAATGTATTCACACACGGGAGGGCAGACAGGCAGAGTTTTATTGGAGCGCGACGCGTTGGGACACCTGGCATTTACTTAAAATTGTTTTATCGGATAAGTCTGATGATGAATCATCAATTAGCCCCATGAGCCAAACTCTAGAACTTTCATTTCTTTTATAATTATACCTCATTTACCCTTTTAAACAACTTTGAAATCTCTTCACTTTTTTCTTTCGAGCCAGAGACAACTGAAAATCATTTCCCACCAAAATGAAGGCCAAACAGGAGATGTTTCATGGCGGCGTTACTCATTCACCTTCACCGGCCGAATCCTCCCAGATGGTTCAAGGATTGCGCCGGTGATCCTCCAGTCACATTGTTATTATCTGTCTGCATGTGCCCTTTGACAAACGCACACCCTCGGTTCAGTTTAATTAACACAGGCCATGTGAGCAGATCCCACCGGGGTCAAGGTGAATGAGGCGACGGAGCAGGTGGAAAATCAATGACATCGGCTCATGCGGGGCATATCGACCACTGGTCAAACACAGAGGCTATTGATTGACATGTTTACAGGGGAAGTGTGTTTAACGGTGGAGTTCACTTGTGGGTTACACATTAAGTGAAGCCATAAGAAACGCCTGCCTGGAAACCTGTGGGGAGATTTAAAAAAAAAAAAAAAAAATAACTAGTGAAAGATTTTATTTAGTGTCATTGATGTGGAAATTGCCATCTGCACTGTGATGTAGCGCTTATTTCTATCTTGTCTCTATTTATTTTTTGTTCTTTCAGTCCTCAAACTTCCTCTCACAAAAGACAGCATGTCAGATCAGGTTGATTAGCGTTTGCATGTCTCTCTGTCTCTCTGTGTTTGACCTATCCAAGGTGTTCATTGCGTTTCGCTCCTTGTGAGCTGGGATTGACTCCAGCATGCGGGACCACTTGATTATTGGATAAATCATTTATAGTGGATGGATGGATGTAAATGAAATGACCAGAACAGGTTTTAATACATGTTTTGATCTTATCCGGTGTGAAAAATAGCAACCTCAGTAAAGGAGCGCACCCACATTGACACTTTATGTATATTTATTATTCAATAATCACTGGTATGACTGTTTTTACACTGATAATAAATATCTATATTTGAAAGTTTCAAAGCCACACGAAAACCACAACCGCTGGTCTGAGTCCCCCAAAACGGACCGTCCAGGAATAAAAAGCCAATGATGCAAAAGTAGCAACGCGTTTCATCACTTGACTTTTATTCTTCAGATCAAATATGAGCTGTAGTGGGGAAAAAAAAGAAGAAAAGAAAAATAGCTGAAGTCATCATTATGGCCCTCAGCATCATGAGAGCGGGACCGAGGATAAGGTGAGACGGACGAGTGGAGCAATCAAGGGAGATCAAGCGAGGGTAAGAGACGGAGAGAGAAAGGGAGACAGACTGGGGAGTAGATTAAGTAGCCTTGAAAAGGCTGACTTCCCCACACACATATAAACCCCCTGTGAAAACACAAGCTAATTATTAAGAAAACAAAGGGAGAGCTGCAGCGACGTGCCAACGCACACAGATCCCCGGCAGAGTAATTGTGCGTAAGCTATTTGGGCTGAAAACAGCACGATTTGGTGCTCGTCCTCGGCACAGCCAAGCAGAATGAACAACAGCTGTTCGATGGGGATGGGGTTCGAAAAAACAAGCTCAAGAAGTGAATTCTCTCCTCTTTATTTCTTTGCTCCTTTCTTTTTTTTCCTGCCCTTCTTTTACTGCGATTCCACGGAGTCTCGCGACCGACAAAAGTAAGCAGATTTCGTTTTTTTTTTTGTTTTGTTCTTCAAAAACGATGGAAAGTAAGCGTGCGCTTTGTTTCTGGTTCCTTTTCATGCGTCAGTTTGCTCATGCTAAAAGCAAGCAGAGGTCATTAGCAAAAAAGCATTGTGCTATAAAGGGATCCTATCATCATCGCGAGCGGCCAGAGCTCATAAAAGCTTTGGCTTCATCACGGTGTTATCACTGCCAGTGAGGCTCAGAACTTGGACAGGGTGAGGAGGAGGTGAAAAGAAAAAAAAAATTAAATCCTCACTGTTTTTGAAGAGGCCCCGAATGTTTCTGTATTGCCTTCTTTCATGCGTGATTAAATTCTACAATCTAGGAGGCTTTTTGCGTGTCCCCTGTGCCCCCCCCCCCCCCCCCCCCCCCCCCCACAATCTCCACGCAGTATCGAAATGATGTCTGTCCGACACAGCTGAGCACATTACTTCCAATCTCACTCTGCATTTGAATTCTTTGAGAGACGCGTTGCTGGGAATTTGATAACGCTCCGCAGCGCGGCCCGCTGCCTGCCTTGGTGGAGAGCCATGTTTTGAATTGGTTGTGAAGCTGCAGCATTAACCTCGGCAGAAAAGCGCCAGGAGCGCCGTTCCATTCGATTTCTGAAGGCGTCATAACATCTGATGTCAGCTCGTGAGCAATGGTGGTAAAAGAGAGTCAAAGAGTCATTGTTATAACTACGTGCATGTGCTCACTTGCGTTAGCTGGCGGGGCGTTTGCTACGCGTGCCCTCCTTTCTGCTTTCACTCCCAAATCCCTTGTTTTTCTGCGCCATTGTGTCTGTCTCCGCCAAAGCACTCAGTGGCCGAACCGTCGGTTAGAAACACTCGCAAAGGAATTTCGCACAACTCGACTTGACTTGACAGTGAATGACGGTGACACGAGGTATAAATACTGTATCGAGAGGTCATCAGTGGGCGGCGGCGGGAAGGTTTCCAGTTACAATTTAGCTTGTGTGACTGTCGGCCTCGCTTTCTTTCCTCCAAACACACCGGTTCACTCGTCTCCGTGTGTGCGTGTGTTTGCGTGGAAGAAGGCTTCCTATCACACAGCTGCTGATGAACAACTATGTTAAGTGCACTAATGCGCCGTGTTTTCAGAGACCGGCGATCTCCAGACCCACCGCATTCCATCCCAAACATGCTCTTGTTGGTTTAAGTCACCGCGAACACACGCATAGTTACACACATAAGCCTACAAAGTAGGTCCACACAAACTCAAATACACAAAGATAAACACATCCACATTTAGTATGCACAGGAAAAAAACAAAAAAAACCTCCACATTCATTTGACAAACATTTCCACATTTTCATTCATGCACACACATAAACACTTTCAAACATGAACACATTCTGGGCCCCATGTACCTCTGATTATATGAGCTATGGCAACAATTAGATGTAATAGTCAAAGATAATAACAGCAATTTTTATACTTACGGGAATGATTAAACGCCGGCGAAATATGCAGTGAATTATGCTTTAAGTAGCATGTGGCAATTTGTTTGTGTATTTTTTATTGGAACATGTGTTTTCTTTGTCATTTCAAGTATCCTTCCAAGAGACAAAGCCTGATGATTATACACTCGGCTTTTATGGATGGATAAAAGTTGTTTTCCATAAACTTTTGCTAATTATGCATAAATCAAGACGGCAGAACGCTCCGAAGCTCCCGACACATAAAACTTTATGGAGCCATTCTGTAAAGTTGTTCACGCTGATTTAGCTTCCAATTTATTTAAGCACTTTTCCGTCAATTATACAAAGAAAAATCAAATCAAAATGCAAATAAACCAAAAGAAAAGACACATAAAGTAAAACAAAATAAAATTGCACAGGATTTGAAGCCTTTGAATGGTGTGTGTTTATCTTTTATATGAAGAAAACAAAGTTTTTTTTTTATCTTTCACAACAAATAATGAGGCCGATTGGTCCTGACAGTAAAAGCACCTGCTTGAAAAAAGAAAAAGAAACCTCGAAGGATTCAGCACAGATCAACTTTCATAGTGCAGAATAGAAACCTGTGGAATCTACAGTGAAGATAATCTCCCGCTTTTTAAAAAAAAAAAACTTTTCCTTATATTCTTTAATTATTTCGGAGCTGAGTATGACATGATACTTGCAACAGGTTGATGCCTCAGCAAAGTATGTCAACCAAACCCCGCCATGCTCCAAGGCCAGCAACAGAGGAGAGGGTTAATAATTTATGGATGGAGGGTGTGAGACCACCCAAAGAAAGGGGCCCCTCACAGCTGCTTACCGCAATCACATGGTGGGACACACACACACACACACACACACACACACACACACACACACACACACACACACACACACACACACACACACACACACACACACACACACACACACACGCATACCTGTACATTCACTAATATATATTTTGAAACACATACACACAAGTAGTAGCAGCAGTACTTGCTGCCCGCAGTAACTAACGCCACTATCTTGTATTGACTGTGATGGATTGCAGCAGCATTCACAAGAATGCTGTTTTCTTCTTGCTGTTGTTAATAGCCTGGAACTGATACAACAATCTAGCACCGTGCTGCAGCATATGATGGAAATAGAGTTAAAAATCACCGAGCAGGAGTGTGGGTAACAGACTTGGATCAATAGGTTTGTTTAGTTCTTTTGGGTGCAAAATGCATTTTTCTTCCTGTGGGAAAATCTCTCAAATGGTATTGTATAATATATATAAATATATCACCGCTGCAATTTGGGTTTTGTTGTTCCAGTTCTCGAGGGTAAATACAGAGGAACCGTAAGTCACATTCGCAATCACACCTCCAGGCAATTTGGGGTCACCAATTAACCTTCCAGTCCTCATGTGTTTGGACTGAGAGAAAACCTGGAGTACCTGAAGAAAATCCCACGTATGTGCATGCAAACTCCACACACAGAAAACCCGCACACCTACTTTCTCGTATTCACATTTTGGTGTGATCTTATGGAATCTATAGCTTGTAAAGCTTGATTTTTTTTTTACCAACATGCCTAGAATAAAGATGACATACCATACCATAACATAACATTCTTTTTGCTCTCTCCTCACAGTAAGGGAGCTTTGGGAGCTTTTCTCTGTGGAGTTTGCATGTTCTCCCTCTGTGTGAATGTTCTCTGGGTACTCCAGAGTTCTCCCGCAGTCCAAATAATCATGCATTTGAGGTTAGATGATGAGTCTGAATCCTCCTGTAGGGCCGACAGGCTGTGTGTTTGCTCTGATGGACTGGCGACCTGCACGGGCTTACACGGCCTTCGCCCACAGTCACCTCCAGAACCTCACAACTTGTGAGAAGCAGTATACAATGGGGAAGAATAAGGCTGAAAAGGTCCAGATGTTGACTGACATAAGCTTTAATCTCCAACTACAACCTCAGAATCTACTCAGCTTATTGCCCAAAGACTCCATTTCAACCAAAAATCCCACAAAAAACACAAACTTATATTCAGGCCGTATGACTCATTCCTGCAACACTCTATTTTAATCTCATTCCTACACATTTACCCAAATAAGGTGCAGTACTGAGCGGCGTTACCGTACAAGCCCAAAGAAGTAAAACACCTGTTACTGTTAGGGACCGCAACTCTGCATTTCCTGCAATGACGTTCTGGAGTATCGTCTTTAAATAGATGAGTTGTTTTATAAGAAAAAGATCATTCCCTTATAATGAATATGACACGGAATCCACCTAAAGAATAAATGCCTTGTATTGCCTAGTCTTGGCTGAGAGTTTATTCTTGGCTCAGCTCTGCGCGATCTTTTATCAGAATGTTTGAGGAGCAACCATTTTTTCTGTTTGAAGAAAAAAAAGCAACAACATGTGGTCCATTAGAAGTTGTAACGTAGCACCCGGATCACACCTACAGACTTCTTACTGTAGCAAGGATTCAAAGAACATGCTTGAATAGTCTCGGAAGCTGTAAGTCTATAACACGAGAGCAGGCTCAGAGCAGATATGCTCACATTTCACCCCTGGCACACATCACATTGCAGCGGTTGCAGGCAGAGGGAAGTTCCTGATGGCTGAGCCTGCCTTACAGTGGAAAGCTCTGCTGGCCCATGGAGAAAAAAAAAGGAAAAGGCTCATCTCTGTATTGTGGGAATCCAATCGCTTGGGCGGTGATGGGCTCCCCAGACAGTTCACCTGCTTCTTTTCATGCTGGGGAGTTTCCTGCAGACGAGGGATCATATCTGCTGGGAGAGGGATGGGGATTAACTTTTCCAAATGGAAAGACAGCGACTGGCAGGTTAGACAACTCTTTTCTTCAAAGAAAAGAAGAAAAAAAAAACCCCCAGCTCATTTTGGCTTCTGGCACTTTTTTTTTTTTTTGATCCTCCTATCATCTACTTTTCTACTGTTTCCATCTCCTGTCCCTGAGGAATACACTGAATTAAAGTGAAGAAAAAAAAAATCTGACATGTAATGGGAGGGATTTTATGTCTGACCAGGATGGTGTGAGGAAGTGGATGTGTGTTTACGCTTTCATGCAATCATTTGTTTGCACACATTCGATATAAAGCATAAATACATATTATCAATAGTGTAAAAATATTGTTAATGTGTTCTTTAAGGTGCAATTTGAGTCTAAAAAAGGGGAATTTGATGAGGAGTGGATGTGAGCTTGTGTGTGACTGTGTTTCCCCCAAATATACAAAATGATGCACACGATGGAAGAATGGACTTACTGTAGTTTCTATTTAAATCATGAACAAACTCTCCCCCATCACCTGTCCACAAATGACATTTATTCATCCATTAGCCAGCCACTGAAAATTCTATCTTTCATTTTGAAAACAAACGCTAACCAGGACTCCAACTAAATTAAGAGTCCGTAGAAGGATTTTCACTCTCGATGGGTGAGACGTGACAGCTCGGCTTTATTTAGTTTTTAATCACTTCCATGAACAATTTATTTTCTGTCTCTGAAACAGCTTCACTAATGATGTCGTCCTCTCGCGGTGAAAATAATCTACCAAAATCGGCAAATCCCACCCTGATTACAAGCGAATGTATTATTAAAAATACAAACCGTTGGCATTCAATTCGATTTCCTTGTACAGTATATAAAAAAAAAAATCTGCAATCAAAGCACATTTCTTAGACCATTAATAAAATATTTAAAAATAACACTAATGCGAGATGCTTTGTGAACAAATACAAATGAAAATGTTAAAATATAAGTTGGACTTATTCATTTAACACAGTAATGTAAGTATTTCTAGTTTCTTATTTTCATGTGTGTGTGTGTGTGTGTGTGTGTGTGTGTGTGTGTGTGTGTGTGTGTGTGTGTGTGTGTGTGTGTGTGTGTGTGTGTGTGTGTGTGTGTGTGTGTGTGTGTGTGTGTGTGTGTGTGTGTGTGTGTAGATATGTCATGCGTGTATCTGTACACGCTCCTGCGTGTCCTGAAGGTAAGGGTCCAGGGCTCCTTTGATCCTTTAAGAGCCCGGAGAGATGGGGAGCTGTAATATCTGCCCGTGTTGTTCAGTTAAAGGTCACCGGGGAGGTGGAGGTGCAGGGAAGGACCCGGCCTGTTGTTTCCTGTGGGCCAGACTTCACTCTATACAGCGTGTCTGCTTCTCTTTTACAACTCCGCCACGACTTGCAGAGCCCTCACGCCCGAGGTGGCGCACCGGGGGAAACATGTCGGGGCCTCTGTAGTGCCTCTGGATCCGGGTTACGGAGTGATGAATCAAAGGAATAGGTCTGTGAACTGTGGGCTTTGTTTATCGCTCCTCAGTTCACCCGTCCTCCACCTCAACCTGTGGGTTTTGCGCCGTCTCACTATCTTACCACAATAAAGTTGTCTTCCACGGCTGTTCTTTACTGGCAGGGAGGAGCGCTTTTTGTGCTACTTCAAATATTTCTTTACCACCACCCCCCGTTGGATATAAATGTCAGCGCAATTTGTCGCTTTTCACTATAAAATGAAACGGCTGCCGTCTGCAAAGAAGTAACACATTACGAGTGACTCTTTCATAACTACTCATTCTACTCAAAGAATCCTGAGATCACCAGTTACACTGATGACAAGATTAGTAGTATCATTTTAATGTTTGTTTTATGACACTGGGGGGATAAACACCAGATTGATCCTAAACCAGTGGAAACCTTCAACTAAGAAACTTCAGGAATGTCGAAAAAGCAAAACTTGAAAACTGTACCGTGTCGTAAACTGATCATATCATCGCAAATAAAACGGCAGTATTTATATATATATATATATATATGTAGGATTAAAGACTGTTAATAAAACTTTCCAGGTATCTTTAAATCTTTGTGACTTTACATGCAAGAATGCAAGTTATAATTAATGACGTGACATGAAAATCTAATCTATTGTAAGAATAAGACCCCTAACCCTATGTAAAAGATAATCCCCCAATTCATTGTGAGCTTTCACCTGTTAGAACGATCAACATTGTTGCCCTTAGCTCATATGGCCATTGCTACGTTTTATAGCATTTTCTATTTTGGTGATGATAAATGTAAATGTAGGTTGTTTCCTTCCTTTCCAGCCATTTTTTTTATTTCTGGCATGTTCCGTATGTTTACCCTTTTTTAATTTCCACATTATATATGTCATGATCCCTCTGCCGTAACAATATATTAGTCAATGTGAGTTAAAACTAACAGGTTACACTATATTGTAATGTGCATATTTGTCTTTTTTTGAAGGTATTACATAATGATAGTTTCATGACAAGGAAAAGTTCCACTGGTATTTTTTTGGGTGTCTTAATCTCAATCCAGTCTTTTTATGAGTATCATCAGCCCAAGTCTGTGCTTTATTCATGTTAAAACGACAGAAAACCAAAATCTTGTTCTCTTTAATGGTTACGATATTGAGTCTTATTATATAGTTTTGAAATTGCCTCCATGAAAACTCTTGACCTGTGTTGTTTTGTTCTGGCTCAGATCCAGCAGACCAATTCAAGCTCCTTCCCCTTATTGAATTTCATCCATAACCACAATGGACTGGCTGCTACCTGGAGGGCTCCGGTGAACTCGTTCGTCTTTGATTCAGTGACTCACACATTTCCCTCGCCTGTGTCTCACGTTAACGTCATCTGGCTGCCTACCCACTTTTGTGGATTTCCACCTCTGGATCTGCCTCACTCGTAAAAAAGCATTTCTGAGCGATTAGATATGTATTTTATTCAGAAAACAAAGTTGACATACGTTGCCTTCATGGTTTGTTCAGTTAAACAGAGTTTCTTGCTCTTAAGCAAGGTTTTCTTCCACGTCAATAGTCTTCTCTACCTCCACTTTCATCAAGTTCTACAGACCTTAAATGCTGTTTTTTTTTATTCAAATTTGAAAACTCTTGTGTTTATTTTCTAAAATTAATGTTAAGTCATAGTTTAGTATTAATGATCTATATTATTACTTTGGTCCAGTGTCAGCAGGGATCAGCCGCATCAAGACCCAAAGTTTGTTTTGTCTTTGTATATCGGCAATAATCTGGTGATCCAAATGTACATTCACTGTAATATCAGTATCAAATAAATACAATAAGTTCCTGCTGAAGAGTCAAATAGTAACCATGCCTTAGTATTACTTGAATGTCACAATGAGAGGGTGCACTCTCGGAAAAAAAAGCAGAAAACGAAAGGCTTTTTGCCAACAAAACTTTATTGGACATTTTTTAACTGGTCAACATGCATAAAGACCATACTATTAAACTTAAAAGATAAAGGGAAGATATCTACAACTCAATGTTTGGATCTACTTGCCGATCATTAAACGGTATTTTAAAATGACAAATCTGAATCCTATGAACAAACTTGTATAATGGCTGCAAAGCTGAACCCTCCTGACATCCAAAGAACTCCGAACCAGACTGTTTGCCTATATATATATATATATATATATATATATATATATATATATATATATATATATATATATATACTGTCCATTCCTTTATCTGTATTTTTATTGTGACCATAGCACAAATAAAACAAGTAATGATATGAATAATCTGTCATTTATACTCTAAACATGTATAACCGCTACAACCGCTGAAGACTGTTGTCACTGCTACCTGGCAAACATAAACATGAGCACATTTAACCAGTTTCAGCCTCACTCCACTGCCTGCCTGCTCATTTTAGGATCCATTTTAAGATTTATTTGCTTATAAATCCTTTCATGGTGGTGCACCTCGTGACCTCTCCAAGCTGCTACACCAGTACGGTCCTGCCTGCTCCCTCCGTGTGTTAAAAAGTCTGTTATATAGGCTTTTAACATTGTGTAAGACGCTGATTTTATGCGTCAGCTATGTGTTTTCATGTAGTTTGTGGACAGCACAATGTATTTTGTGAATAAGGATAAGTAGATATAGGAGTGAAAACACTGTTGCAGAAAACAAAAAAAAAAAAAAAACATTAATAAATGTGACAATATTCCCAATATGTTTGCCTTTTTGGTGTTGACGGGTTACTACAATGTCTTTACCTTCATTGAGATTACACTGAGCTGAAGGTGTCCTCTGGAGAAAACTGTCTTTGACTGTTTAGATGATATATAATATGGCCTGTATTTGATTCTAATCTGCTTATTTGAGTATGTTTGTGAGCATATGTGTGTATTTCACATACACTGGAAGTGATTAATACCATTGCAAGTCTAGAATTGACATCACAGTTTATCTGGACCCCACTCTTTCACTCATCACATATAGAAGAGAGTTTATTTTCTCTCTTGCTGTGCTCATATTAACAATGAATTGACTGATTTGAAGTGCAACTGAACTTTGTTGTGAAGTGTAATATTTCTCTCAGATGAAGTGTGTCAGATATCTGGTCCTTGGGACAAAACTGGTCCACTGAAGGTTTTGTTCTGGCCAGTGTGACGTTGCAAAGTATAAAAGAAGAAAGAAATTAACTACAGTTTTGATAGGAAAGTAGCTACTTTCCACTAAGCGATGGACACTTTCAGTCAGAATAAAGGATTTACTGAAAACTGAACAGATGTTAATGCTTTTAGCCGAGCGATGAGTGACACAGCAGTGAAAGCGAAATAGCATTAGAATCAAAGCCTTTTGAAGGTGGGCTTGTGATGGCGAACACAACAAGGGAAACAACAGACGAAGTCGACATTTTCAAGCTGTTTTTACACTAAAAACAAGAGAAATTGTTCAGATGTCTGGAGTTGATTGTTGATCATATTCTTGATTCACCGGTCAAATCCTGTGATGGAGACTAAATTGGGCTGTATGTGACTCCTGAACCTGAAATCAGTTGAACACCCTTCAGCAAATAGTGCTCTTATGTTATTTAGCTTTCAAAATCATTAATCGAAAATGTTAACAAAAATCATCGATCAACACAAAATACTTGTTTCTGAATATAGTTTGGTTTGAACAGTTTCCCTTGAAATATGAGTAAATCTACTGATGATTGAACGATGTTGGTCTCCAGCAAATCCTTGGATGTTTTTGAACGTTGTTACTGGTTTTTTTTTGCTTGTTTTTTTTTTTTTTTTAAACTGTATTTTAACATGTTCATTGTGTCGAGTGCCCCAGTTGGTCCCATTAAATCCCATTTTCAGTAACAATTGTAGTCCACTGCAGTATCATTAACAACATAAACAATACTGATCAAGCGTTCAAGGGTGTTTTCTCTGCAGATCAAAACGTGCAAATGTGTCTAATAGAAGAGCACTGTCAGCCGTGTCAACAACTGTTAATATTACCAGTATTATAGAGAGCTCTGTGTATTATTAGCTCAGTGATACATGCGTCATTTATGCGACAAAGCATGTGTGTACGTGTGCACGCTGGGGCATAAATCTGGGAACTCTTTACCGGCAACACGACTTATTGAAATCTATCTTCTCCCCTCTCCTGCCTCTTCACAGGAAGCTGTCATCTGCCTCTTTGATGCTAAGTAATGATGGACCGAGCAACTTGCCATAACCCTCCCAAATATGACTGGCCCAGCCTTGAGTTTCACACTCCGTATGATGTCCCCCATTCGCCACGCTACGCTTGTTTCTGCTCGGTAAGCACGCAAACTCGACGAGCCACCTGCAACGGCTCAAGTTTAGCAAAAGACTTCTTGTTTTGTTTTTAGTTTTTTTTACATTTAAGATTATCTTAAATAATCTTTATAATATACATTATATATCATTATCCGCTCATCATTTGAAATTCATTATGTCTTTGGGCAGCTGAGCTGCGCTCTTCAATAATTTTGCTTTATCAAATTCATACCAAGCATACATGCATGCACCATTTGAATTCCTCCATGTAGAGATTTGTTACAACACACCAAGGGTCAAGGTGCACACTTATCAAGTCTCAGAATGAAACGTTTTGAGATCGCCATCACTGCGAGGCACAAGTTATTTGCCTGAGATACGTTCTAATCAGGCACTGTTTGATGTTGTACACGCATATAATCATTATGCATGTGTGGTGTGTGTGTGTGTGTGTGCGTATGAGTTCAGTCGTTAAATATTCATCAGAGAGCGTCATTGTTTTTGGAGGACTACATATGGGGTAATTAGAGCAATAGTTTATATCTACATAAACAACTGCCTTCTGGTGCAGAGGGACTCGTTTTTAATGTCAAACAGACAGGGACACAGGCTTTGTGTGTGTGTGTGTGTGTGTGTGTGTGTGTGTGTGTGTGTGTGTGTGTGTGTGTGTCTTTCTGCATGCTTGTCAGTCACAGTCAGATGAATGTATGCGCTGTATGCATTTGTAATGTGAAACAGGCAATGTCAGCATAAGCATTTACGTGTGTATGTGTTTTTCTTGATTTGTGTGTGTGTGTGTGTGTGTGTGTGTGTGTGTGTGTTTGAGATTGTGGGGTGAAGGGGAGGTGCCATGTTAAATGTGAAACAGACAGTGGCAATGCCTCAGTGGCACAGAGAGAAAGGCATGACCATCCAAACTGCCCCCCAGAGAGCCGGAGAATCCATCTCCTGCCACCAGTTACTGTGTTTGTGTGGCTGCATGTGTGTGTGTGTGTGTGTGTGTGTGTGTGTGTGTGTGCACGAGTGCAGCTGCGGGACATAGGAAAGGTCAGGTGATGCATTCGTGTTAGTGTAATACCAGTTCCATTTGTAACACTGAAGAGCGCACAGGATAAATGATTTTCCTCCTGCCAGCTGTGAGGTTACATGCCTCAAATTCACTTTTCTTTTCAAAAATAAATTCCCTTTCTTTCACGTTTAAATAGTGGAATGGAAACGGTTTTCTTTAATTTTGCATGCAGAGTCGTGGTTTGAGGGCTCCGTCCCCTCACAGCTCAAATGTTCCAGGTTGTAGTCTGGCCTTGGGCCTTTTCGTGTGGCGTTAACAGTGCAATCCACTTCACCATCATGCTGCCCATGCAGCAAGTAGAGCAAATAATACATCAGTCTGAACTTCTATTTGTACTGGGGCAGCTGTGGATCAGTTGGTAGAGTGGACATCTCTTAATGGAAAGGTTACAGGTTTCATTCCTTATCTCCCACATGTCTCCTTGAGCAAGACACCGAACTCCAAACTGCTCCCAGTGAATAGACGGAGCTTCTTGCATGGCAACGCAGAAATACTCACTCACATTCACATCTACAGGCAATTCAGATGCAATGATTAACGCCAGTCTCCAGGCAAAATGCATGGATGCACAGAAAAGAACATGCAAACGAGATTTCATGTAAAAATCCATGTGATGCATGAATTGATGAGGACATATCTTGATGTCTTGATATGTTGTGTTTAGCATCTTATCTTTTCTCCAATTAGCTTTACATAACTTAAATAAATAATTAGATGTTGGTTTTAGTCTTTTTAGTTGTAGCATAAAATGTTAAATACCACACAACATAGACCCCCCCCCCCCCCGCCCCCCCCCCCCACCACCACCACCACCACTTTACTGCATTTCTGTACATATGTTTCCTTCTCTCTTTTTACTGCACCAATCCACTTTTCACTCACATGACACTCCACAGAGTGTATTGGAGAAGTGACTTGCTTCCCCTTTCTCCCGGCCTATTGTTCTTTCTCCTGCCCTTCATCCGGCCTGCGGCACAGTTGAGGTGGCTGATGAAGGGATGTAGGTATGAAGGTCAGCTCTGTCTGGTGTGTGTCGTCGTTCAGTCTTCAACAAAAACACTTTTATGTCACAGCCACAAAACACAGATTAGAGCAATAGACTAAGTTAGATTTAGATCAGATGTATTAGTGCTTGTCAGTAATGTACGTGTATGCACTGTTTTTTTCTGTTCATGCGTGCATTTGTCTGTTTATTTCACAAACATGCTGCAGTCAAGCCTGCTTGACTAATGTTGCTTTCGAAGGCCTGCTGGCTTCCTTTATGCAATTCTGATAGGATTTTGGTACTGTGTGTGTGTGTGTGTGTGTGTGTGTGTGTGTGTGTGTGTGTGTGTGTGTGTGTGTGTGTGTGTGTGTGTGTGTGTGTGTGTGTGTCATGAATGCATTGACATTTACCTTTGCCTTCAAGTCCACAAACACCTCCCAAGGCCTTTTCATCAGTTCCTGCTGCATTGCAGGACACAAAGTACAAAACTACTGTACCATTCCTTGCTTGGGAAAATCCCACCACAGAAGCATTGTGTATAGGACTGGCTTGTAGTGAGTTGACACCCCCCCCCCCCCCCCCCCCCCCAAAAAAAAGCTTCTACAATAGGAAGAGGCTGTACGCCTATGCATCATCAGTCTAGAGTGCATGCTTTGTTTATAGGCGGCAACTTGACCCCGACAAATTAGATTAAAACTGGGAAAGTGAGCAAAAGAGAATGAGTGGAGAATTGTTGCAGTCTGGACAATAAATCAGATCAACAGCAGAGTTTTCATTTAGTCATAAAAGTCGACGGCAATACAGTCTTGGGGTGAATTCATGCAGTTCATCTATTTTATTATGCTGCCTAATTTTCTTTGTTACTCTCTTGCTCCCCACAGTTTTATGCTCTCACAATTATTTCATTTGCTTCTTGGACTGCTCTGGCATTCTTGTTGTGTCTTCCTGACTTATACTCTCAAACATCAGCCCACAGAAATGAAAATAACGTGTTGTTTTGCGGCAGTAACAAAAAACATAATGGGAACAACCGAGTCCCAACTTTCATTTTTAATAAGCAATCGAATGATTTGGCATCATGTAAGTGGCCTCTTTTAAGGGTTCCTGTTAAAGCTCGTGTTTTGGTTTTGCCACATATTTGTTGAATGAGTCTTAGCTACACACATTAACCCCCTGGAGGCAGCTCCCTCTTGCAAAACAGCGCTGATAAACCTACTTCGCAGATGGTCAGAGTTAGCACGTGGCTTGTCAGTGTAGTAAGTGGGAGCAAAAACATGAATGTGCATTAATGATGTGCGGAAAAAGGCCATTTCTAAGTAAAGCGCCGTCAGATTGATGTAACGACTGCATTAATGCAACGTGAAGAGCTCCATAAAAGGAGAGCCTTCAATGATCACAAAGAGAAATATAATTCCTTGTGTTTTCCGTCGAAAGTTTTACGATAAAACTGTGAGTGAGAACATTTTAGAGTTTTGCAGAGACTCTTTGCAGATCGCTTTATCTCTCTGTTCTCTCATTCCACCACCACATGAGCAGGTGAGCAGAAGTTTCCTCTCCAAAGAGCCCGAGGCAGACCGGCTTCTCCCAGAGTCGGACCAGGGCGAGCCCACGGCCAGTGGAGGCAACGGGATGTGTGATCCCTGAAAATAAGAAGTGAGACCGAGAAAAGTAGAATGAGGAAAACAGAAGAGCGAAACTCAAATCTGCGCTCGTTTGGTTTATCTTGTATCAAACACTGAGCAGAAAGTAATATATACGTACAAAGAAATGTGTCTTTGGCTGCTCCTATTAGCAGGGTGACTGTAAAGGTGACTAGTTTTCATTTAGCTTTAACTTCCTGCTGGAACTGTGGTTAAATACAGGTTCCTCCAACTTCCTGGTTTTCAGTTGTTTTCTGTCAGGGGACAGTTATTTTTTCTTTTTTTCTTTTTCCTTTATAGACTTAGCACAGTAACATTCAAAACTTGTTGAAACGGTAAACACTGATCACTTGTCAGCATCATCAGCTTATTCCTTTTCAATGACTTTTTAACACATGTTTTTTAACTATGTGCAAAATTTGCTAATATAAACTGTTGCATATGATAACTTATGACTGAATGCAACAGTACGGCGTAAAAATTATTATTTTAGCCTCTTACAACATATTTTATGGTCTGCTAAAGGTGTATTTTGTGTGACTACAGAAGACTTTTGGCTCAAACTTGTGGCGTACGCGAGGCATCTGGTATCTGGTCGGCTGCAACCGGTGTGAATCCACCATAATGCTGAAAGTCCCCCTGCTTATCATGCCCCCTCTGACACCTCACTGCCCCACTATATGAGAAGTACTGCTCCAACTCAAGATTTAACCTGCTGTGTCAACATGAGGGACTGGAAAATATTATAAGGTACATCCATTCAGTTCAAGTTCAGGAAAAAATGTATTTAACTTTATATTTAATTTGTATAAAACTTATATAAATACATCTTGGGAATATGCAGCAGTGACTGAATCTATAATGTTTAAAACTAGTTTTTAAAACTCCCATTCTTTCTTGTGACTACAATATCAACAACACCTTGAAATGAAGTTTCTTTACGTGTTAAATCTCACTAAATGAATCAGCAAAATGCACAAAGTGAAGAAGCTTTGCAGCTTCCAATGCGCTTGTTGCCACTCTGCACCTCTGCTCACACGCACATTCACCCCACCCCCGGTTACGGTGATGATCCAAGCAAATAGTTGTCATGCCAGGGAAACACAAGCCGTCACCAGCTGGTCACCCAGCCACCAATCAGGTCATCTGCCCTTTCACATGCACACGTACAGTATATACACGTACACACGGGCATGTTTCCATCGTTTAGAAGGACATCACATCGGCTCCTGGTCACGAATCCCCACAGCCAATGCAGCAATCGGGCGGAATAAAACCGTTTGTCTTATACACTCTGCACATGCAGAGATGCAGCAGATTTAGCCCAAACTCACATTAGAAGAGCACGCTTTCTGAGCAGCAGTGGTGAAAGGACTGTGCTAACAGTGCGGCCGACTTTCCAGGAGAGTGAAGGCCACGGGGGAACTCGGAGTGGATAAATGGCTGCTAGTAACAACCACCACACTGTCAGCGTTCAAACCTTTGGGACCTCATTATTTATAATAACACTGCATTGTAAATATATGAGGTCTAAATAGGGACTTGGTACTTGTTTAGTTTCTCCACCATTCAATTGAATGAAACCAGCAGCAATGCAAATTTTAATCGCAGCGGCATGTTTGGGTTTTTTTTTCTCCAGCGTTCCAGCCATTGTCACCCCTGACTCTAAATCATGTAAGAGTAATACTAAAAGATGAGTGTGCTAGTAAACAATTTTTACTGTCTGAGGGATGTTTGTTGTGCAATCTTCTTTCTGTGGATAAGGGACAGAAATAAATAACACTTATTGTTGGTGAAATGTTTACAGTCGGACGACAAAGAGAATTTTTAATGGCAAAAGTCACGTTTGGGCCATGGTAGTCAAAAGTAAGGACCTGTCCCTGGATCAACCATTTGAGACTTACACTCACTTTATACCGGGCAATATATTGCAGATAGAAATCATAGTGGGAATAAGGAGGACTCGGGACATATAATTCACAAAACAAGTAACAGCAATGCCCATAAAGCAACTCCAATTTTCTCTCCTCGTTTCTCTCTGCCTCTTCAATGTTGTACTTGAGTTTTAGAATTACTTAAAATGCCAAATACAATAAAAATACCAGAGTTGCCTTCGTCCGACAGTACCAAGCTATAAAAACTCCGCAACTTTGTACGGAGTTTCACATCGGTGAACTGCGCCATAAAATTCACCGTCCGCTTTTCTCTTCATCCCGAAACACTGTTTTGACTATGCAAAACAATGGGTGAAATTCAAGCACCACATAAGTCACATAAAACCCCAGAGCCGGTTTCTCTGCGTTGCCGCTCTCTCTGTTTCGGGTCCAAGTCTGACCAGAGTCCTGGGTCTGATTTCAATCTCTAGATACTTTTGCAGTGGCCAGAGCTTTCAGTGTCAGGGGGGAAAAAAGCCAAATACTGTACAAAAAAAAAAAAAGGCAACATTGCAAGACGTAATCAGATATGCCATATGACATTTTCTTCCTCCGAACTCAAAGTGCACTCTCTCTACTTCTCTCTCTCTCACACACACACATACACAGTTGTACCAAAAAAAGGGGGAAAAGCACTCACATGCACGCGTGAGGACGCAGCCACACGCTTCAGTACTCTCACATAAAGACACACATGTGCACGGTAACACACAGTCGCGTTCACTGTCTGACTACCAGAAACTCTGAGCCCTTTTCCCACAGACAATCCTTCACTGTTTCCTCCGGTCTCCTAATTGGCTTTACGCAGACCCAGCCCACAGACTTGAGTCAGAAACAATTAAAAACTCCATTTATATCCCTGCAGTGAGCACATGGGCTTCCACTGTGGGTGACTACACACATCAGCCCTCATCATCTGTGTGTGATTTTACTTCAGGCTGTTTTCAATATTTATTTGAACGTGGCCAGACATGAAAGGTTCGTGGACAGAGCAGTGAAGAAGAAGAAGAAGAAAAAAAAAACCCTCTTTTTGATCACACAAATAATCTGTAGCTCGTCCAAAAGGGCCTTTAAAATAAATATCACATTCAGAAAATATTAGCTTTCTAAGTGGCCTGTTTATTGTTTGAGTTTTCTGAGGCTTAAACTGATTAAGAAAACACTTTTGCTTTTAGTCGCCATCAGTGAATCAAAAGCACTGGGATTTCAAAAGAAGCCTGACAGACTAATTAACCACAGTTCACAAATAAACAATCCACATCCTCTTTCCCACTGAACTGGCTCAGCCCCGCACGACACTGATGCTTCTCAGACAGGTACCTTCAGACCTCACAGCCAATTGTAAAACATACTGCACATGTAGGAATTATGGGCGACTAGAGGAAAAGAACTTGCAAATCTCAGTCGTACCCATGTAACCAAAACCAGGATACGGTTGTAGATTTTTATCAGAGTCCATTTGGTTTGTATTTGTGCTGTGGGCAGCAGTGGCCTGCCGTAATGACAGGAGTGGATCTAAAATAAGAAGTGGCATCATTTGTATCAGATATTCTGGATTAAGCTGTCAGCATTACAGCAGCGATAGCAATCAGAGTCTTTGCTAAGCTTTCCCCATCGTGTGTTGTCACTTTGCAAAATGCAACTTGATGCACTGGAGTGGATTGAAGGGCTTTGGCTGTCGAACAATACCGGATCATACATTATATCAAAAAAAAGCTTCAATATGAATGACACTGAAGAGGGCGTTTGCTTGACTACAAGGCTTCCACTGAAGTATTGAAGAGACTCAACAAACTCAACGAAGGAAGGCACAATAGAGTAAGTGAAGGAACATACGTGGAGATAAAATAAGGCTGGGGTGCATGTGTCGCAGCCGCGTGTCTGTGTCTATAATATATGAGGTGTTTGTGTAGATGAGCCCTGCGTGCCAGGAGCAACAGCAGGTGCAGTGCATCTCTGGAGTTCCCAGTATGTGCTGGGCTGGTGGGTGGGTGAGCAGTATCCATCCCCCTCATCATCTCAGCTTTCTCCACCTCTCCTCCCTGTCGATATAAATAAAAACAGACAACTCACCGCAAAGCAGGCGGGGTCCTCTCTGGAGCAGGAGAAACTTTTTTTTTTTTTTTTTTCTTTTTGGGTTGGGGGGCAGCAGGCGTTTATGAGGCAGCAGTTTGACTTTGGCAGTGGTTATCCAAGGACACTGTGAACAAATGGGAGCCATTCGGATCAGACGAAAGAAACATGAGTGAAAACACAGTGATCACAAACTAGTATGTTTCAATTACTGCCATTTTAGGAATAATTGAGTCAAACATTTCTCACGCATGCCAAAAAGCTGCTCAAAGTGCTGAGCGCCATGTCACTCCCCCACCCAGTGTAATAAAGGATAAATATCCTTCCTCCAGCTCCAACGGGAGCTGCAACTAAACTCATGAAACACTATTAGCTGCAAGGAGCAATCACTGGTCCGATATAAAGAAGATAGAGTGAGAAAAACAACAATAAGTATTGGGCAGTGGTGTGGCAGCAGCTCCCTGGGCGATACACTGCGGCAGCCCACCGCTACGGGCAGGCCGTAAGAGAAGCGCATTTGGGATCAGAGGTTCACCAGTTCAAATCCCACAGTTGAGCAAGACCTTTGACCTCCAGCTCCGTGGCAGCCCTCCACTCCTACAATATTGGATGGGTTAAAAACAGAGGAAAGAAATAGAGTTCAGAGGGATTTTTATTCAAAGCAATACCAACAAAGAAAATACAAAATCAAATGTATGTGCAGCAGTACAATAAATAATTGAATATATAGAGAAGAATACTAAGTAATAAGTATCTAAATCTATAATAGTAATCATGAGTATGATACTAAATAGTCCAACATTCTTCCTAAAAATGGAATGGATTATGATACAACGCCATTATGAATAATTAGCTTTTTGTTTCTCCTTGACTTCCCCTCCTCGTGTCTGATTGCTGCTCCTTGATGTGCTTCACCTGTGTCTGAGTGTGTGATTGTCTTTCACCTGGTGGCTGTGGTATATATGCTGGGCGTCTTCCATGTGCTCTGGTTGTTGGTTCGTCTGTTCCTGTGATCTAGAGGACTTTCTGCTTTTGGTTGTTTTGGATTTTTGGTTCTTGGTTTTTGTTTTCAAACAAGCTGGCAGCATCTGGCGTCCTGAGTCTTCCTCACAGGAAACCGGATGTGCGGATGTGTTGTGAAAGAAACTGTAATAAAGTCAAAATGCAAATACAGAGAAGAACACAAACCTGGCGAGTGTGAAATGGTCTGCAAAAGTAAAATTTGATCTGAAAGAGAGAGAATTCCTGAGAAATGCAACTACATAGTCCAGCACACACATCAGGACAGTAGAACATTTTGTCACAATTATTCCAGACATAACTGGACACAAAGACTCAAGGGCATAATTTTTCCATCAATTCTTAGTCATATTCTTATGATTCTTAGTGATATGTGTATATACATATATGTGATAATGTGATATTTTGTATTTGTTTGTGAGAGATAGTGCCACAAATATTTATAGGCTCTTTAACTTAAAATTTCCATTTCAATGTTTTCTACCTGCTCAGAGAAAAAAATCTGAGAAAAATTTCAGATTGATTGAATCACATCAACATGAAGGTCTGGATAGTATTTAAAGCCATCAGGGGACCTATGCAGCATACATTCATTAAACAGACGGCTTTAATGTCAAGTACTCATCAAATTATCATCATAATCTATACAAGAGGTTTCTGCTCATTTTCATAGGTCAGTTCATCTAACTAACACACTGGGTGTCCTTCCTCTTCTTGTTTGTTTTTTTTGTTTTTTTCATAAGGTGTTGCCACAATACATCATCTTCTTCCATTACCAGCTCTCTCCTCACACCAATCATCTGCATGCACCCATGAACATCCTCATCTTTAGCCTGACGGCCTCATTTTCTACACATACATGACCAAACCATTTCCCACCAAACATGTCAGACATGTGGTGCTCATTGTTACTCCTGAGAAGATCACAACATCCTCAGCTCTGCACCTTCAGGTCAGCCTCCTGTGTTTTGGTCTCTAAACCAGAAAACATACTTGATCTCACTACACTCCTGTAGATACTCTCCTTCAACCTTCCACACTGGCTGTTTTTACACATTCAGAATATTATTTGCTAATAAGGTGCAATTTTTAATTGGGTGCTTATAAAAGATAAGACAGATTCTCCAGGTAATATATCAGTATCAGTTAAACTTTAGTTAGCTGTACCTATATAACCAATTTCAAACTGTTGACCAAGACCCAGTCACCTCACAATCAACACCTTGGGGCTTATTACATTTACTCTTTTGGTATGGAGGTCCTAACGTGTGTTTTTTCACATGACATATTGTGGATCTTTCATCGCTTGTATCACAGAAACTACTTTGGAAGGGGAAGCACTTTCCCTCCCACTAAACTTGAGATCACTGACACCGGTTGGCTGGAGAAAGTATTTTTTGTGTGCTAAAATAAATGAGCTTTGAAGAAATGAAGACATCCCACTTTGCCTGTGGGAGTCCCGTTATGGACTGCTGGAGAGAAGCAAAATCCCCATTCTCCAGTCCTCCATCCCACATACATCTCGGGCCATCACCAGTCCTCCTGTTCGCTTCTCCTCCACCCCCACACCTCCTATTCCCTCCTGTTCCTCCGCAGTCTCCTGCAGTAATGGATTACATGTCTGCACTGGACTCTTCCTGCCCGCGGTGAATCATGGGGCTGAAGTCAAGGATGGGCTTCAGGGGTAGCTGGGAACTCCAGCAGGCCGAGGGGGAAACTCCAGATATTGTGTTACCGTGTTCTCCGCTCCAGTTATGATGGAGTGGGTGTGAGTGTGGGTGCATAGTGGGGCCTTTCAGGGTCCCACACGTTCATTGCTGGGTGAGGTTAATGTGGAAATATGGGATGAATCTGTGGTGAAAGGGAGGAAGAATCAAGAGGGTGACGCTGGAGGGATTCAAGAGGGCGACAATATATCTCCCAGACTGTGCTGACCTCTAGTCAATTTGTATGCACAACCTTTGTATTGAGCCTAGGTTCCACCAAGGTCGAACCCCCCTCCCCTAAAGACATTCCAGTAGCAAATGTTATATCTCACCTTTACACAACAAAAAGAGTGAACTGCAGCACGTAACATCTGAGCTCCTTGTCATGTCGGATGATAATTGTTTTCCCTATCTGTATGCTCTCTGTTGTGGCTGCCTGTGGTTGTCTGGGACGGCAGAACTCTGCTGGCTTCGTGCCGTCGTTGGCTTGGGCTCTTGTACATGTCAAGCTCGAAGCTAGATGCAGCGGCAGATTTGTTGGGAGGCTGTAAAATACTATTACGGTGGAGTGAGGACAGCGCTGAAAGCACAGCATAGCTGTAGTTCATCGACTAACATCTTAACTCCCCTTTTTCATCCCTGTAAATCAGGCTAGTCAGGGGCTTAAGTGCTCGACACTGCCAAGGGACACACCATTCAGACATTGTTGAGGAGGTGGGGGAGATGACTGAGCGAGCTGAGAAGACAGAGCTGTTCCATTGCCCAGCGCAACACAAAAGCTCCTCGGTTTTCCAGAGGAGAGCTGTGGTATGTTTGTAGTATGTCATCAAGTTTTAACCTTTGAGAGAGAGAGAGAGAGAGAGAGAGAGAGAGAGAGAGAGAGAGAGAGAGAGAGAGAGAGAGAGAGAGAGAGAGAGAGACAACCATACAGCTAATTCTTAGTTTGAAAAGCATCAAGAAATTTGTCAGTTTCTGAGCTTAAGTGAAGAAAAAATGGAAACCTAAATGTCTATTTTACAATTGTTCTCTTTTTTTTTTCTAAATATCAGACAGACATTACATTTTAATTTCCCTTTTTTTTTTGCCAATTTATAAATAATGAATAAAGATGATTATGTTTTTATGTGTTATTAATTCTCATGTGGTGTTAATATAAGTTAAGGATGTGATGCTCCTGGGATTAACAAAGTATTCTATTCTATTCTATATTGTTTATTGCAGCTATAGACAACTTGCAGCAAGCATGTGAGGTAAAGCCTAGTTTTTCATCCCATTATTGATTTTTTATATTCAATCATCCATCCATCCATCCATCCATCCATCCATCCATCCATCCATCCACCCATCCATCCATCCATCCATCCATCCATCCATCTTTGAATATTACATCACAGGTGAAAATAGAACTATTGGATTAATCTGACTGAATACAGGACTGAATCGTCCACCTTCATAAAAGTTGTCTGTTTTCTCGCTCAGACTTAATGAAGCTTGCCACGTTTCTTCCCAACTTCAAACGGACAGAATCTGTCTGAAGTGCCAAAACCTCTGTAAAAACCCAGTGCTTAATGAGCTCAGAGTTTCTGCGTTCACCTGACTCCCCGCTACTTATTACCTGTGGAACATGTGCGATAATTAGCCGAGGTTCACAGTGGAGCGAGCGGCGGTCTTCATCAGAAAGGCTGGAGAAGTTGCATCACTTGATTGTGCCCTGAAGTCCCAGTAAACCTCCTCCACCTGTTAAAGATGATAGAGGGTACGCATACTGCAGAGCAGGACCAGTGGCATTACATAATTCACCCATCTATCCATTGATACATGCAGGATTTAAATGCAGGGTGTTGGGTTTTATCCCAATTGATTTGGGGAAAAAGGCGGGGTACACAAAACACTTATATTTCAGATTAGAAAGCCACATTAACCAAACATGCATGTCTGTGGAGCAACGGTCTGGCTTGAAGACCCGCCGTCACCCACTTAATGAAAAGCCTCGACCCAAATCAAAAAGAAATATTCAACTTTTCAGTTTAATTGAAATGAAAATCGGTCCGGCTGGAACTTGAGTACAATATCACAGCGTGCCAGCAGAAAAATAACAAGCTTCATGATAACCGACAAAATGGCATCAAATGTGGATGTCGAGAGGGAAATGTTCCCTTTTATGCTCAATTAGCTGCATTTTAATTAAAACCAAAGCTGCACTTCAGTGACTTCAGTCTATTTTAACAGACTCAATCGTGCTTACATGCAAAAATATAAATCTTTACTGGCACGTGGGTCTAAATGTAGTTTTGATCCGTTCATGTGTGAACACCTCACTAGAAGAAAACTCTGTTTTATGTGCTGCGTTGTATGAAATTCATATATTTTTGTGTTTCGCCATGCTCAATTACCACATGTAAACTATGTGGGTCTTCTTCTACGCTGTAAAATGTTGGTTGTCAACTCACATGAAGGACCCATCTTAGTGTGCGACCCACCAGTTCACCGCTTTAGGCCCCATTTACACAACGTTTTCAAGTGAAAACACAAAACTCTTGTCGCGTTTTGGGTGTCTGTTTACACGACAGCTGTGGTCGGCGCCACTGAAAACACAACTTATTGAAAATGGCTCCCACGGCGGAACTTTTTGAAAAAGCTCTTACACTGTCACTGTGTAAACGGGGAAAATGCAACTTTCTTAATATGAGTATTTAGCTGCTGTGAGGTGAGAATGCTAAACACTTTTCTGCCACAAAGTTTCCCTCTGTGACGCAAAAATTCGCAAAAATACCTGGGAGCTATGTTTCATTTGTTAGTTATACTTTAAATAGTCTTGAAAAGAGGAAAAAATCTGCAGAAAATTGTATGAGTACATGGACAAAAATCTTAACTTTTGATCTTTTATCTATTATATACCTTATCTATTTTTCCTTATCGAGCGATCAGCACAGACTGTGTACGCTTTATGAAGTGTAAGGTAAAAAAAATTATAATACACACAAAAAAGTAATGTTTATTAGCAAACGAGTAACAATTTAAACTTTACCTACCCAATTTACTGTAATCAATTGAACATTGAACAAACCAAAAAGCTGACCAAAAAAAAATAAAAAAATGGCACAAGCACCAAACCAGCAGAAAAATCCTCATCAGACTGAAAACAAAAGTGCTTATTGTTTTCCTTGAAAATGAATAAGTAAACCAGATCAAATCTGGCACTAAACCGCATTCAATAACTTAACCTTCTTTTGCAAAGGCATGCCGCACCTTTATGGGACTGTTGTTGTCTCCTTCATTTCACAGATTAACTGGCCGGCTTATTAAAGTCTTGGCTTGGTGTCAATGACTCTGTAAAATAAATGAAATCCTCCTAATTGAGTTGGATTTGCAACATCTGTCCTCTGCAATATGGGCAAATAAAAAGCCTGGAGTAAATTCTGCATTTCTATAAATTGCTTTTGTACGGTGCACTCTTTGTGATTAAATGTTAGTATCATGGAAATGCGTTGTGAGGACTTTAGTACACTTAAATTCTTGGCAGCTCATACTTTTGGTCAAAGTGACCCACGGTGAGCGCGATGCAACTGGATTTGTAGTTCTCGGGGCTGCACGACAGACTAAAACATATGATTTGAGTATATTTTATAACTAATGAAGGCAAACATAGAAAATA
The DNA here is from genome assembly GCF_963383615.2 of Lipophrys pholis. Classification (NCBI taxonomy): domain Eukaryota; kingdom Metazoa; phylum Chordata; class Actinopteri; order Blenniiformes; family Blenniidae; genus Lipophrys; species Lipophrys pholis. The sequence goes on along the minus strand of NC_137642.1, from coordinate 19,898,040 downwards.
ATACGTTTTCCTGAAACACCGACCACATTTTGTGGATCAGCAAACGTCTGAATGAGTGACTTTAACGTACCAGTCCAGGTTTTGGGAATCCCCTCCACTCAGCATGGAACTCGCACAGTTATATTGTGAGAAATGGGCAGTGTGTGAAACCCTGATGTTTCCTATATGCAGGGAGCGCTTAAACGGACAAATGGGTATTGCTGCAGTAAATGAGGTGTTGAAAGAAGAAACCCTTCTTGTCCCTCGCTCCTCTACCTTTCACTGCTGATCTTCTAAATTCCTCTTTGCTTTCTTACTCCCATTTCGAATACCGCATGCATTGTCAGTGGAGCTCACTCGTAAAACACCTCCTCTCGTCCCTGTTTACATTCAGAGCAACTAGTTAGTAGTGTCTTATAAACAGAAATCCTCAAAATGCAATGCAGTTGTGGCTTCTATGTAAACAACATTACGCTGAAAAGTCCCACTAAAGCATAAGGGTTTACTTATGAGAGTAATTTACTCTTTGGGTTATGATTCCCGGAGTCTCCGAAATACATTTTTATGACAACTGGAAGACTATGAATGCCTGGAATATATGCCTCATTTCACTTGGAGTTGCTTTGTAAGCGTGGAAATGGGATTGATACATTTTAATGGACGAGCCTTATTTTCCACATACATGAAGTTTTTAACTGCCGTCTTTATTCTCTTAAAACAAATCAGAAAAGACACATTTTCCCATCAATTCCTGGATTCTTTCCTTATATTCTCATATAGTGATGGTTTGTACAATACGTTGATGTTTAGATTTTTTTTGCTTTATATTAATCAGCGGCGGAAACTTGCTTCTGATTAAAACCAGATTTTTCTCATCAACCTTCTCTTTACTGAACAAAGGTGTTCTCAAGACCTTCAACCTGTAATATGAAGAGGATAAATGTTCCCCGTGTTCCTGCGAGAGTGCGAATGCTGTTTGATTGGAACAAGGTGGCAATGTACTTGATTTAACCCCTGAAAGGCACGTCTGTCCAAATGCTGCCCTAATTTGACGAATCAGAGTCTGGCCCGTCACAATGGCCTCTAACGCCTGAACAGCCTGAGAAATATGTGCCTCGGCTGGCCTAATGACATTTTACACGTAATAAACGTACTCTTGCACACCATTTACCACTGCAAGGAGCCGGACTGAGAATTTGACACGAAGTTTACGAGGCCAGGGGCACTGCTTTTGCCTGACGTGAGAAATTATAGTGAAGTTGGTGATTAAACTGAATGTGAATTGTCAATGCAGCTGATAGCCATATATATACTTATAGTAATAAAGTCTGTTTTATTGATTTTTTTGTAGTATTGTGAGCACAAGTAAAAGTGGAAATACCCGTTTTTTTTTTTATTTTCTTTTTATGGGTTTGATTGTGTTAAGTTTTATTGCTGATGTGGAAGTCAGTGAAGAGATGCGCTGCCAATGTCAGTTATTTTTACAGTACTGTTTTGCAATTTAATATATTGTTTAAGTATGTAAAATAAAGCTTTTATAACAAAGGATTCGTTTGTACTTGACTTTTAGATTTCAGTCACATCTTGGTGGCGTGGAAAAGACAAACACAGCCGATGTTATTACTTCCACGTCAGCAGTGGGAGGAACCGTCTCCGTTTGGTTCCGCAGGTGCGCACAGGCCAAATCTTGCCCGTCACCACTTTAACTGTAATAACTATTGCGGCGTTTACTAACTGTAATAATGATCACAAAGAGTGTGGAAGTTGCAGGCGGGGAGAGAAAGAGAGAGCGAAAGTGACAGAGGGGAAAGGAACGAGTGCACAGGAAAATTGACCCCCCAAAAAGCTGCCATTGTAGATGATGGATTCCTCCCTAATCGAAACAGTTTGCCCAGTCGCCCAGCTGGGCTTCATGTGCTTTTGATTACTCTCCGCCATTTAGTTCCACAAAATTACATGCTGCCTAATGGCCTTTTAATGGTTATAGGTTTCTCTGCTCTTTAATGAGCCTGCACCAGTTGGTTGCTAATGCCCTATGGAAATTTGGCAAACGTCCAGTGTGGTTAAGTATATTTCCCTCCAGTTTACAACTTTGTTGTGTGAAATCACAAACAAGGAGGCTGGTGTGAGATGTGGAAATGCAGCTCCTGCTAATCCCGTTGGCTTGTTTGTTTGTTTGTTGTTTTTTTTTTACTGTGGAGCAGGAGCAGATCCATAATTATGCTATTAGGCATTTGATTGTTTGCACTCTCATGCTCCCTGCAATTTTTCTGAGGTGATAATGTGGCAACTATTGTGTCTTTGCACCCGTTTTCCAACAAACACATTGGATTTGCTCGCTCGCAACACAACACGCTGACATGATTCAATGGTAAGCGGCACAGACACTCCGGAATGCCCGCCATGTCTTGTGTCTCAACTTTGTAACCTGGCATTTAATCAGTGGGAGGCTCCCAGCAACCGAGGGTCAAGTGATCAAGGTGAGAGAGTTCACCACATGAAGCGACCTTAATCATCACCACAGCCATTCCTAATGTGTTTGTGTAATTTTATCTCTACGGCGCGTCTGTTTTTGTGTCCTCGTGCGCGTGTCCATGTCTCTATGTGTGTGTTTGTGTCTTAATGGGGACGTTAGCAGCTGCTTTTTGATGAGTGCCTGTTTACTGGACCTAATTAAGCATAAAACGGCCACACATATCCACTGCTAAAGTAGGATCCCAAACAGATGGCCAGAGGACCCGAGAGGCTGCCTGACACCTTGCCTGCACTGGATGGCCAGTCAGCAGCCAGTCAAAAAAAAAAAAAAATCCACTGTTTTCATGCGGGCACTATCACACTTCTGAAAGTTCATAAAAAGTAGTTATCCAAATCAGTAAAAGAGCTAAGATGAAATGGCTATATATGCTTTTAAATGTTTCAAATCGTCACAATATAAAAATGTCATTGAGAAACCCTTTGTTATGAAATATGTCTCGTATTTTCTTTTTCTTTTATTTTCATCTCAAGCTCAACTCTTGGGGGGGTTATTCCCCTCCTTAAGCCCTTCTTCAGACTTTGACAGGTCATGGCCGAAAACAAACCGCCCGATCGCCTCAAGGAGAAACTCTGGGATGTGTCTTCCCCTTTGTTATTCTTAATATTGCTTTACCTGTCTGGAGCCTGACAGAGGCTCACCTGAGGGAATGCGTTGGACGTTTGCCGACACTGAGCGGATCGCGGAAGCAGCTCGCTACACGCCTTGCCGATGAAGACATCACCACACAGCTATGCAAAAGGCAGAGATGAATCCCCGGACCACAGGCACTGTCTTGTCTTAAGGAGTTTTCACCATTACAATAGGGGACTGAGGAGACACTTATAGACTGGAATGAAACTGTTCTGGTACTGTTCAAAACACTATATTGACTATATATGTATCACTGCTGCTACTTCTTATACTCCAACTAATACCTCCTTATGGATACTATAGATAAGGAGAACATAAATCACTGTTACCTCTGAAATATTGAATTTTTGCACGTCACTTAGATTTTGTACAAGACGACCTGTTTGGATATTTCTTCTCTTACTGGTTAAGCTTTGCATGGGAACACGGTGTGTGTGGTCAGGTGAACGCATGCATGTGTGTATGTGTGTATGTGTGTGTGTATGTGTGTGTCAGAAGGAGGTGGAGAAGTACTCTAGAGGGCAGCAAGAGACCATGTAGGTTGAGTAGCGCCGCCATGATATTTGAAGTGCTGGAGCCAAGGGAAGGCTAAGCATTGCGTTAAGGTGGCAGCCTATTTTGGTGTGTGTACACACGGCATATACTTATGAATTTTATTGCATCTTGGCTTTTCAGCCAGCGATCGCTGTGGCCATACAAAGGCAGGAGTAAAAACAGCTTGTGGGCCCATGTGGCACAAGGCCTGCAAAGGGGGGGGGGGGTGCAAGCTCATTTAACAAACAGGAGTAGTTTGAGTGTGTGAAATTGTCTGTGATCTTTTATTGTTAAACAAATATGAGCTATGTTTACACTACAATCTCTACATGTGAAGCTCTTTTTAAGAGAAAGAAAAACCAATCAAATTGTCATAAATGATGTAAGATTGTTCTGTTGTACACAACAAACCCCTTCAATTTTGCACGTGATGTGTCAGATCAGTCCATATATCAGTTGTGATAAATAGACCGACATTCCAGGTTAGTCCATGAAAATCACCTTCATACAGTTTTACAGCATGTTGATAATAGGATCCAAACTCTATTACCGGATTGACCGCTGTCATCACAGTCCTAGAGTAGACTGAGCAGGTCGAGAAACCCGACTCTGCTGTTTGTGAGTCCAGGGACGAACAAGCAGGATTAGTGTAGGAATGATCAGGCCGCAGAACACTGTGAACCCGCACAAACAGCCTTTGAGTCTGGATCCCCTGCCGACAACACGCTATGTTTTAACATTATGTTCCTGTACTGTGCGAGTGCAGTAAATCACTATATCAAAGAGGCGGGGAATGACGGTGGGTGATATGAGGCCTTTTGTCAGAATCTCTGTGAGCTAAAGGGGCATTTGAAGCTAATGGCACATGGCCACATGCTTGTTTTAATGGAATATGGGCAATTTGAAACTTGCATGCCACTGGACGGCTATTGTTTTGGAATTTTCAAGGAATCGTATTTTGATCATGTTTACCATCTGTTAAATCACACTTCATGGCCGGTGAGGCAACATTTCTGATTGCTGATATAAAGTTGCATACGGCGAGCCGTTAACTGGCAGAAATACTGATTGTGAGATATTAAAAAAAAACATGTTCCTGTCTCGTTCATTGTTGAACTGTGTATCTAAAGAGGTTACTTCAAGTATACATTTGACCTTTCCTATAAATGGTGCCGCCAGCTTTTCCTCTAGTGCAAAGAGGCCAACATGACGGACTATTTTTGGGAGAAAAATAGGTCAATGACACATGAAGAGACAACGGCCAGGGTTTGGCAAATGCTGCCGCCATAAACAGGGTGATCAGCGTGTAAATGTCACCAGTCTTGGGAGCTGCACAGAGCTTTTAATTTGTTCGCTTTTATTACCCATCACAGATACAAGATGCCTGTTATGTGCTGCCAAATCCACTTTACATGCACAAACGGCCCTTGACCTTTTATGCTTGAGTTTACAGCCGGGAAAACCAAACCATACAGCCAATTCAGAGGCAGCGTACAGTAACTCATAGCTTAGGATACCATAAATGTGTGTCTTGTCAAAGGCCAATCAGGGGTCCAGTTTAACGTCTCAATTTGAGCTTCACAGCACAAATGAATCATTTGGAAAGCTCTGTGAGTTGAACAATTTCATGCTTTGAAAAGTTTAAGCAATGAAGTGTTCCCAAAATTGTAGAGAGTACCTGGAGGAGCCTAAGAAGAAATCGTCTCGATTTTCCCTTGACTGTGTTTATTGGGGATGTTTGTTGCAAATAAAATCTCTTACAAAGGGAGGTATAAAAATGGAAAATAAACAGAAAACTACAAAAAACAATTTGCACCATTTATTCAGTTCAACAAAATACGATGGAGCAGATCTTCAAAGTCAGTACCAATGTTGAGCTTTACTATTTTCTTAGACCAGGCAGGATTACAGCATCTCCTGGTAGAGTGTGTCAGATTGCTTGTAGATTCTAGTTTAGTAGGGATATGCAATCTCCAGCGATTTTTTATTTTTTTTTTTTGACACAGCTACATTGTCTCGGTCTTCTTCATAAAAACACTGACAAACCATGCTGCTTTTGTTAGAACCCCTACTGGGCACTTTCAAAATTGCAGCGTAACCAAGCACTGCCATGTCTGAAGTCTCAGATGTTGCTGGAAGTTGAGTGAATAAAACACTCAGTGATTTATAAAAAATATTGCTGGTCTCAGCTTGTGAGGTGGTGAATATTTATTTGTTTAGCTGAACAATTGCGAGAATCGCTTGTGTCTCAGGGTGAAAATCAGGGGTGTGATTTGATTTGATTTATTTACAGATTAATCACAAATCTGACTGTAATTAATCGCAATGATCAGACAGTTTGTCTGCTTGTAATTACCACACAAAATCACCAATTAAATGCTCTGAAGTTGTATTTATTTTGAACCCTTTGACCAATGTGGACTCTTATAAGCTTAGGTGATAATTTGGTTTAGAGTTTAAAGAATTGCGTATTAAATAGGACATCATCCTTTTCCTTGTCCTTGTGTGTGCCACGTTAACAACATTAATATAACATTATGTTAATAATGCATATAATACATAACAATAATAATAAAACTACATTAATAACATTAGTCACAGGAAATGGAAACATAAGATGAGGTAGAGTGTATCTACGGTGGATGGTAGATGGTGGAATAACAGTGTGGAGTTGAATAGAGTCCCTGCTGAGAGTCTATTACAGAGTCGTACTCCACACACGATCCTCATTTCATTGTGCAGGCACAAACCGAGCAGAGTAAAGCAGAACAATGCAATTATGCCATATATTTATTCACGCGCATGCACGTTAGGCATATGAATAAAAAGCAAATAAGACAGATTTAATTTCAGGAACATCAGCGCACTGCAGCAAATTTCTTAGATACACTTTATATTACGTCGAGGCTCCCTTATTGAATAATAGATCTTAGCAGTCCTAAACTATGATTGTACTTTCTTTTTTTTATATATATATTTGATTTGATAAGTTGCCCAGCTAAATTTAGATTTGATGTAATCAAATCTTTTTAACCTTGTTATATTCTTGTAGATTAGCCGACATGCAGCTTTCATCCTCGGGCCATCAAAGCAAAACTTAAAGTTAATATTAGTTTTGTTGATGGCTTGTTTTTAGACGGAGGGCCTGTAAGGGAAGATGCTGGTTTGATGGCTTGGGAAATGGCATAATTCTGCTAAATAGGGCACTTTTTTTTTTTATCATTAAAGCAGATAATTTGATTCCAAATACTTAAAATAGAGCCATCTTGCTGGTAGATTTCATTGTCAAGCTTGATCCTGACAGCTTTAGAGCGATATCAAACACATAGTGGATATAAACAAATCCTCACATCTCGGGTTCCTATTAAAGACAGACTTGTGTTACTTTTCAACAAAACATTAATACCTTGTTGAATCATAAATTAAGAGGAACTTATGGTATCAAATACATATTCACAAATGCCGGCCATCTCAAAGTAGACCCACAGGAGTGCTGAGAACAACATCATGGGTTTTAAGAGGTTGTCCTTATTTAGTACGATGCTTTCTGTGCTGACTTTATGGTCCGAATGCTGTCCGTCTGAATCACCCCTTTTAGTTAGAGGGGCCATTAACAGCTAATGCTATCCAGTGCTAAACTGTGCTGGAGGTAATGAAACCTCGGGCTCACGACACCGCTCTCCTACTGCAGTGCCAGTTCCAACATGGCTGCCAGCCCAACATCGTATAGCCTGGGAGGAAATCAAGACGGTGTGAAATATCAGCGTCTCAGTCTCTGCTCACAGACAGACATTAAATGTCTTTTGCGTTTTGTGGGAAACGCTCCGGTCGTGGCCCAGGCGGTACGCCGGGCGCCGGGTCCTGTCATGTCAGCGGTGGTCGCGAGGATACTTGAACCCGTTTGTCTTCCAGCGCGCGGGGCAGGGAAGATGGCATTGTGACACTAACGTCATAGTGCTAATAAAACTATACTAAGCTTATATCCAAGGCAGGATAGGAGACAAACAAGAATAGTGATTATGTCACTGAGGCACATGGTCCAAAATCTTAAATGAACCTTGCCTGGTGCTGTTTTAGTTGATGATGCGACACTTCTGAAGGCTTCGTTGACTGCTCAGCCCAGGAAACCTGAACATTTGAACAACGACTTCTACTGTTATCTTGTAGCTGCTGCCAGGATTTGGTGTGCATATTTCTCCTAAACAATATATGATATTTAGAAAGATTAGCAACTACCAGAATACAGAGAAACAGAGCTGTAACATCAAGAACAAATACTAATATTTAAAGCGAAAGAAGCACAAGCTGTGACTCATTGCTGACAATTCTGTAAAAATCAATCCAACGAATCCTTGTTTCAAAATGATTGACAAGACTAACAATAAGATTTGAACGTGTACATTATGTGTGCACTTAAAAGTACCCACGGCACTGAAGCGAACATTTTAATAAATGTCCGTATGGTCGTAGGGAGGCATAAAGCCACTCACACAATTTGACAGATTTAAAACTGTAACATTAAAAGTGGCTTTGCGTCAGCAGGGCCCTGCTGGCTCAGCACTGCGACTGGTCAGAAGAAGTGTTAAAGAGGCAAGACAGATCTCTGCTGGCGTGAGTTACATGAGCTCTGGTACTTAGTGTGGCTGAGGATTTGGATGTAAGTAGGAGCAGAGTGATTCGGAGCAAAGGGTGATGACTCCAGATGGATTTGTGACACAGCAAATAGTTTTTATGCCTGCTCGGGATGTCAGTTCAGGACTTCAACTACTTTGGAGGACTTTCATTAAAATCCACCAAACACTCAGTTCTCTGTTTTGGCACTGGGGAAGTTTTCTTTATGAAAACCACAGCATGTTGTCCGACTTCTTTTCGAGTTGACGTTTCAACATTCACAGCTATAGTAGAGATCTAGTTCAGGAATACAGCATCCGAAATGACCTTGATGATAACAATGACAAGTTAACAAGCTAAATTATCTTCTTGGAAAATGGAGGTTTACATGTGGGCAGTTCAACGTTTTAGATAAAGGTCATCTGCACCTCTGGCATGTTTAACAGAAGACCAGAACATGTAAAGAGAAGTTATGCTGTAAAATGAGTTGGATTGTGTTGTGCTTTCAGACTTATCTGTACAGAGTTTGCATCTTCTCAGGGTTTTCTTTGAGTACTGGAGTTTTCTCTCACAGATCGAAATCCGCTCAGAACTTTAGAGGAGAGGCTCTTATTGTGGCGAGAAACATTTCCTCAGCAGCTTGACATGACTTTTCTTAACAAACTTTTACTGAGCAAGAATACAATTAGTAAAAATAACCTGTATCATCATTCCTCGAACTACTATGATATATATTTCGATATATTGATTGGCACTCATCATGTACTACTTAATTAATACTTGGTATCATTTGCCCGACACAAGCAAACAACCAGTTCAGTATTTTACTTCAAGCTGTTGAAGAGGGAACACAATCTGTCTTACAGAGGGTTACATTTTTTCTACTCATCAGAAAATAAATACATAAATACATACATACATACATAAACAAAAATAAATAAATAAATAAATAAATAAACAAAAATAAATAAATAAACAAACATTTTTTGTGTGTATCGTGCTGATGCATTGTGTGAGTGTGGACATCATGGGGCAGCAGAAAGTTGCAATACCTCACTGGACTTGTCATGAAGACCTTCCAATTGGATCCACCCCACCCACAGTCAGTCTGTTTAGAAGCAGCTCTGGAAATGATGCAGCATAACGGTGCATTGGACGTACAAGATGAAGAAGAATTAGTGATGTCAGCGTGCGTCGTCAGCTGCCTTCAACAGTTTCATCCCTCTGCACACTGCTTTGCAAAAAAAAAAAAAACCCACAGCAGCCTGACAGGTGGCAGGAAGTTATTTCAATTAATACAAGTATTATCATCAGTTCCCACCTCTGCCATGCACACACTGACACACACTCCTTCATGGCAACACATGCTGATCACTGCGTGCGGGGTGTCGGTGTATCCCAGCATGCAGCATGGATCTTTAAAATAGGCCTCTGCACAGCTGGGTTTTCTGCAGGAATGGGAGGAGCAGTCTACCAGCGAGTTCCTGTTTGCCAACGTCATACCGAAGTTGTGGTTGTCATGCTTCGTGTGCTGCCTCCCCGGCCTCATGCAGACCCATACTTCACGTTCCCTGGCAGCCATCAAGGACAAACACTGGCTGGCTGATCAAGGGCAGAAGTTGGCCTTTGTTGCGTGCTTGGCAACGTTGCACCTGTCTAATAGTCATGTGCAGACTATCCATCCGACCTAAATGTGCTTTTGTTACAAGTTGCTGAAACAGAGGAATTCTTGTTGGGTAATTAATTTACTTGTCAGCTAATGAAGGGCGTGAAACAGGCTCCTGCACAGCGTGAGCGTCGCACAGGGAACCAAGGCACTCTGCGGTTTAACTGAGTGGATACTTTCACCGTAACGGCCGAGTAATCATTTTTTTTCCCTGACTTTCCATGTAAGAAACACCTTTATTTGTGACCGTTGATGGATACTCTGGATATTCTCCCTCTTTAGGATACAAATTGCAATTCAAGCCACAGCTTAGACTCGCTCGTTAAATATATCAAAAAGAACGAAGCGGAAAATAATTAAGAAAATCTGTTGCTTAGATTTTGGTGCTTCCTTTCATTCAGGGTAAGAGAAATGTCTGTCCTTTCACTCTGTTGTCATAATTTCCCATTTCCTTTTGAGAGTTCCGGTATTCCCCTTCTGCTTCTTGAGAGAAGCTTTTAATCACAGGGCTAAAACACCGTATCACCTGATTAATCTAACCCACGGTGCGAGGGGCGAACAAGGTCTTTTGACACTTTACATTTTCCACCACAGATGTGGTATATTTCATAGGGTGGCTTCAACAAAGGTGACATTTTGTTTGAGTTCAAGAAATTACAATGGAACAATTAAAATAAATCTTGAGATGAACTTCTCTTAACCTCCTCTTGGTTTGGGTTTCGGCTCGCTGGGCCCTGAGGATGGAGGCCCTCTGTTTGATTTATATCATCCTCCCCTCTGCCTGAACTGAAAGTCGGGGAAAATACTTTCACAAAAAAAAAAAAAAAGAAAAAAAAAAAGTGCAGTAGATTAAATCCCCTCCCGTTTTCTGATGGAAGGACTTCTTTTCTTCCTGCTTCAAAACTCCCATTAGTTTGTGCTGTAAATCTCCCGACTTCAGATTGCTTCAGCAGCAGCTGGTTTGGTGTTTTTTTTTTTTTTGTTTTTTTTCAATCAACAAAATAAAAACCTGAAATATAGTGTATAAGTTGGAGGTTATTAATGTCTATTATGTGCATCTCGTTTCGAAATCTAAAACCAGTAAATCAACATGTCGAAGGGCGGCACAGTGGTGAAGTGGATAATGATCTTACCCCACAGCCAGAATACTCCAGTCCTTCCTGTGTGGAATCGACATCATCTCTCTGTACAAACGTGGGTTTTCTCCCATAGACTAAAGACATGATATTAATTGATGACTCTAAAGTCAATGAAAGTGATAATCAGTGTGTGCGTGGTTGTGTTTGCTCTGTAATTGGACTGGTGACCTGTCCAGTGTGTACCTGTACTTGACCCATTGTCAGCCGGAGCTCTAGACCCCTGTGACATTGACGTTGGATAATATGGTTTAGGAGACGCATGGATTAATTAACAATTAAAGAAAAGGACAGAATAGCAGAAATAAGGCCCTGTTTTCATGGGAAAACAGCTTCTGTTGTACTTTGGGGGTCAGTTTACGTCACAACGGCGCTCGGAGCCACTGAAAATGTAACTTTTCGAAAATGCTGTTCCTGCCCATGCGCACCATGGACATAGTAAACAGTAAATTTGCAAATGCGTGAGACGATGCACAATAACAAACATGTATATAAATGTCAAGTAATATAAAAGTTAAAATCATTATCTGCCAGCGAAATAGGGGAAGCCTACATTTTATGAGTGACTGTTGGAAAACTGATGACTCACTTTGTTCAAACATTAAATCGTGATGATTTTTATTCAGAGACTTTCCAAACAAAACGCCACTGTGCATCAAAGTGTGAATGTCTGAAGGGTAAATGTAAAATGTAGTTCGTCCACCGTCTGATATTTCTGTGTCAGAGCTCGAATCAACTGTGTTTACGTTTGCAAAGCCCCACTGATGTGGTCAGACACTCGCCTTTTGGGAAGTTGGCTCCTTGTGATTGCTGTGTGCTGATGTAAACTCTGTTCTCTTGGTTCATGTTTCAGCCCCGAAGGCCAGAGTGGCAGGTCTGTGTCGAAATGTATAAACACTCACATGCCGACACACAACACAGAGGAGCGCACATCTTTAAACACAAACACAAAGCCTTGCACAACACACACTCGGACCCAAACCTTCTTTTATATCTTGCAGTATATCCACGTGTAAAAATAGAGGATTTACTGAACTGCAAACAACCGGGCTGATGGCTTCGATCGAACAATAGATTTGCAAGTGATCTTTTCTGCAAACGAGAATGTGAATCTTTGAAGTTCACGTGTGTGATTGTGTCTGGGGAGTCTCATCCGTACCATAACAATAGTCACAAAGATAGTTTAAATTCCATCACATACATTATATTTGAATGATTTTGCTCTTATCCAGCTGCTGCTGACAGGATGTGGCTTTTCATGATCAGACCTCCCAGACTACTTAGTATATCTAGATTGTTTAAAAAACTCAGAGAAAGGAGAACATTTTTGCTTTGTATTCACACGAACATTCCGATGGCCGTCAGCACTTCCTCCTAAAATTCTTTTGCTTCTCGGCAATATCAAAATATAAAGTTAAGATGAAGAACTGCCAAATGTTGAATAGTTAAATAAATAGAAAAAACAAAAGTAAAAAAAATGATTTTTTATTAAACAAAAAACTGCTTGATTGATATAACTTAATTTAACTCTATTTATAATTTTTTTTACTTAATGTATTTGATTCTCGTTTTATATTTGTAATCTTCTTGTAGCTAAAGACAATGTCCACGAGCTGCTTTTGTCCGCATTCACCTCGTCCAACTACAAGCACCTTTGTCACTTTGTTGTTTTTTTGCACCGTGGCTCGGACATCTCCACTTCACTTCTCGATTCCACTCCCAGCATAAATTCTTAATGTTAAATCTCTTGTACCTGGTAATTGTGCTGATCCCCTGTTTTTGTTTACTTTGGAAACTGTTGCCTGCACCAGGCCGTCTTGCTATTTATCTTTAATGATTCTTCCAGCTGCAGGTAACCGGCGCAGCTCCTTTTACTTCAGCAGGGGGGGTCATGTTGTCACACTGTGTACTACTTTATCAAAGCTGGGGTTTTTTTTTTCTCAGTTTCTTTCTTAAAGTAGTGTTTGAGCTGGCCACTCTAACGCCTTTTTCTTTTTGCTCTTTGTCTCTGTGTTGCTTTGTGTGAGTGTGAGCGAGTGGGGCACAGGTGCAGCGGGGGACGACACTACTGTATACTGTGGCACCCTACAGGCAGAGGGATGGAGTTGTGCTTCAACACACGTTGTTGATGAATCAACGTTTCCTGCGGTGCATCACCCTTATCTTTGATCACCCACCTGTCTCCTTCTCTCTCTCACACACACTTGCAACTATAACTTTCTGGCAACTCATGCATTTCTCTCTTTTATTCATCGTCATCAGTTCTGATTTAGTTTTACTCCAATACGTGTTACTCCATGTTACACTTAACAGTTCGGGAATACAAAAGTACAAGTTTTCTTTTTTTTTTTTACAAAGTGGATTTGCTACTTTGATTTTGCAATGACACAACTGTAGAAAAGGTAAAGACTAATAGCTAAATAGTTCTCTAGTCTAAAAGATGATTCTGTGACGTTCACTTTAACATTTACATTGTTTGAGGGTAAACATAGCGGGTCGCTGCGATACAGTTGGGAGAGCAGATGAGATGTTTCAGCCTCCAATCTCATCCTGGGTAAGAAACTGAAGTCCAAACTGCTCCTGATAGAGGTTGATGAAAAGTTTATCTATTTTAAATCAATACACATTTCAAATATCGTATTAAACAATATAGCCATACACTATGCAATGCAATAAAAGTGAATAACATAAATAGTTGTGAAAACATGATTTCATGATTCTTGGCCTAAAAGTTTGTCCTTGTCTTTGTTTTCACCTGTTTGTCATGTTCCTATCCTTTGATTCTGTGAGCTGTGCTGCTGATGTTGATGCACTGGTGTCAATGGAGTTTCTTATTGCCCGTGTAAACACAGAGGGGGAGATTTACTAAAGGTTTGGGCAAATTAAAACTTGTATAAATTTGATATTGTAGGCACATTTACAACCTATAAAAAATATGGAACTCTGAAACATTCTTCTTCTTCTTCTTCTTCTTCTTCTTCTTCTTCTTCTTCTTCTTCTTCTTCTTCTTCTTCTTCTTCTTCTTCTTCTTCTTCTTCTTCTTCTTCTTCTTCTTCTTCTTCTTCTTCTTCTTCTTCTTCTTATTATTATTATTATTATGTATTTCTTTCTTCTTTATTTTTTAACACACCAGTCACTTCAGTGTGGATATACGTGTATATGCAATATGTAGGCTGTCCATTGAGGGAAAAAAAAAGCACAATCATGATATTTTCCTGTGTGTTCTGTAATGTACAAGCTGGTATTTGTCCTGCTGCATGATCCCTGCAGCACCGCTCACACGTCAGTGTGTGAAAAGACTCCACACAGCTGATCTGATTTCCCTCAGCTGAAGAAAAAAGAGGCTCTTTTTGAGTTGGGTGCAGCTTTTGCCTATTAATGTAATATTTTGATTTACAGATGATGTTTCTGATGTTTTTGGAGGGAAATAAGAGGTCAGAGGCCTCTTATTTCGTGAAATTTAGTGTCGTCAGCTTCGGGTGCTTCAGCACTTATCCCTCGTTTATCACGGACAGTCTGGGCGCGGCAGTCACAGAAACTGTCTCCGCTCACATTTAGCAACACAATTTACCTTTGCCACTTTGCATGCAGAGTCTATTTGTCACGTTAATCTGGGCGCTGTGCGTTTATCTTCCCTCAGTCAGTTTAATGCACATGGCGGGTTGGCTGAGGCAGTCTGTCAACTCATGGCTGCATTAGGGCTCTAACGAGAATTAGAGGCACATTCTTCACCAAGATACATGAGCGCTCGCTCACATCCGCGAGCGCCGACGCACCAACTGAGCATTTCACACATACTCTTGGGCTCTCCCAGACATGCAAACGTACACATAAACAGTGACACACTCATGCGAACACTTTGCAATAAGTCTTGTCTAATGCAGCCGATGATTAAAAAAGTGTGACGCACTTGCCATTACCTTAATCTTCCAGTAAAATGCATTTACATATATAGTCATTCATTTCTTTCCATGGTTCTAGTCATTTTTCACAGTGCCCTATATTTATGTGTATTTCTTTAAGGAGAGAACCCCCCCCCCCCCAAATAAAATATAATTAAAAACTACTAAACTGTAGCCTCACTTCCACAAAGTTTGTTTCACATCTTCACATCTGAGTGTCCCTTTGATACCTGATGTTACTCAGTTGTTGCCAACTTGCTATAAGATTTCTCCTCCACTTATAGTTTTGTAAAATGTACTACTTTGTTCCACAAAACAGTAAATCATCCTCGTTTCAACATCTGGTATATTGTTTATGCGATTGTGGGAATAAAAGATGTCTTTATGAGACTTTTCTTTATATCATTACATTATTTTTTGATATACAATGAACACAGTGTTTCAACTTTTGGGGGAATAAAGAGCTCATAGTACAGTTTTTGCACAAAAAAAAGGAAAGCAAAATAGAAGAACGACTTTCCTCATCACAGTAGGCTTTTATAAGTAGACATAGCTTGGAGATTTGTTAATAAATTTATGTGTGCCCATGAAGGGATCTAAAGTTTGCACTGTTTTCTATTCTATTCTATTTATTTTACATTTTAACCACTTCCCGGGTTTCATTTCAATACCCTGAACCTAAGGTATACCATTTCTTTGTCTGAATATTATGTCACCTATACAGTTTGTCTCAGCAAATATGTGGCAAATTGAGAAAAATCCCAGAAAAAAAACAACCTATAATAATCTTCATTAAAAAAAAGTGTAAGTGCTGCATTGACTACTGCTTTGGATGCTATTCTGCTCTAGATTGTTTCCAATTACTTCAATGTTTGTACTTTGAAAACAATGGTACTACACAAAAAAAAAAAACAACACCCACATCTTTTACAATGTATTCCAGTTATACCAGTCAATCAAAATCAAAACTGTAATATATTTTTCTGTATTGTGTAGCTATAAATTTTTGGAAAAGTTGCAAATGGGACTTTGTTTTTTTTTACAATTAAGTGTCAGTTTCCTGGAGAGGCACCAAAGAGTAAAAAACAAAAAAGAGAAAGATAAAACAATGACAAGCACAAGCAGTCATGCTTTTCACTGTGTAGTTTATCAAAAACATGGAATCAAGTGTTTGAAACTATTTTGAAACACTGTGAAATATATTTCACGTCTATAAATTTCAGTGTTACAGTCCAGCCGGCTGCTGCTGATAGCAGCTGTCTGTTGAAGAGAACCGAGAGTGATCTGAATCCAGGTCGGGCTGAACTTCTGATAATGCTCTCTCTCTCTCTCTCTCTCTCTCTCTCTCTCTCTCTCTCTCTCTCTCTCTCTCTCTCTCTCTCTCTCTCTCTCTCTCTCTCTCCCTCTCCCTCGCTTTGATTTCCTGTCTGGGACGAGAAGCCATTGACGATTTTCACCAGCCTTTCAGCCGCATAAATCAAGCCCTCTCAGACAGTGGGATTAGCATTAGACAACCTCTGTCCGGACAGCGCCAGGAGTAGTTTCAGCACAGAAAAATCATGTAACTTCAGGTTAAAGGATAATGCTGTAAATTGTGTGCTTCTCTCTTTATTGGCTAGTGAAATGTCAAAAAAAAAAAAGTTAATAGCAGTGAAAATGATTAGAGTTTAATCATGGACAGCCATTGACGAGCAAGATCACTTTATTTCAATGTAAATTTGGGGATCAAATTCAAGACGAGCACAATCTTTAATCCAGCAGCATTGAAATGAAAGTTCTTCGATTTCTTTTTGTGCCTTCCTTTTCTGGGCAGGTGGATGAGGGCTGCAGCAGCTGCAATGGATCATAGGAAGGGAGGAGGTTCAGAGAGAAAGATAGGAACGAGGAGAGAGAGAGAGAGAGAGAGAAGGGCTTCTTCGGAGCTCCTGCCATGTCATGAACATCTCTCATAAATCTCTGTCGCAGAGAGACGGAGAGCAGCTCACGTTTACATTTCGCTCGCATGGCCTTCTCCATCCCGTCTCACCTCCCTAAGTGCTGTTTATTTTCAGCACCTCAACATACTCTGAAGGCCCGTGAAGTAATTATTTCATAAAGTTACACCTCTGCTGTCAAAGATGACCACAGCTGGCCCACATTTAAAAGACCCGAGCAAATGATTAATGTTTGAAGGCAGGCAGCCAGGGAAAATCACACTGCGAGCTCAATTTGTAGGAATACCTTGTGCATGATAAGCAGATATAGAAGAGGGGGCGGAGTGTGTCAGTGGCTGAGACTTTTCACTCTTTTCATTCTCTGATATAAGATCCTTCTGCTATAAGCTTTGGTAAATCAAATACAGAAAGACACATCCACCTCTCGATTTAATTAACACAGAATGAAAACAATAATCTCACATGAGCAAGCACAAGTGAGAGGAAAAACACATTTGGAAGGAACCTCTGCAGAATCAGGCTCAGATGTTCATATCAGAGGGAAAGATAATCCACTTGCTGCAGACGTGATGGGCGCAGGAGGTGAGAGAGGAGAGGAGCTCTGTGCACGTCTCCCAGCAGCCTAAATGTAGGGCAGCTTAACTAGAAAATGGTCCTGGGTAACAGATCAGAGAGGAGAGAGCACAGGAAAGCACCATGGAGTCGGTGACGTGACGCCTTGTGACTTTATGGAGAGTGAGAGAAGAAGAGGCTCTGTGCATTGAAGCGCTCCCAGCAGTCTAAACCTATAGCAGTTTAACCAGAAAACCTCTGTGTTCGCCACCTCAACAGAAAACTGGGAGCCGGAACACACTGAAATATCAACAAACAGTGCAGGTGAACAGACAGACATCGTCACATAGCAGGGACAGTCACAGTCATATAAAATGTTGCTGAGCTGGCGTTTCTGGTTTAATGGTTTGAAAATAGTAGAAACACCTTTTCAACATAAGTTCATCTCCTGACCACTGAAAACTACATCGATAATTTAACGAGACCTAGATATTACTAAATGTTTCCATTCTAAATAGGAATTAACCATGTGAAGTGCTCTGAGGTTGCAGAAGCCAGAGTCATTTCACCATGTAAACCAAGTCCACTCAAATCTGAGCGTCTTTGCTGTCGGGATATCCAGTTTGCTTGGGAGGAACGTTTCTCCATTCACCTCATGTAGAGCCGTTCTGATTTACACACTTAAAGGTGAACGCATGTTGTGGTCATCCATCAAAAACTTTATGTTCCCTACACGACAGCTGTGCGTGGGACACCGAGAGAGGAAGAGGGAGGCTAATAGTGTGTGTCAGGTACATGAAAGGATACTCGCGCGAGTCCTGTGGAAATATCTGCGCAAATATACTGTCGGTGCGTATAACCCCAGATACATAAAACCCATGCAGACAGTACATCCACGGCAACACACAAATATCCGTCTGTGGAGCTCGTCAGGGTATGTTCACCCGGATCATAAAAGTGCGGAGACACAAGGGCGCAGTCAGGCCCATCATGATTTTTCAGAAGTTATAAATAGAGGGAAAGCTAATAAACATTTATGGAGTGGCCATAAATCGCCCGCAGTGTAAACGCTTCACAATAAGTTGTGTTATCCCCACAATGTCATTTGAATGCCCTTTAGTGGTGAGACCATTACTCATCCGCCAGCTTCTATCTTTTTAGCCAGTGTTCCCATTGCCCACCACTCCGAGAGCCCCCAATCAGATAAGCTGATGGATCTGCGAGTAACATCCGCCGGAGCCCGGCTGTCCCCTTGATGACATCATGACGCCTATCTATTAATTTAGCTCTGAAGTGTGAAATGAGGGAGAAAGGCAACGTTATTGTCTCTTAAATATGTCATATCGGTTGGGCTGTTTGTGGGTTTTTACAGCAGGGGGTTTATAGTTTTGATGCTTTTCTCATTGTGATCTAAAATCTTTGCGTAAAATGTGAGTGAGCAGCAAGACCGACGGCGGTAAAACGTGCGACAAGAAGCACTGCACTGTGCATGCATTTGAAATGGACTCTCAAAGCGGTCATAAAAATAAATGTTTGTGTTTTGTATTGGAAGACTAAAGCATTAAAAATGAAAGATGCATCTAAATGCATCCAGCATCACATCGTGCCCTTTGTGAACCCCGTTTCCTCCACTGTCCTCTAGTTTCTGACAAAGGCAAATGATGATGGGATTGTTCTCTAGTTGCTGCACCGGTACTGAGCAGTGATGGAGTGTGTTATGTTTTAAAAGCTAATTAGCGTCACTAGCAGTAT
Organism: Lipophrys pholis; assembly: GCF_963383615.2. NCBI lineage: Eukaryota > Metazoa > Chordata > Actinopteri > Blenniiformes > Blenniidae > Lipophrys > Lipophrys pholis. The sequence goes on along the minus strand of NC_137642.1, from coordinate 19,878,808 downwards.
CAGGAGCCATCAATCTCAGGCTCAGTAAATAACCAAAATGGACCAAATAACCAAGTTTGGCTGATGACGGTGGATGTAGCCTTTGTAACTAATGGTGGTCATTAACCTCTCAATGGCTAAATAATAGCATCTTAATTAATTTGTTTCAAAGGGAAAGTTTGTAATAGAATTTAATTATATTAATGGGGAGGGAGGCCACAAGGTGCATGACTGGAGGATCGGCAAATAAATACACCGTCGTCAGCTCAGATGTGATTACACTGTTCATGGTGTTTGCATGTGTGCGTGTGTGCGTCTGCATAAGCCGCTTTATCTGTGCTGGTGCATGCACATACTTCTGGATGTGTACACGTTTAGACAGCTGTAATCTGTGAAACCAAAATAAATATGCATGAAATAATTAAAGAAAAAATTCGAACAAGTAGATTGAATATTGTTTTAACTCCTATAAAGCTTTTCAGATCAATGATTTCTCAAGTGTTGACCTGTTCCTCACACCAAGAAGTTAGGATTTGGGGAAGCTCCGGTTTTCTTAAGATACTTTAGAGATGAGAAACATCCCCCACCCCCTCCAAAAAAAACATGCACATGAGATTAAGTGGTGATTTTAAATGGCCTTTAACGTGAATGTGTGTGTGTGTGACAGTGTGTAAGTAAGTAGAGAAAATTTTAAATTAACAGTCCCAGATTTATATTTCACCATCAAGATTAAGTTCAATCACATTTGATGTCACGCAAATGACAAGAAAAGTTCATCTTTTTCGCAAATCAGATGAATAGAAGCAAAAATTTGACAAAATTCTGACGAGCAGGATTCCTCGCTTCCTCGTGTAACTTTACATATAGTGTATCTAGACTTCTAAAAATCTGTTATGTTACTTTGTCCCATTTTATGCGTGTACTTTTCCATCACTGTGTTCTTGCTTCGTCTATTTCAATCTTGATGAAAATATTAATTCATGTCTTTACTTTGTAAGGTACATTATTCAAACAAGGAAAACAAACGCTCTGTCAGATGTGAATGTGTACTTCTACCAAATGTATGTCGAGAAGGTAAACATCGCCTTACTTACACATAAACAAAATAATTGAATGAAGGCAAAGTTCAATGCACTAAATGTTACAGATACTCTGGCTGCAGAAACTTCACATGCAGTATCTTGTACTTTAAAAGTATTTTAGTAGGACGCTACTCACTGGTGTAGCACACTAGATCTGATATATACTCTCTGTATGCTTCTGTTCCAGTTTAACCACAGACATTTTCATAACTGTTTGGTGTATTTAGGGGTCGCTTCCATTCAGTGTGATTTGCTGAGTCACAGCAGATTATAGCCTATCTTCCAGCGGAACATTTTATGACCCGCCTGCCGAGGTTAACTATTTCTGTCCCTTCCACTCCCGACCAGATAAAGATTTCCTAATTCTGTAAATTCACCCTCAGTGCACATGTACTGAAACCCACACATCCTGATTAACTTTCTATATCTGTTGCTCTCATGCTCTCCATTTTATACCACTTTATGTCCTCCTCATCTTCTTCCCCTTAATTCTACTTTTCTCCCTTGCTCACGGTCCTCCTCCTCCTCCTCCTCCTCCTTTTAATCCTCTTCTTTCTCTTCCTCATCCTCCCCTCCTCCTCCTTTTCCCTTCTCCGGATATAAGTACAGCCAGATCTATTACCAGGCCCTGCGGATATACTGAGACAAAATGAGAGACTTTGATTTTCTAATACCATTAGACTATATATAAGTGAGTGTGTGTGAGTGCGTGTGTGAGTGCGTGTGTGTGTGTGTGTGTGTGTGTGTGTGTGTGTGTGTGTGTGTGTGTGTGTGTGTGTGTGTGTGTGTGTGTGTGTGTGTGTGTGTGTTTGGGTGAGGGTGTGTGGCGATCCAACGGGGGACTCAATAAGACAAGAAGAGCTGAGATTTATTAGTGGGACACAAGTCCAAAATCAATCAGGTGATTGAATCAGGATATTATTGGTCGTAAATTAGAGTTGTTTATGTCAGAAAGGGGAAGCAGGCGAGTGGAGGAAGAGGCTGAGTGCAGAACAAGCAACAGCAAGGTAAGCTCGTTGGTGAGCTTATCTGATTCTTTATGTCACGACCAATACATGCCCCCAGTAGGTCGCCTCACTGGAATGCCTTTTTCAGCATCCGCTTAGTGTTGATGCCATCGAATTCTTACTCTTTATTCTGATTCATTTAACTTTTTGAATGTTGAAAAAAAAAAAAGCTTAGTTCCAATAATAATGTCTGCAACGGACAAACAAGCTGAAATAAAACAGTGAGTGGATGAACCAACTAAATCCAACTCGGTCAAACTCACTCAGGGTTGGTCTTTTCTATATTAGGGTCTTTTTTAGTGTCATTCTTGTTTTGTAGACTAAGTGAGTCTTATTTGAACAGTTTTAGAATAATCTTAATATTGCTGTGATTCCAAGGATGTAACAGTGATAAAGTCCTATTCTATTCTATTCTATTCTATTCTATTCTATAGCAGTGTGTGTCACCAATTTCTCCTTTGAGGCAGCAGAATGGAAACAATAACCACATTCCTTCAAGGAAGACATGCAAACACAGAAAAGTCCACCGAAACTGCAGACTTTTTAAACATTGCTCTAGTCAACATTTTAACTTCATGTCACAGAGTTTTCTTTGAAGCGCAGTAGTACTAATTGAAACGCTATACCTGCTTGGCCGAAACAAATGTGAGTGCACACGCGTTAAGGCGCTCGCCTGAAGGTCGCTGAGTTCGGTCAGTCGATGGATATTACGCTCCCACGGAAGAGAGAGGTGCCCCGGACTCCCAACGCAGTTCACAGTTGAAACAACATCTAATAAAAAAGAAGAGCGGCGATATAAAGATAAGGCCTCATAAATATAAACGGACCAAGGGGCTGATAAAGGCTGAGTGAGAGAGTGAGCGCGACGGAGGACGAGCATGAGAGGAGTGCAGAACAACGCGGGTGGATTGTTAGACTGATGACGAATACAAAGCCTGCCTTTCCACCTGGGATCAGCATGAATTCCAGATTGTGTCTGGATGTGATGTGCTGTAGGTGGACTGTATTACACCTGGCACTTTGGTGTATACACTAAACACCTGATTCTGATTCCCTCACCAAAACACCACCATGCTATCACTTCCTCGCAAAATATTCAATCTACACTCTGCATGATTCAATCACGAGTGATGCACAGTCGTGTAAACACGTTGCCCTGTTGTGAGAACATACCGATCTATCTGTACACACATTGTTCTCGTTTCAGCTTTGAATAATTGCACGAAAAGGCGAGGGTTTCACACGCGGTGAGACGCCAGTGACATCACACTCTGTTAAAAACATCCACGTTTCCTCGTGATGCTTTCAAGGTTTAACGACGTTAACTCACATAAACGAGCCAGCATTTCCACCCAACTAAAAGTTTGGGGAGGACCCGAATGGATTTTTTTTTTTTTTTTTTCATGAAACTACAACGAGCAAAGCCATTTAATATCTGTGTCTCACCAGTTCGCAACTTTTACAGACTCTACAGGTGCAATAATCAACTGTCTGCAACTAAGTATGATATCTGACTTACTTGCAATTATTAGCTCTCATGATTGATGATGAATGAATGCATCGTGTGACGTTTTTAAACACAAGCAACACTATTGATTTGTGTTATGACAAGAATTGTTTTTCAGCTATATAACTTACAGAAAATAAAAAGAAGGAACACACAAAAAAAAGTTTTCTGGCAGAAAAGATTTGACACAATTTTTTTATCGGCAGTTGATATTTATCGAGGACATAAAAATACTTTGGGTTGTTTGGAAAATTAATTGCAAGAAGCATATTTACAACAAAGAATCTACGATACTCACATTTCCTGACTTTGTTGTGCTGCACAGCCGACTCCCAGCAGAGGGACATTCACTGATGATGAATTGCTGACGGGATATTTGGAGAAATCTCAAACAGAAAGTGCTTCAGATTTTATATAAGATATGTTTTTTTTTTTTTTTTTTTTATTGTTTAAACTTCGTGACACTTTTCTTTCCCTCCTCTGTCTTATGTGGTAACCTCCAACATCTGGCCCCCACAGTCTGTTAAAGCAAACCATCAACAGTGTTTGCAGACACTATTAGAAGCGGGTCTGTGTCTCATTTAGAAAAATCCCCATGTCTGGATCTCTCAGATGTTGAGAAAAATGTCATCTTTTTCTCCATCAGTCGAGCGTGAGGCCGATTATTATTACAGCAACAAATGTCCAGCAGCTTTTGAAGCCTTTTTTCTGCTGCTCTGTTCCTCAGGCTTCACACTAATGTACTCTTTCTCTGCCCTTCTCCAGACTTCCTGTTTACGTTCTCTTCACTACGCCTTTAAATCTTCCATTTTTCTCTCTTCTCCCATTTTCTCTCACAATGACATCATCATTTTTACTTCATCTTTGAAAACCGCCAGTCCCACTTTTCCTTGGTTTCTTTCTTTTCTTTCTTTTCTTTTTGTAAATACTTATGGCTAGGTCTTTGATTCCCAGATGTTCCAATGAAAATATCATGTCGAAATGTCAAAAACAAGCTGGTCGGCCATTGTTCTCCAGTAAAAATGTAATTGCGTTTTTGTTCTCTGAGACAGTCAGTGTAGCATAACGGAACCAATTTGGTGGACAGCAATATTGGTTTTATCATTCAAAATGATGCTGCGTTCTTGGCCAATACATTGTTATTCACTATAGCGTTGTTACCTTGTTTAACAGGGTTAAGTAGCTTCATCCTAATATACAATATAATTTAGCTACTTGCTTCTTGTTTATGCTTTAATTGCTGTTTATTTAAAATGGTTGTGAAGTCCTGATATCCAATATGCTCAATGTCAGAGAAGTCCTGGAACAGGGGTGTCAAACACATTTTAGTCCAAGGGCCACATAAAGCCCAATTTGGTTGGCAGGGTTAAACACTGCCATAATAACTTTACATTTTAAGCTTTAAAGTTTTTAATTGTCGGGGCACAGAGTTTACTTGATGAAAATGTCCAAATTTTTTGCAAAACCAAATAAGCACTCTCGAAAATAACTACAATTTCATCATAAAGCCAAATGAAACCTTCTAGTGCAAAATACAGTCAAATGTCCTAAAAACTTCTCCTATAGCTGTTCCATCATGCTTGTTTGTTTTTTTTTTTGTTTATTTTAACAAACTCTCCCTGACAGCATGGCGTTGAGCAATGAGGTGGCCAGCTTTAACTGCGGCATCACTTGATATTTCAGCTCAGGTCTCAGTGTTCTATAGTGTCCGCTACTCTTTAGAATTTATATTAAAACAATCTTTGAATTAAATGTTTTCTTTGAAATTTTAACCATTTGCTTGATGGTTTGTCCCGGATTGGAGTTTCTTATGGGCCGGTTTTGGCCCGCTCGCCTTATGTCACCTTCTTTCTTTCTTTCCCCATCCTTCTCTTGTTCCCCACTGCCATCCACACTCCCACGAGCCCCCCTCCTTGCCACCCCTCCCTCTGCCCATTGCCATCTCCTCCTCCATCTCTTCTTTCCTTGTTCTCTTTTCTATCAGCCTTTTTTTTTTTTCTTTTTTTACGAGCTCCTTCTCTCTCCTCCTCCTTCTTAATTTCTTCTCTCCTTTTCTTCATCCTCGCTCTCTCTCCATCTGGACCTGGGCGTTATCAGTCACACTAGGGTTATTTGTCTATCAGTTACAAGGGTATGTCTTTGCCAAGAATGAGATAACGGAGGATGAAACCATGCAGTGGCCGTCTTTCTCTTCACTCTATCTCATCTTCCACTCCCCTTTGTCTATTCTCCCTCTTTTGGTCCTTCTTATCGGCCCCCCCCAAAATTGTTTCTGTCTGTTTCCAACTGCACACACACACACACACACACACACACACACACACACACACACACACACACACACACACACACACACACACACACACACACACACACACACACACACACACACACACACACACACACACACGTATTCTCCCCCTTTTCTCTGCTCTGTCTTCTCTTTGTGTTCATTAGCCCAGTGCAGTGGACATGTGTCTGGTCAGGGCCTTGAACAGAAGAGAACTGGTCTGGCACCGGGCCTGGCATCGACCGTGACCCAACACACACGCACACGGAGCATGACACGCAAAAAGCTGCAGATATGTCTGCATGTACATATGTAAACCCATCTAGAAATGCATGTACGCACGCACAAGCACACGTACACACACACTCACACACGTACACACACACACACACACACACACACACACACACACACACACACACACACACACACACACACACACACACGCACACACACACACACACACACAGAGAGAACAGGCCTCCCATCCATCCATCTTAGCTCCTTGATTAGATTAGACATTATTAATGGAGGGCCTGTGAGCCGAGCAGACAGCGGGGTCACACTGAGTTTAATTCCATTCTCAGATAACTTCATTTGGCCTGATGCGATTGTTATTGCCCCGGTGCTAGATGTTTATAGGAAACAATAGCCCCCATAACACATCCAGACATCCTATTTAAAGAGGGTCAGCCAGGGGCACTGGATACTGCAGCTCTTCTTCCTGCTGCACTGAGTCCGGCGTTGCGGCTGATTTAAGGGGGAAGCCATTTCCCATGCTGGGGAAAAGAGGATTAACAGGCATATTGAAATGTATTACCTTCACCGAGTGACTGTGTGCTCCATAAATGTGCACTTCCATGGCATATAGAAGGGCAAGCAAAAGAAGCACTGCTGGAATTTCGTGATAATCCACCATGTGGCTTTCAGCAAGCAGTAAATCTAACTTTTTATTGGTTCTTCACAACGACTTCTCTTACCAAGAATAAACATTAAGCAGAGATGGCACAAATTTATTATGTATGCTCGTCGACAGGGTGAATAAAGCTGTCGAGAAGGGAGTGACAAGAGGAAAGGAGGAGATTGATATCCACATCACATCGGAAAAGAGAAGGCAATCAAGCTGGAGTATAGTTTAGTTCTCAGCAACACGGAGAAATAGGTATATCTATAAAGGAGGATTGAAAAGACTGTGTTCTTTAAAACTGAGAACCACACATTAATTTAGGTAAATGGTGCCACCAAAAACATCCCAAGAGCAAACCAGCTTTTCTCCCTTACTGGACAAAATTGATTTCCACCCATTTCAAGTGGACGGGGGGGGGGGTCAAATGAAGCGCTCTATTCATTTCAAAGCACAAACCACATTAATGGGAGCCGGGTTTCATGCTGAAACATTACAGCCCGCAGAGCGCCATTCTTTGGTTTTCATTTAGAAATTTTTACGCCATGTCACGTTAATGTTACAGCCACTGATGTTTCAGTCATCACCTCATCGCTGCTGAGGTAATGCCTTTTCACTATGAAATCAGAGGGGTTGCAGAAAAAGGGGGAAAACAATGAAAGAGAGATTGGAACATGTCCAAGAGCTGTTAGAAGAAAGCTTATCGTGGATCGTATTGCTGCTTCATAGCCTTGTTAGTGTTAGCATGCTGCTGATGGACCGTTCTGTGCGGGTGGGTTGGTCAGCGCCGAGGCCAGAATGGAGGCCCCTGCAGATCCAGTTTCCCCCGTGATGGATGAGTCTGGCTTGTATACTGTCGGTGGAGCTATGACCCTGTTGATTGCATGCATGTTTCATGGGGTGATGCTGTGGATTGAGGCTGCAGCTCCCATCTCAGCAGAAACCTACAGTGTCCTCGCTGGTGTTTCTCGCTTTCAGAAACCATCCAATGGCCAAATATAACAAGTGTGGAAGAGTTCCCACCGGCACTCGTGTATTCAAAACTCTATTTAAATTTAAGTTGATTAGACTGACAGACTTTTGACGTGAACAGAGTGAAGCAGAACTTTATTTATAGGCCGTCCGGATTCGTGTTTTGGCTCTGTGACTGAATGACCTTCAGCCCAACAGCAAAATCTATTTCAGTCTTTGTTACAATTACAAGCAACCAAGGAATGTAATATTCAGAACCACAGCTCCTTGTGAGGTATCAAAAAATGTTCTCTATTTTTTTCAATGGCCATTTAAATTGTGCAGTAAGGAGGCTGTAAAGAGTCAAAGGAAAAGTTTTGTTCATGTAACTGACACAGGTGCAAATAAATAAGCTTTCTTCTGGCTCCTCGTGTATTTCTACCTGATGAAAACGAAGTGATTCTGGCTCAGAGATCCGTGTGGCGGTACAAGACGGGTGGAATGGGAGTTCTAGTTTCTCCTCACACCTGGTACTAGCTAGCAGCAGTGCCCAACCCTTCCAGCGCTACAGGAGAGCAGACTCACCGCGGACCGTACAAGCTGTTGGAAAACCCTAGGTGGCCATAATGAGAACGTGGTGTAATGCATCACACTGCTGGTGCTATTGGAACGAGACGCATGCTGGGTTTGTAGCAGACGGGAAGAAAGTTAATCACTGACTTAAGGGCTATTCTCCAAAGTTTTTGTTCTCGGAGAAGAGCCAAACTTCAAACATTTCTTTGTTGTGGTTGTTAAATTATAATTATACAAATTTTACAACACTTTCAGGCAAGTAGCAGGTAAGTCTGACCAGTTTTCTGTAAATAGATGCACACATTCTTTTACGTTTTATGTTGGTCCGCACAAAGATGGAGTGGTTAGCACGCTTCCCTCCCAGCGGGAAAACCCTCACTTTTAGTCTGCAGGGAGCTCAGGACCTCTGATTTCTTCCCAACATGTATTTGAAGCTAATTGGTGGGTAATGGGTCCCCTTTGTGATTGCCCTATGATGCATTGGTGACTCGTCCAAGGTGTGAGAGTAATTTTTATTTATTTTTTTGGTCTTACAGTGACATTTATTGGTTCTGGATGATGAGTACTGATATATTTTGGTATATAAGTTGCATGACCAGCATGAATATATATTTTCAAATTGATTGGAAATAACGTGATACTTATGATCTAAAGGCAGATTTCCCAGAGGCCGAGCAGCAGTGTTAATAGCTTCCCTTCTGTGTAGAGTTTGCATGTTCTTTGCAGTAGTCTGCTGTATTTGGCACTATCTCCCTGCAAAAAATGAACTTTTTTCCCCCCAATAGTTCACATGAATGACTGAACTTCTTATTTTATGTGAGTAAATATACCCTGCTTACACTTGTCATAAAAAAGACACAATAAAATCTCTCGCACGGTGTAAGATCACACGGAACCTGATGTTTG